>NC_042615.1:445400508-445715962 GCF_901001135.1 Rhinatrema bivittatum | reverse complement strand
CCAAACAGTGCTGACTAGGCACTCCGCTCAATGTAGACTGATACACGTCCTAGTTACCCAGATAAACCTATTCAGCTAACTTTTGAGATTGTTCTCTGGTACAATCAGACTCAACCAAATAAATTACCCAGACAACTCTAAATCAGTTATCTGGCTAACTTAACTTCAATTTGGAATGCTTCCAAGATTTCTGGATGAGTTATATCCAGCAAACTAATTGGAGGCTGTCAGAGCTCAGGAGCTTTAAAAAGCCTGTGGTTTGCGTAACTAAATCCTGAACTCAGCCAGAAAAATCATTTGAACATTGACCCCCCAATGAGTTTTGTGAGCAATGGCCAATTTGTCATGCATCAGAAAAAAAAAATCAAACAACAATCTAATTCAAATAAGATTCTTCAACATGTCCTTCACATCCAACAAGAAACCCAGGTCGTTAACGGAAGGTTCAGAGAAAAAAAAACTATTTAAGGAATCAGACCAGCAAACGAGGAAAAGCAAATCACAAAACTAAATATAGAGGGAAATATGAAGAGTTCCTTCAAAAACCCGGATCAACACTTGACAAAAGAATGGCTAAGGAGAGATGAACTTGAATCAAAACATGAAAGATTGATAATTGCAGCACAGAATAGTGGACTTCGGACAACGTGGTTCACATCCAGCATAGAGAGAAAAAGGTAAAACAAATAAGGAGAAATTGCTGCTTTCCTGATAATTTCCTTTCCTCTGAGGGCACGCCAAAACCCACCAGTGAGTTATGCATCTCTGCCAGCAGAAGAGACAAAGAAATACGCAGGCCCACGCCTCATGCGCAGAAGCCCATGACTCACCTGGGACAGGGCAAGGCTGTCTCTGCGGTCCCCCCTCCTGAAGCGGACACACAGCCAGCGAGGTTCTCCCTCACTGCCACACCGGCATGACGACACATCCGCACCAGGCCGCCTCCGATGATGGCAGCAGTGGGGGCGGGCCAATGATGCATGGATCCTTTTAAATTCAGGATCTGGCGCGCCATACTTCCTCTTTACCTGCTCCTCACTTCCATAATCGGCGAATCAACCTGGCTGAGGCCCGTTAGCAGAGTTGCTGGTTCAAAGAAGGTGAGTACAGGACATGACCGGTGGGGCAAGGGGATCCAGCCACTAGCCTGGGAGCATGATTAAATCTGGGAGAGGAGTAGTTGAAATGCACACATACATAGGGGTGATCTATTGGTGTCGGCGGGTGGCCAGGAAAAGCGGCATCTGTGGAGAGACAACCATGGATAAGGTGGCACAGGATCACAGTATGTGCTCCTGTACATGTTTTAAGACTCCTCATGGGCTGGAAGTGGGCACAGGCATGGAGAGTCGATCGAAGGGAAAGAAGTATAAGGGAGAGGTGCACATGAATGAAGTGGCATCTGAGGCAGTAGCACTTCCGTGCAACCTAGAAGGCGAGCAGGCAGCGCAGAGATTCAAGCACCACAGTGGGCACAGTCGTCATCCCAGGACATCTTGGAGCACAACAGCCAGCCAACCAGCGTCATGCATGAAGGGTCAATGCCTCATTGTCAGGTCGGTGGCATGGACCAATCAGGTATGTGGGACATGACTAACCGAAATGCATACTTAACATGGGGCCCAATGGATACCTGGTGCAGGTTGGCATCATACCTCACACATGCAGCAGATGCCACAACAAGCTGGAGTTGGGGACCCAATTCAGGCAGTTTCTCTGGTGAGGCATCTCAGGCATTGGCCATGCTCCAATGGGTTCCTACAAAGTACCCCAACTATCAGACGACTAGCATATACCATCCTCTTGCACACCTTTGGGATTACTGGACTATTCCTGCCTGCGGGGCTTATGCTGCCATTCCACAAAGCACGAATCAAGGAGCAGGATTAACCATGGGACCCCCATGCTGAGTGTCATCCTCGGCTACTAAATCAGTCACGGGATGCAGCAGTACAGAATCCACCTCAGCGCAAGGAGCATTCTGCATCAGATTGGGGAGAGCCAATGCTGCGATTGGATGTAGGAAGAGCGAAACCACGGACTGAATCAGCAGAAACCACTTTGTAAGATCGAGCAGATCAAGTTGGGAATGGGAACTTCAAAGGGTGAGTCTTTCAAGAGAATAGGCAACGGTGCCAGTTCTGGTACAGAGGTGTCACTGGTAAGGTCATGCAGACATAAAGGGAAGGTGAAGCTGAAAAACAGGTCTGTCTCAAGTTTGGATAGCTCTACTGAGTCACCAGATTCTGTGAGCTCTTTTGAAACTAACCTGACTAGGCCAGTCAAGGATAAGGCAGAGGCATCTAGAGGTCCCCCAGCGTTGACTACCCTATCACAAATGTGGGAAAGCATACCCAGGGCACTTCATAAGAAGATCAGAAAGCGTACGTATATTGATACTTTTAAAATCATTGAAGGAAAGAGAAGGACAAGCGGCAAAAAGAGAAATAAAAGTGTAAGTGACCTAACTGGTCCAGATAAGAAGGTACGTAGGAATATTAATTGGACCAGGGCATTTTTTAAAATGATAAGCATCATAAGAAAGGAAGGCATACGAACATAAGAAATTGCCATGCTGGGTCACACCAAGGGTCCATCAAGCCCAGCATCCTGTCTCCAACAGAGGCCAAACCAGACCACAAGAACCTGGCAATTACCCAAACACCAAGAAGATCACATGCTACTGATGCAATTAACAGCAGTGGCTATTCCCTAAGTAAACTTGATTAATAGCAGTTAATAGAATTCTCCTCCAAGAACTTATCCAAACCTTTTTTGAACCCAGCTACATTAACTGCACTAACCACATCCTCTGGCAACAATTTTCTCCGATTAGTCTTAAATGCTACTTGCTAACTTCATGGAATGCCCCCTAGTCCTTCTATTATCCGAAAGTGTAAATAACCGATTCACATCTACTCATTCAAGACCTCTCATGATCTTAAAGACCTCTATCATATCCCCCCTCAGCTGTCTTCTTCAAGCTCAACAGCTCTAACCTCATTAGCCTTTCATCATAGGGGAGCTGTTCAATCCCCTTTATCATTTTGGTTGCCCTTCTCTGAACCTTCTCCATCACAATTGTATCTTTTTTTGAGATGCAGCGACCAGAATTGTACACAGTATTCAAGGTGCGGTCTCACCATGGAGCGATAGAGGCATTATGACATATTCCGTTTTATTAAGCATTCCCTTCTTAATAATTCCTAACATTCTGTTTGCTTTTTTGACTGCTGCAGAACACTGTGGCGACGATTTTAAAGTATTATCCACTATGATGCCTAGATCTTTTTCCTGGGTGGTAGCTCCTAATATAGAACCTAACATTGTGTAACTACAGCAAGGGTAATTTTTCCCTATGTGCAACACCTTGCACTTGTCCACACTACATTTCATCTGCCATTTGGATGCCCAATCTTCCAGTCTTGCAAGGTCCTCCTGTAATGTATCACAATCTGCTTATGATTTAACTACTCTGAATAGTTTTGGATCGTCTGCAAAATTGATAACCTCACTCGTCGTATTCCTTTCCAGATCATTTATATATATATATATTGAAAAGCTCCGGTCCAAGTACAGATCCCTGAGGCACTCCACTGTTTACCCTTTTCCACTGAGAAAATTGACCATGTAATCCTACTCTCTGCTTCCTGTCTTTTAACCAGTTTGTAATCCACGAAAGCACATCCCCTCCTATCCCATGAATTTTAGGTTTCTTAGAAGCCTCTCATCAGGGACTTTGTCAAACGCCTTCTGAAAATCCAAATACACTATATTTACTGGTTCACCTTTATCCACATGTTTATTAAACCCTTCAAAAAATGAAGCAGATTTATTAGGCAAGACTTCCCTTGGGTAAATCCATGTTGACTGTGTTCCATTAAACCATGTCTTTCTATATGCTCTATGATTTTGATCTTTAGAATAGTTTCTATTATTTTTCCCAGCACTGATGTCAGGCTCACTGGTCTATAGTTACCTGGATCGCCCCTGGAGCCCTTTTTAAATATTGGGGTTACATTGGCCACCCTCCAGTCTTCAGGTACAATGGATGATTTTAATGATAGGTTACAAATTTTAACTAATAGATCAGAAATTTCATTTTTGAGTTCCTTCAGTACTCTAGGATGCATACCATCCGGTCCAGGTGATTTGCGACTCTTTAGTTTCTCAATCTGGCCTACTACATCTTCCAGGTTCACAGTGATTTGGTTCAGTTCGTCTGACTCATCACCCTTGAAAACCATCTCCGGAACTGGTATCTCCCCAAAATCCTCATTAGTAAACATGGAAACAAATAATTTAGTCTTTCTGCAATGGCCTTATCTTCCCTAAGAGCCCCTTTAACCCCTCAGTCATCTAATGGTCCAACCGACACCATCACGGGTTTCTTGCTTCGGATATATTTTTAAAAGTTTTTATTATGAGTTTTTGCCTCTATGGCCAACTTCATTTCAAATTCTCTCTTCGCCTGTCTTATCAATGTTTTACACTTAACTTGACAATGCTTATGTTTTATCCTATTTTCTTCAGATGGATCCTTCTTTCAATTTTTGAAGGATTTTTTTTGGCTAAAATAGCCTCTTGCACCTCACCTTTTAACCGACAGTAATCATTTTGCTTTCCTTCCACCTTTCTTAATGCGTGGCATACATCTGGACTGCGCCTCTAGGATTGTATTTTTAAACAATGTCCATGTCTGTTAAACACTTAACTTTTGCAGCTGCACCTTTCAGTTTTTTTCTATTTTCATCAATTTATCAAAGTTTCTCTTTTGAAAGAACTCAATTTAATTATTGTCCTCCTTCCAGTTAATAGCTTAAATTTGATCATGTTATGATCATTATTGCTAAGTGGCCCCACCACCATTACCACTCTCACCAAATCCTGCATTCCACTAAGAATTAAATCTAAAATAGCTCCCTCTCTTGTTGATTCCTGAACCAATTGCTCCATGAAGCAGTCATTTATTTCAGCCAGGAACTTTATGTCTCTAGCAAGTCCTGATGTTACATTTACCAAGTCAACATTGGGGTAATTGAAATCTAACACACACAAAAAGAGTCAGTGGTAAACCACAAAAATAATCTAATGGCAAAAAATGTGGAAACCAAAATATTTTAAATGTTAGCCTAAGAAGGTGTCAGCAAGCCTGACGTTATATGTCCTTTTTATAGACACTAACCGGTCTACTCAATCATCCACCTTCATCATCCTTTAATAATTCAAAAAAAAATTTTTATATAAAGATTTTTTAGCTTTTAATTAAAATAGTCCTCTATCCATGAATATCAAGATGACTCAGGCTCTTAGCAAGCAAACATTCTTATCGCTTGCTAAGAGTCTGAGTCATCTTGATATTCATGGATGGAGGACTATTTTAATTAAAAGCTAAAAAATCTTTATATAAAAAATTTTTTTTGAAGTATTAAAGGATGATGAAGGTGGATGATTGAGTAGACCGGTTAGTGTCTATAATAAGGACATATAACGTCAGGCTTGCTGACACCTTCCTAGGCTAACATTTCAAATATTTTGGTTTCCACATTTTTTGCCATTAGGTAATTGAAATCTCCCATTATTATTGTACTGCCAAATTGGTTAGCTTCCCTGATTTCTCTTAGCATTTCATCATCTGTCTGACCATTTTGTCCAGGTAGATGGTAGTATACTCTTATCACTATACTCTTACCCAACACACATGGGATTTCTACCCATATAGATTCTATGGCTCAGTATGGTCCCATGTTGAGATATGCTGATACTATCCTCGAAGTATATGACAGTTGAGCATGGCTCAGTTATGATGAACGCTTCAAGAACAAGATGGGTAAGAACCGGTTTGTGTCCTGGGGAACTCAGGACACCAGTTTAAAACTTAAGCAGATGGATAAAGCATTGGACGCAGGGGTGCATACATGGTATTCTCCAAAAGGCAGACAGCAAACAGTGCAGGTAGGAAGGCAAAATCTTGGGGCACACAATAACTCCACCACATGTTGGAGATTTAATAAATATGCATGCACTTTTCAGGATTGCAGGTTTAAACATGCCTGTTCCATTTGTTCTGCACTACATTCTGTGAGCAGATGCCCAAAGAACACTTCCAGGAGTTCCACAAAATCAAAATGAGTTTGTCAAATTTCTCAAGTTCTCCATCCCTGGTAAAAGTGAATGTGATGCAGGAGTGGTTGAATCTTTATCCTAGAAGGAGCAAGGCGCAGAAGTAGGCAGAAGATTTCAGGGAAGGGTTTATCATCCCCTTCCAGGGCCTGATTGACCCCATTGATTCTAAGAATGCCCCATCAGGGGTATAACAAGCAGATATCGTGCAACAGAAGCTTAACTCGGACTTGGCCATGGAAAGGATGGTGGACCTATTTCATAAGCCACCATTCAATGAGGTGATGTATTCTCCCTTGGCAGTTATACCTAAGGAGGAGATGGGCAAATTCTGGCTCATACAGAATTTGTCATACTCATGAGCAGCATCATTTGACGCAGCGATAACACTATTGCAGGAACGTGTGCAGGGCATTCAGGTGGCAAAAACTGACATTGAATCTGCATTCCAACTCCATCCGGTGTACCCTTCCAGCTTTCCCATGTTGGGTTTTAAGTTTTGCAACATGTACTATTTTGATAAATGCATGCCGATGGGATGTGCTGTAGCCTGTATGTTCTTCAAATTATTTAGTTCCTTTCTTCACTGGGTCACAGTTCTCAATCAGGTTTGAGCATCATCATACACTACCTGGACGATTTCTTGTTCGTGGACCCGAAGGATTCTGAAGCATGTGTCCTTTCACTTCATACATTTCAGCATATGGCCAGGGAATTTGGAGTGCCTTTAGCTCAGGACAAAACTGAAGGTCAGTCTACTGTAATTCATTTCGTGGGAACAGAGCTTAAGTCGGTCTATATGTTATCAAGGTTACCAGCAAATTGCATAAGCTCAATTCCCTGTTGCATCATGCATTATCAGCGAAAAAATGAACTGACTTCTGTGTAGTCCCACATTGTGGCCTTAACCTTGTCTGCAGGGTTATTCCCAGGGGAAGAGTGCTTTTGAGGCGACTGGTAGCAGCAGCCATGGGTATTTGTAGGCTATATCATTTCATCAGGGTGACGAGAGCTGTCAAAGAGAACCTGGCATCGTGGGTTTCTTTTCTGGACCAATTTAATGGCATTTCCCTATGGTAGGAAGCGCCGGTGTCCAGCTGAAATTTGAACATATATTCTGATGCCTTGGGTAGGTGGGGTTTCAAATGTGTACTGTCAGGGCTCCTAGTGTGCTATGCCTTGGACCACGGAGTGGGGCGAGGCAAATTAACTCAGATCACCACCTTCTTTGAGCTATTTCCCATTTTAATGGAGTTGGTAATTTGGAGAGCTAAGTTTCATAACAAACAGGTTATATTTTGGTGTGACAATCAAGTGGTGGTACAAGTTATTAACAGCTGTTATGCTCACTGTCCCAGCATGGCAGAGCTTTTCCGGAAAGTAATACTTGCTTGTTTACACTTAAATTTGACTATGAGCCCATTGTGTCCCAAGAATAAACAATGACATTGTTGACTAGCTTTCTTGTGCAGAGGATGAAGGAATTTCGGTTGCCAGCTACTTATGGACAATTGGAATGAGACCACAAAGCTCTGTAACCCCCACAACTTGGGCTGTGTACTGCAGAGCATTTGAGACATTGTCTGGATTGCTGACTGGTCAGATGGGTATCAGGGCCATTCCTGTAGATCTAATAGTTGAATATGTTGCCTTGTCTAAGGAGAAGGGTTTGTCACGGGGATCTGTTATTAATCAGTTGGCAGGGTTGGCTTTCTTCACAAAAGCACGGGGTTAGGGAGAGCCCACCAAGACATTTACGGTACAAAAGATGTTGAAAAATAGGGCAAGGAAAGTGGGGCCTTCAAGAGATTCGAGGCATCCAATAACACACCAGTTGTTAGTTCAACTGTGGCATGAATTGAAATTAATCCACGAATCTGAATTTGAAACAATTCTGTTTCTTACAGCAGTTTCTCTTGCATTTTTTGCAGCATCGAAGATGAGGAGCTGGTGGCCATGCGTTAACACGGCATCCTCTTAAAGAATGTTGAAATTTCTGAACACACTGTTCAAATTATAAGACACAAGTAAAAAATGAATCAGTCGGGAAGGGGTGTGAAGCTTTGTCTGAAACAGGTACTGCCTTAAGTTACTTGTCCCGTAAGAAATTTACAAAGTTACTTGACTTTGTGCCCTGTGGGCGGGATGTATTTGCTAGTCTACTGTGATCAGGCCCCACTCACCAGGTATCAATTCTCGGCAATATTGGATTTTTTCATTGACCTAATTAGGATTTGATTCCAATCAGTTTGGAACCCATTCCTTCAGACTCAGAGCAGTCACCAGTGCAGCTCAAGTGGATTTGTGTACAAATACGATTCAAAGAATCAGAAGGTGGAAATCATCTGCAATTAATACCTATATTAGATTGGACCGTGTTTAATCACTAACGAGCTTCTGATTCAGATTTGCCCCAGGGGCGGTGGACAGTTTGCATTGTGGGACACCTGGGTTTGGCTACTCATGGCGTTCGTATTACATGGATTGGAAAACGGGGATGCGATGGGAGTAGCTACTGCCTATTTTAAGTATCAGAAAAGACAGGTTCACAGGACTCAAAGGATGGGCGGGTTGCACATTTAACATGACTGGGCAGATGTGCAATGTGACGGCTTGTTCAGGCTAGATCAAACACATCTATCCGACATTGATTATGACATCTTCAATAATACAATGCAGGTGGCAGTTGAGGACCTATTCACTATTCGTTGATGACGGTCCCTGGCATTGTTTATGAGGGGGGCATGAGGCAAGGAAAAACCCTGCCTCATGCCTATAGCGGGTACCTAAGCTGATGGCAAGCGCCGATGAGTGGTGTAAGTGTTGCATCACAATAAAAGGCCAGCTGTCAGCTGCTAAGGGTACACCTCTATGGCAGAATTGGAGGGCATGGTTACGACCGGTCAGATGGCCCCCTTGCTTGGTACCAAGGTGGGGGGGGGGCAATTGAGGGGCATGGTTACGCCCGGACAGGTGGCCCCCTTGCTTGGTACCAAGGTGGGGTGGGGTGGTGGGCGATTAGAGAGCATGGTTATGCCCAGACAGATGGCCCCTTGATTGATAGTAAGGTGGGGGGGGGGACTAGTGGGTGATTGGAGAGCATGGTTATGCCTGGACAGGTGACCCCCTTACTTGGTACCAAGGTGGGGAGCTGGTGGGTGAAGATCATTGCCTTGCTTGGTTGTAACGGCAGGTGGCAAATGACTTGGGGGACAGACCTGGTATCTATGACCACAGCTTGGGTACATGTTTTTTTTTGTTTTGTTTTATTATTATGCTAATAACGCTGCAGCCTTTACAGCCAACTATCTGTGGGCTTTTTTCCTTCCTGTATCATGTTTTAATTGGATGTAAGAACATGTGGAGGGGAAGGGTGATCAGGATGGGAGGGGCGTGTTGGTCCCTGATCCCAGAGTTAGATAACTTCATGAATATCTAGTCCTGCCCAGAAATCAGCCTGTCAGTATTCTCTGGAAAAGCAAAATTGTGGACAAACTAATCAAATTCTAAAATGATTATTAACAATCAAACACTCATGCTTCCAACCAACAGGGAACACTGATCTCAGCCAAAAGAATAAACTTATTCACTAAACTAAGGGCCTGGTTAAGCCACTTACCAGTCTTCAACCGAATAGCAAGAACAAAACTCTGCAATGTCCACACCAAAAGGCGAACCAAAGGTAAAAATGCAGCAGCCGAGGGCGGGTCGGGGATTGGCCTGCCCTCATTAGAGGAAAGGAACTTATCAGGTAAGTAGTAATATCTCCATCCTCGGCATTCAGGCAGGCAAATCCCCACCAGTGGGATGTACCAAAGCTACTCTACTCTAGTCAACACCGCGACGAATGCACCGTCCTTCCAAGCCCGAACATCCAAGCAATAATGCTTGGAAAAGATGTGCAATGACTACCACATCACTACTCAGCAAATCTCGACAAGCGACAATAATCAAAGTTCCGCCACAATACCGCCTGAGCCCTTGTGGAAAACATTCTAATCTGTTTCAGCAAATAGGCATCCATAATAATCTCCTTAACCCAATGTGCTATAGTCGCCCGCATCGCCAAAGCACCCGGTTTACCACCACTATGGAGCACAAACAGATAATCAGACTTCCGGACAGATTTAGTAACCTCCAAGTACCGCCTTCGGTCTACTTTTTAATAAAAACTTTTACCTGAGCTAAGCCCTCCCTGGCTGACAGCAGGAATGAATTCCCAAATACAGGGAGAGAGGGTGAAAGCCTTCACCACCAAGCTTCTCTTAGCTTGCAACCACTAAATTTGTATTTATTTATTTTTTTTAATTTTATTTTTTTTTTTAATCCACGCCAAAACAAGGCTACCTGACTAAAGGCACAGCACGATCTGCGGCATGACTCCACCCACCACGTCGCGTCAGCTGGCTGGCTGGAAGTTCCCACGGTAGCACGGGAATAAACTAGTATTTAAAGGGACCTCTCCAGCTACAGGCTTGCTTGTGCTGGAGCTTCGATGGACCTTGCTTATTTCTGCTTGCCTTTTGGATTGAATTACCTGGAACCCTTTGTCTGCTGCCTGCCCTGACCCAGACTGTTACTTGGACTTGTTTGCCTCTCTATCTGCCTTTCGGATTTGATCGCCTGGATCTACTCTGAGTGCACATCCTCCGGTATCCAGATCGTCTCTGGCCTTCATAAGGAATTAAGGTAAGGCTGTCCTCTACATTGGGGTCCACTAACAGAATCGTAACATACAACTTATCAACTCCAGGATGAGGCTTTTTAGTACAATGCAAATATTAAGAAGGGCATTTCAGTAAATTTGAGAAACTGAGATAAAATCCAACATCTCCTAGCTTATGAATGAGGTGCATTCCTGTCATGGTATATACAAAAATTAACTCATCTGAGGACATTACCCCTAAGAATAATCTAAAGCAGTGGTTCTCAACCAGTGTGTCGCCAAGAACACGCAGGTGTGTCGCCACACTTCCCGGTCCCCTGCTGACCCAGCTGCTCCCCGGTCCTCCTCCACCCGGGCTTAAAATGCTGTCAGCCCGGGCGGAACGCGGCAGGACAGCTGGAGTCAGCGGCATCGGCATGGTCTCTTCTTCCTGCCCCCCCCCCCCCCTGGCCCGGAAGAGGAAGTGGTGAGCATCGGGTGTGTGCGCGGGAAGAAGAGACCATGCCGCTAGTTCCGGGGGGGGGGGGGGGGGGGAGAGAGAGAGAGAGAGTGAATGAACAAGCAAGCATGTGTGTATGTGTGTGAGTGAGATAGCATGTATGTGTGTGATTGAGAGCCTGCCTTTGAGAGAGAGAGAGCATGAATGTAAGTTTACGATTGGGAACCTGTATGTGTAAATTTGTGATTGAAAACCTGTTTGTATGAAAGAGTATGTTTGTATGATTGAGATCCTTTGTGTATGAGAGAGATCATGTGTATGTATGATTAAGAGCCTGTGTGTATAAGTAAGAGAGAGAACATGTGTGTCTGTGTGTGATTGAGAGCTGGTTTGGGTGAGAGAGCATGTCAGTATGTGATTGAGAGCCTGTGGGATGGTTAACTGATGTGTAATGATGTTTGCATGAATATAGCATTGTTTGCACACAATAAGTTTTCTGCTATGTATTTGATTGTAAGAAAATATTAAAAGTGCTTTTTCAAATTACATACTAAATATTTATTTGATATGTAGGGTGAAATAGTTGTTTAGATTGATAGACTTACCCCCTCCCTTTTTTCTTTGGTGCTATATTAGATTCCTTTGGGATGAAGGTTATTTTTATAGCTAGGTTATATGTTTGCCATATTGTGTTGTGAGTCTGTCAGGTGGGTTTCTTGCATTATTTCCGCCGTGAATTGTAATGAGCAGTGTGTCACACATGTGAGTGTGGCCTGTCCGGTGTGTCACGATGGGAAAAAGGTTGAGAACCACTGATCTAAAGAACCTGAAAAATACTCATCTGACTTTGTAACATCTCCAAGAGTAAAATGCTGTTTTCCCCACTGATTAACATTTCTAAGTTCTCCCATTGTGGCCTATCCCTGATTTTTATTATGACACATTTTAAAATTCAGAACCTAGCCAACTCCCTCCCTACATAAGATAGAAACCTGTCCACTATTATTAGTATTCTGACATTAAATAGCATATAGATAAAAGGAATCAATAGGAGGTATTTTAGTCACAAGTAATGTCATAGCAGCCCTACCTACTCATAGTTGTGTCACATGACACAATAAAATGTCTATGGACAATATCACATGCAAGATTTTCAAAGCAACAACTTGCACAAAGAAAAGATACAGTAGCATACAAAAGAAGCTCTACAACATTAAAGATTTTAACCCCTCTCTTGCACACTTTACTTATAAATTCATATGTTTGGTAAGGCAGAACTGGAAATAAAATGCATGTGAAACATAACTCACAAAAGTATACCTCTCAAAATTATTTCTCAGCATAAGCCAACCACTGGTCATTTTATCAAGCAACAGAAAAAAAAGCTCTTGCTAACCTATTATTTAGCATAGTGTACAGTCTTTAGTCTATCAGGGCAGAAAGATGATCTTGAACTAATATGTTCCTCTGATATCAAAGACATTGAATCAGAAATGGCAAAACTCACCAGTTTGGCAACTTTTCCATAGTCAATCCATCTGGTTGATGCAAAATTTGTAGATTCAGCACAGTTAAATCCATGATTAAAACCAGCATGGTACCCATATGGAAAGGTAATCATAAACTCCCCTGCTTCCTGAGTGACCTGTATAATAAAAATACATGAAAATGTGAACTACAGAAAGTTTGTTTACCATAAAGTGTTCTCAATTGACAGCAGGATGAATTAGCTGTGAATTGTGCGTGACGTCATCCAGCAGCACCGAATCGACCATTCTCTCCAAGCTCATAGTGCTTTTCCTCTACTTAGTGGGGGAATTCCTGCACAGGCATTACTTCTTGAGCCCTCTCAGTTTTTAGAGCTAATTCTAACTAGGTAGTTGACTCTCCAGGGAGGTGGGAGGGTATTTAGTATGGCTAATTCATTCTATTTTCTATGGAAAGCAACGTTTAGAGTAAGTAAACTTGCTTTCTCCATTGACAAGCAAGGCTAAATTAGCCATGACATGTGGGGAATCTCAAGTTGAGGGTTGCAACAGAAAGTTTACTGAAATAAGACACCCAGACCACACCATGGAGAATACACTATTGGGGAAACAGGCTACGAAAAACTGCTTGTCTGAATTTAAAGTTACTCAGAGATTGTCCATACAGTAATAGATAAAAGACCCAGAAATGACGGCAAAAAAGGACCAAATGGTCTATCAGTCTGCCCAGCAAGCTTATAGTAGCATCTGCCGTGCCACACAGGTCACCCCCATACTTATCAGTTTCCCAGACCATCAAAGTCAGGATCCTTGTTGGTTGCTTTCTGAGTCCATTTCCCTGTTACCTCTTTCCATTGAAGCAGAGAGCAATACTGGAGTTGCATCAAAAGTATCAGGCTTATTGGTTGAGGGTAGTAAGATCAGCAAAAGCAAGTTACCCCCATGCTTATTTATTTCCCAGACTGTAAAATTAAATGTCTTTATTGGCTGCTATCTGAATCTAATTCCCCTTGCCCTCTTTACCCTGTGCCGTTGAGTTTCATCAACGGTATGAAGGCTTATTTGTTAAGCGTAGTAACTGCCAAACCAGCAAGTTAACCCCATGAGACATTGCAGAAGGGATAGAAGGTACATTTTATCTATTTGTAGATGGTACTAAGATCTGCAACAGAGCAGAGACACCAGAAGGAGTAGAGAGAAAGAGACATGATTTAAGGAAGCTTGAACAGTGGTTGAAAATATGGCAGCTGGGATTCAATGCCAAGAAGTGCAAAGTGATGCATCTGGGGTACGGTAATCCAAAAGAGCTATATGTAATTGGGGGTGAAGGGCTGTTGTACATGGAGTAAGAGGAGGACATTGGGGTGATAGTGTCTAGTGATCTGAAGATGGCAAAGCAATGTGACAAGGTAATAGCTAAAGCCAAAAGAATGCTGGGCTGCATAAAGAGAGGATTAACCAGTAAGAAAAGAAAGTGATAAACCCCTTGTACAGGTCCTTGGTAAGGCTACACCTGGAGTATTGTGTTCAGTTTTGGAGACCGTATCTCAAAAGGGATAGAGACAGGATGGAAGCAGTCCAGAGAAGGATGTGAAGGTTTGTACTGATGACTATGTTGCAGCTTTGTATATATCTCCAGGAGGTATGAATCAGATGAGCCACTGATGCAGCCTTGGCTCTAAATTGATGTGCCTCGATGGTGTCTAAAATTTGTAGGCTTGCTAGCACATAGCAGTGGCGATGCAATCTGCTAGCCAGATGGACAATGTACGTTTGCCCATTACTATGTCCAGTCTGTTAGGATTGTAAGAGAAATAGTTGTGGCTGAATTATTTTCTAGTAAGCCAAGGTTCTTTTACAGTCTAAGGTATGTAGAGTTTTCTCAGCTTCATGAATGTGTGGCCTCGAGAAGAATATAAGTAACATGAAAGCTTGATTAACATGAAAAGCTAATATTACTTTTAGTAGAAACCTTTGGTGGGTGCAGAGCACCACTCTATTGTGGAACAATTGCTTATAAGGAGGGTAATAAACCAAAGCCTGAAGCTTGTTGGCTCTTCTGGCTAATGTGAATGCTACAAGAAATATTACTTTCCATGTTAGAAAGTAATATTTACCGAGCCGATTCCATTAATTCAAAATTCTGCTTCATCAATTGTGCAAGAACCGCATTTAGATCCCATGGAACAGGTTGTTTTACAACTGGAAGTTTAGTATATCATAAGCCTTTCATGAAATTGGATAACAAATGAGTGGAGATAGATCTGCCCTTGATTAGAGCATGGTATACTGTTTTGGCACTGAGATATATTTTCACTGATGAGGTGCTAAGAACTGAAATAGAAAAGGACAACTGGTTCAATAACTCTTTGGGTTTGCACGTGAATGGATCTAACACCATGTAATGAACAGTTTCCATTTAAATCTGTAGACTCATCCAGTTGATAGTTTCCTGGCAGACACTATTATGTCGTCAAACTCCTTGGGTAAGGACAACTCAGTGATCAGTGAATGTTCAACATCAAAGTTGTCAAATTAAGAGATGAAAGATTCAAATGAAATAGACCTCTCTCTCCATAAATGTATGTGACCCAAGAGGTATTGAAGGACTCTCAACAGCTATACCAAGTATGCAAATCAAAATTGCCTGGGCCATGCTGGAGCTAGGAGGATCAAACAGGCCAGGTCTGTAAGCATTTTTTGGTACTATTTTGGCTATCAGTGGAATTGACAGAAAAGCGTACATTAGATCTGCATTCTCGTCGAACAGAAAAGTATCCTGAGCAGATGAGAGTTTGTTGGGAAGAATGGAGCAAACCTTTACCAGTTTTCTCTTTTGTTCCGAAGGAAATAGGTCAATTTTTGGAAGTCCCCATAAACTAAACAGTCTGTTTGCTGTTAATTGTTGCAGAGACCATTCATGTGATTGCTCACATGTTGGAGATCCCTGAAAGATAAATTGCTTACAAGAATACTTGATGTTTGCTTGCCCATTCCCATATCTTTATCGCTTCTTGTAAAGAGTTCATGACCCAGGGCCCTCCTGTTTATTCACATAGAACATGGGTAATTAGTTGTTGGTTTGAATTAGAATGTTCTTGCCCTAAAGGAGGCAAGTTAAAATTAAGAGTGCATCCTATTGCTCTTAACTGTGGGAGGTTGATCTGCCATTGTCTTTCCATGATTGACCACATTTGAGTTTGAAAAGATCCTGTGAGGACTCCCAAAACCATTGTCGGAAGCACCAGTCACCATCATAACTAAGTGAGGAGGTAAACTAGTACTCCACCCTGAAGAATGAAGGAATCAAGCTAACAGCGCAGATCGTGCTTCATTTCTGTCAAAAACTCCACCTTGGTTGTTGAGTTGAGTTACCTGCCCCCATTCAGAGCAGAGGCAATCTGGGAAGGTAGATCAGTGAAACTACATTGATTGCTACTGCCATATGGCCCAGATCAACTAGCACTCCCCTGGTCATAGACTGTTCTGTGCTCAACAGTCCGTATACAAGGGATCATAGAGTTTCCCTGATCTTATAGAAGGAACAAACTCTCTTGTAGAGAATCTATCCATGCTCCAGTGAATTTGACTTTCTGGGAGCAAATTAGAATTGATTTCTCGAAATTCACCAAGAATCCTAAATGTTGGAATTGAATTGACTTTTAAAGCAAGGTTAGTACACCTTGCCAGAAATTTGATGTCAAAAGCCAGTCATCAGGGTAAGGGAAGACTCAGATGCCCTTCCATCGAAGATGCACTGCTACTACAGTCAGGCACTTGGTGAAGACCATTGGTGCTGCTGACAGCTCAAAATGCAGCATTCTGTATTGATAGTGAGAAGAGTCCAATGTAAAGCACAGATAATGCTGGTGAAAGAGTTGGGATGGGTAAATGGGCATAAGGAACATTTAGATCCAGAGTGCACATCCACTCCTCATTCTGGATGAAGGGGAGAATTATATGGTGGGAATTCATTTTGAATTTCTCCTGGAATATATGCATGTTCAGGCTTCTTAAATCCAGGGTGGGTCTCAGTCCCCTAGATTTCTCGGAGATAAGGAAGTAGTGGGAGTAAAAACCCTGGCCGTGGTGATGGGGATGAACTGGTTCTATCACTCGGTACGTGAGAAGAGACCACCTCCAGGCAGAGATGTATCAAGTGAGATGGATTTGGACTGAAGGCTGAGCAATGAGAAAGAATATGAAACCAGGAGAAATGCAAGTGGTATTCAGACTCAACAATTCTAAGAAACCAGTGATCACTGGTGATATTGTGCCACATTGGCATGTAGTAATAGATTCTCCTTCCTGACGGATGGTTATTGGGTTTGATAAGTGGTCAAAAACTTTGTCTAGGCTTGATGCATTTTTTTCGGTTGACAGTGCTCACTGTTGAGTGTGAGTTGGAAGTTGCTGCTGCAGCAGAAGTAGAGGTGAGATCTGGTAAAGTTGGAATTTCCAAAAAAGGCATCTCTAGAAATAAGGTCTTTTAAAAGCATAGCATGTACGCCTTGCAGAGGACCATTGTTCCGATCGCATGGAAAGAGACTGGACTGCCACATGCTGTTCTTTTATTTGAGCAACTGTTTCTTTGAGTTTTTCTCAAAAAAAGTGATCACCCAAGCAGCAGAAATCCACCAATTTGTCTAGGACATCATGCAAAACTACCTGCTCTCAACTAAGCCATGCTATGTGCTCCAACAGAGGCTGAGGAGGAGCATGCTGTGGTATCGAACATGTTTTAAATGGATCAAATAAGATGGCATACACACTCTATTCATCATCCAAGACTGGTTGAGAGTATGCAGATACGGTTTCATTGGGCAAAAGGAAAGGCTTGCTTTTTTATATACAGTCATGTAAGAATTGAACCATGAGGAATTAGTAAGCAGAAATCCATGCATTAAGCATGGAGCTTTGACATACTTTTTTTGCCAAAATTGTCTGGTAACTTGGGATCCTTCCCTGGTGAAGTATGAGTATTTCCTTGGTTTCTTTGCTCTTTTTAGAGCTGATTCTACTACACTGAAGGGGCACTTCTACAATTCCAAACCCCATGGTATTTTGCACTTTATATTTGAGATCTATTTTTCTTGCAACTGGGACATAGAAAATAGGATTCTCCCACATTCTTGTTTGTAAGTCTTGCAGGATATATGCATTGGTTCTGCTAGTGTTTATAGAATTTGGAGGAGGCAAAAGACCTTTGCCCAAAGATTTTTTACTTTCTACACATTAAATCCATGTTCTTTGCCCAACTTGTCCAGAAATCTTGTGTATAAAAGGTCTTCCAGTGGACACACATGTTCTGGCAGCTCCAGAAAGGGGTTAAAGAGTATTCCTATCGAACCTTCTTCAGAGCCTAGAAGTGAGGGAACACAAACCCAGGATTCCAATGATGAAGATGGTGCCTTCAGAGAGGGTCCTTGATTGCTTCAGAAGGGTACCCTCCTGGTGCACATCCTATGACTGGCTGGAATCCACTGAAAGTGAATGTCCTAGACTAGAACTGGCTCACGGGTGTTCTGACAGAGTATCTCTATGAACTGGGGATCCTGGGAATCCTCCTCGTTGAAGTAAATCTGATATCCTGGAAAGGAAGGTTTGGAAGGTACTCTCCTTATACTTTGCACTAAAAAGTTAAAGAAATCCTTCACATACTCTGCTATCTGGCTGGTGGTGAAACACACTGCTTCCTGACATGGGTGGTGGAACATCCTCTTCTAATACTAGAATTGAAGACTGCACATCTTCCGGGATCTGCAAAATCTGAATCAGAGACAGACTGGATATGAGAGGAGCCAGAAAGAAAATGGGGTCTCATGTCTCCAGCCATAGATTTTGTTTCATTAAATATTATCGATGTAAATGCTCTGGTAACTGGTGAGGAAAGGGAATCATATCCCCTTTTACCTCAATAAAATTCTCAATAGGCTAGCATATGGCCATACTGGAAGCACTGAAACTGCTTTGATGATGAAGCAGCTTGTTCCAATGGTCTAAGAACCAATGGTATTAAGTATTGATGCATTTTTCATTCTAGAGCTTAATGCACAGAAGTATTGTGCTTCGACAGCACCAATATATTGGGGGAGTCTGAGACTGGAAGGTTTTTTTTGGTGCCAGGTGCACTGCATAGTGACACCTCTTTTTCTTCAAAGTTTTCCACTTTCATTTGCTCGATCCCAATGATTGGCCACTTCCACAGAAGGGGAAGATATTTTTGAGGCGCCCCTGCTCAACTCCATAGCTGGGGAGCCATATAAAGTTGTGCTCCTGGAAGAGGACAGACTGTGGCTTCTCAGAGACTTGAACGCAGTTCATCCATTTTTCAGGCCCTCAACTTTTGGGAATACAGGGACAATCGGTCACAATCATTACAGCTGTTCTGGACATGGCCCAGTCCAAACCAGTAACAAAGGTCATTTCCATTGGTAAAGGATTTTTTCGTACCAAACACAGTTCTTAAATCCACTCACTATGGCTTTCTTTTTGCCTGATAAGGTAAACATTTATTTGTTGTTGGGTTTTTTTTGGTTTGTTTTTAAAGGTAGCTCTGAAAAGTGTTGTTTGGGGGCTGAGGCAGCAAGGCAACTTGAAGAAAAAAACAGATATAAAGGAATTTACAGAAAAATGAAGAAAAAAATGGGTACATGTCCATGATCGTGCTTGGACAAAAAAAAAAAGATCAGAGGTGGCTCACACAGGAATTCCCATACATGCTCAGTAGAGCAAAAGCATTATGAGCTTAAGAGACAAGGATCCAGTCAGAGTTGCTGGATGATATCACCCACATGTCATGGCTAATTCAGTCCTGCTTGTCAACAGAGAAAAATAATTTTTACAATGAAAGATCTAAGATGATATTTTTCAAGAAATGAAAGCAATCCTAAAATGTTAACTGGAAATTTGTTTTCATATATTGAAAAATAATTTTCCACAATACACAGTTACTAGAGTTCCAATTAAGTTGTCAGATATACATGGTTAACTTAAACAGCTGAAATAGCAAGAGGCACATGTTTCCCAGCAATTACTAAAAGTTGTTCTCTAATCCAGTAGTTCTCAACAGGTGTGTCGCGAAGCACTGGCAGGTGTGTCACGCACTCACTGCCCTCCCCCAGCTTTCACCTCAGCGAGACACATTGCTGCTGTTCCTGCTCGCGCTATCAGCACATTCAAGCCCCGAGGGGGAATGACAGCACTGTTGGTGAAAGCCGGCAACAGGAACATGACCTTTTCTTCTTCCTGCCCCTGTGGCCCGGAAGAGGAAGTGATGTTTACCGGCAAGCAGGAAGAAGAAAAAGCCATGCAGCAGCAATCACATCCCAAGGCTCTCCCCGGCCCCGCTACACTCAGCAGTTTGCCTCTGCTGCGATCATCGCGGCACAGAGCAGTCAGCTGAGAATGTGGCCGCTGGGATTTCCTGCCGTGCGGCTGTTGGGGAAAGTCGTCCATCAGCTGCACGGACCCAGAGCTGAAGATCGGTGCTGGCTGGCCACTTTGCTAGGGGCTGCAGGAGTATGGTGCTGTTGCCCCCCCCCCCTCCCCGGCTCTGACCTCCCCTTCTCTCACCAGCACGACACCAGCAAGAAAACAAAAATAATAATAATCAAACTACAAATAAAATAATAAAAGGCTGGGGGGGGGAGAAAAAAAAAACATAAAATTGCATTCTAGGCTGACTGCTCTGTGCCGTGATAGCAGCATTCGCAATCAACTGAGTGCTGCCTTCTTACCATTGCGGGGCGGGGAGGTCATTCCTGCTGCAGTTTCTAGCCTGTCAGGATTCTGCTTTTAATAGCAGCATACCGGCTACCTTGTGCATTAACTGCCATGTGTGGTGGGGGTGAGTAAGACACAGAGAGTGAGACAGCATGTGTGCAAGTGTATGAGAGAATGTGTGTGCCTGTGTGTGTGTAAGTACGAGAGAAAACGTGTGAGAGCAAGATACTGTTCAGGAAAGTCACCGGTGTGTGAGAGAGAAAGAGATTGGTCAGAGACGTGACGGGTATGTGTGTGAGAGAGAGAGATTGGTCAGGGAGGTGACAGGTATGTGTGAGAAAGAGAGATTGGTCAGGGAGGTGACTGGTATGTGTAAGAGAGAGATTGATCAGGGAGGTGACGTGTGTGAGAGAGAGAAAGATTGTTCAGGGAGGTGACGTGTGTGAGAGAGAGAGAGATTGGTCAGGGAGGTGACGTGTGTGAGAGAGAGAGAGATTGGTCAGGGAGGTGGCGTGTGTGAGAGAAAGAGAGATTGGTCAGGGAAGTGTGTGTGTGTGTGTGTAAAAAATAGACTAGTCATGGGATCTAAGGAAGAAGAACGTGAAGACAGAGCTTCAGCAGCCCTTCCTGCTTCTGGTATGTGCTATTGGCCTACAAGGGAAAGGAGTAGGAGAGTTACTGGAGAGGATAAGTAAAGGTGGCTTTTTAACTTTATCTTTCTTGATTGACTACCATTTTAATTATTGGGTATTGTGTGATATGTCTGCTTTTAGGAATATTTTATTGGTGTTTGTGGAATTTTTAATAATTTTGAAAATTTTTAATGATTGGATGTTATTCCATTTATCAGTTGTTTTAAAACATTTATTATATTCTAGTTTAAGAATTATTTTATATTTCTCGAGGAATGTATAAATAGAAATGTGGAGACAAAAACTGAACTGTAAACAGCAAGAAGCCAAACTCTATATGCAGTGCAACAACGCAAAAACAAAAATATTAGCTTTATAGTCACTTTATTCTGTATTTGGTGAGGGTCTGTCTGTGTTCTACGTGTGTGACCCAGCTAAGGGTGTTCTGCGAGCTTATAGTTTCTTGGTAGGGATCTATAGCAGCTTGGCTTGTTCTGTTTTCCTAATAGGGAGATGTATTGGGGTTCAGGGCCTGATATAATTTTTGCAGTGCTGCCTTTTCATTGGGAGGTTTGTTACTGTGAGTTCCATAATGCAGGTGTAACTTCGTGCACATTAGTTTGTGTACATTATTGCAGATCCTGGAAGTCTGTTAGGTGCTATATTTCTGTTTTGCACAGAATGCAGAGTGGCTTTTTTTGGGTTTCCATTCCAGTTTCTGTTTCCATATTTGTAATTTGTGGTCTTTCTGTACTTGGTGAAGGTCGATTCTGTGTGTGTGACCGAGGTGAAGTATTTTACTAGCATGTAGGCATTTGTATCAATATTATTTGTTGTGTTTTCCCAATAGAACATGCATTGGTGGTAAATTACTGTTTTTTCATAAGGACAGCTATTGCACCTGGTAGGAGAGAGAGTGTTTATGTTGCTGTTACTGAGATGATACCAGAAATATGTCTTTTGTATGGTAAATTGAACGGGGATTGCCCTAGTTCTGTAGCCAATGTTGGGGGGTCAGGGTGGATCCTGTGGATACAGAGTATATGTTTATATTTAGTCCTGTGACAGTCATGTGTTCAGTGTTGCGTTGTGAGAACCATCTGTCAGGTGTGTCCTGACAGAAAAAAGGTTGAGAATCACTGCTCTAGTCTTACAACAGTATCTTTTTTGAGCTTAATGAGCTAAGTCCTCTTTAATTTCCCAGATTTCTGCCTCTCTCACTACAATCAACAGAACAGTAGCAATAATCAACCTTCTCTCCACAACTGTTTACATTTGCTTTCCTAAAATTTTTGTACTCATTTTTTTCTGCACTAAAGCCAAATTTCTACTTTCTTTCAAGGCCCTGTCTGCCTTAATCCATATTATAGCTCAACCCTAATTTTAGGACATTTCTCTACTCCACATAATCTTCTCTCAGCATCAGAGAAAAGGGGGAGGAAACAGATTGTAATATTACAAATCTTATGCCATCCTTTTTTTTCACACTGTTGACCATATAAGTCACCTTTCAATGTATTTCTTATAACTCACAATTACATGGTAGTTCATTGTAACAATACAATACATATAACACTCAAAATATAAAAGTAAGACTCATATGCTCAAGTAATGCAAGATTCTAAGTCCTCTGGAAATAGGAACACCTACTGTACCTGAATGTAACTCTATTCAATCAAAGAAAAGGCATAAGCTAAATCTAAATAAATAAAACTAAACATAATACATCAACCAATCTCTCCTGAATCAATTATGCCATTATGCTAGTGTTTTTTTCTTTATTAGGTTTAATTAATTCTATATTCATTGCATCTTGTGATGTACATACTTGTATCCATAAAACCCTATTCTACAGCCTCTGTTCTGAGCTTCAAAATTGGTTGAATTCCAAGAGAGAAGACATGCTTGGGGATAGATTTTCAAACCGCGCGATTTGGCGTACTTTTGCTTGCGCATCAGGCGCAAGCAAAAGTACGCGGGATTTTAGTAGATACGCGCGTAGCCGCTAAAATCCTGGATCGGCGCGCGCAAGGCTATCAATTCCGTATAGCCGGCGCGCGCCGAGCCGCGCAGCCTACCCCCGTTCCCTCCGAGGCCGCTCCGAAATCGGAGCGGCCTCGGAGGGAACTTTCTTTTGCCCTCCCCTCACCTTCCCCTCCCTTCCCCTCCCTAACCCACCCGCCCGGCCCTGTCTAAACCCCCCCCCTTACCTTTGTCGGGGGATTTCGCCTCCCGGAGGGAGACGTAAATCCCCGCGCGCCAGTGGGCCACTAGCGCGCCGGGACTTGACCTGGGGGCGGGTCCGGAGGGTGCGGCCACGCCCCCGGACCGCCCCGGGTCGTAGCCACGCCCCCGGGCCCGCCCCCGGAACGCTCCCGACACGCCCCGATAATGCCGCGCGGTTCGGGCCCGCCCCCGACACGCCCCCCTCAGAAAACCCCGGGACTTACGCGAGTCCCGGGGCTCTGCGCGCGCCGGTAGGCCTATGTAAAATAGGCTCACCGACGCGCAGGGCCCTGCTCGCCTAAATCCGCCCGGATTTGGGCGGATTTAGGCGAGCAGGGCTCTTAAAATCCGCCCCTTTGTGTGCTACATTTTTTTCATGCTATTCAGACTGAGTTCGGAGATACTCATTTTTATCCAACAGAGGTTTCCTTCTGTGTACCATATTTATATTCCTGCATATAATTCAAATTGAGACCTGAATACACTTAAAACAATATTTTCCTTTTGGATAATATGTTTCAATTTTATAGAAATAGGCCAGTCCAGACTCTCTGCATTGCCAGGAGGAAGTCCTAGTTTCAATTTCTGCATCAGGTCTTTGGTTCCTTTGGTCAGAGGGACTGGGAATGCTGCAAACTTACAAGCCGATACAGTAAAACCCATGGGAGAGCCGGCACTCCGAGGCGAGCGCCTGCTCTCCCGATGCGCACACAGGCCACTCTACTGTGCACGTGATTTTGTATGCAAATGAGGGCCCACGGTAAAAAGAGGTGCTAAGGACACTAGCGTGTCCCTAGCGCCTCTTTTTTGACAGGAGCGGCGGCTATCAGTGGGTTTGATAACCGACACTCAATTTTGCCGGCGTCAGTTCTCAAACCCGCTGACAGCCACGGGTTTGGAAAACGGATGCCGGCATAATTGAGCATCTGTCATCCGACCTGCGGGCCGATTTTAATTTATTTATTTTTTTTTAATTTTTAATTTTTTTAAAATTTTGGGGCCTCCGACTTAATATCACTATGATATTAAGTCGGAGGGTGTACAGAAAAGCAATTTTTTCTGCTTTTCTGTGCACTTCCCCGGTACCGGCAGAAATTTACGCCAGACTTTGGGCAGGCGTTAATTTTTGGAAGTAAAATGTGCGGCTTTGCTGCACATTTTGCTTTCTGGATCGCCCGGGAATAACTAATAGGCCCATCAACATGCATTTCCATGTTGTGGGCGCTATTAGTTTTGGGTGGGTTGGCCACGCATTTTCGACGCGCTATTACCCCTTACTGTATAAGGGGTAAAGCTAGCGTGTCGAAAACGCATGGCCAAACCCGGGCTAACAGTGCACTCCACCGGATCTCCACCAGAGCGCACTGTACTGTATCAGCCCGATAGCAATCACAACTGCAGGAAGGGGGAAGAAATGTCCATCACTCATCAAAAGCAATATAGAGATCAGATAAGGTTCAGATTAGTTAAGACAGACAGAACTATAGTTTGTGGCCCCTGACCAAGGACTCTCAATGTGATGGTTGGAACAAGCTGGAAGGATAATATAAACACACAAACTACTTCTAACCATATCTATAACACTATTAGGCATCTATGCAGCCTACAATCTAATTTAAACACAGAGACAAGACATACATTTCTAATAAACACTTAATATTACAATAAAATATAATAAAGCAGAAAAGATAAACAGATTGAAGAAAAGAGGGTTGAGAAGAGATTTGATAAGAGTTTTCTAAAAACTTGAGTGGGATGGAATGGTTAAATAGGAAATGGTTATTTACTCTCTCTCTCCTGCAGGACTATGACTAGGGGGCACTCCATGAAGCTAATATATAGCCCATTTAAAACCAAATGGAGAAAGTATTTTTCATTCAGTGCACAAATAAATTATGGAATTTATTGCCAGAGGATGTGGTAAAAGCAGTTGGCGTAGTTAGGTTTAAAAAGGGTTTGAAAAGTGTACAATGAGAAATGATCTCTTACCTGATGATTTCCTTTACTTTAGGACAGTCAGATTAATCCAGAAAAAGTGGGTTATTGTTGCGTTCGTGCCTATTCTCGCCCTCGCTCCACCCTCTCTACCTTTGTGGCGACTCCCTTCGGCTCAGACGGACAGATGCAGCCGCAGCTTCTCTCTGCCTCTTGGTCCCGGAATCCCCGGGCTGGCTTCACACTACGGATCCGCCATGTTCCTGATGACGTAAGGGTGCGTGCTCCAGACTTTGTACCAGCAAGGGCGCAAACCTCGGGGGCGTTTCCCCATAGTGACGTCATCCGTTTTCAATTTAAAAGGTCTTTGTTTGCTAACTACAAATGAGTTAGCAAGGAACTCCATCAGGACTTGCTTCAGCAGTCCACGCTACTTGCAACAAAGATCTGAGTCAGCAAGGAGAAATCTTTCTCCACTGCTCAGCCTTTTCAAACTTACCAGGAGTACCTGCTCCTCGGGGGCTCCGCTCTCTTTATTCTTGATTTCAGATTGTTGGACGGGATCCCTTTAAGCAGTCAGCTTAAAGGGAATGGTGTCTGCCATGTCCTATATGAAGTTGGAAAAAGACAAATCTTCTGGTGGGGACTTTTTCCTCTGGTCTGGAGGTGAAGGCTCAGACATGAAGTCCTCAGAAGAGGTTTCAGTCTGCTGATCATCCCAGGAGTCATCTGGATTGTCTCTATATGGAGATCTTGGGGGAGACCTGGGTGGGTGATGAAGGCCTGAAGGGCCTGGCTGTGGATCATCAGAGGGGATCAATGGAGAAACTCCCTCCAGCGTTTTTGGTGGACGTTTGTTGATGACATCTTGATATCTCTGTAAAAGACGCTGAAAAAATGCCAGATCATGGGGTTCAGTATCTTCAGATGGTGGTTGCATCGATGGAATAGTAGTTGGTATCGATGCAGGCTTTGTTAGAAGTGTCCGTAAAGGTGTCAAAGATGTCGACGGTGTTGGCATCGAGATCGGCCTCGAGGAGGTCGATGGTATTTGTGCATAGATGGATGTCGATGCCCTGATGAATCTCGGGTGCAGGCATCGATTCCATGCTTGTCGTCGGTGTCGATATAGACACCGGCATCGGTGGGACCACCGGCATCGGCAGAACCGCCACAATTGGTTGTTGATCTTTTAAAGCCTGTATGACCACTTGTCTGATGAGATCAGACAATTCCGGTGTTACAACTGATGGAACCAGAGCAGTTGTTAAGCGGTGGCGGAGGCTGAGGTATCAGATCCTGCACAGAGCCCTGTGGAGGATCTGGTATCGATGGCTATGGCAAAAGAGGCCCAGGTGCTGAAGGAACCGATGTTTCTTGGTTCCATGGTAGCTTCGCTGTCGATTCCTCCTGGGGAATGGAACTGGACGTCGATGTTTCGTTTTATGTTATTCGGCAGACTTCGTCGATGCCATGGACGACGGTGGGGAAGGATGATCTCCCGATCTTTTCGGGCGAGGTTTTTTAAGAAAGACGCGCTTAGTAGCTCTGGCCGGAGATGACTTCGATGACGTCGAGGGAGATGGTATAAGTTGTAGGTGGAACAAATGTTCCATTTTCTCTTGCCTCGCTTTCCTTCCCTTCGCCGTCATCTCCGCGCATTTTGGACAAGTATTAACATCATGCTTCTCACCGAGACACATGACACACTCTAAGTGTGGGTCGGTGATAGACATTGTTCTGTTACATACAAGGCATTTTTTGAAGCCCATAGCCATTTTTAAGTCGACGGCAGTCGATGAAAAATTGAGAGTTCGTGAGAAAAAATGTATTTTACTCAAAGAGCAAAATATGAGACCGAGGTACTCACCAGCCGGTGGAAAACCCTGAGAGACTTCAATGAGAGAGAATACAGAGAAAATTATATGACTTTTCAGTCAGAAATTGTTGTGAGAGACTCGCAACGGCTCCTGTCCCACGATGCCTATAGCAGCGCGGAAAAACAAAGACTGAAGAGAGACCCCTGTGGCAGAGAATATCATGGCATGCTGGGCATGCTCAGTGGCCTCACAGGGCCAGTCAAAAGTTTCTAGAAACTTTGACAGAAAGTTTTCCCGCACTAGGGCTCCATCAGTGACATCACCCATATGTGAGGACTAGCATATGGATAAACACCATTTTCAAGATCAGTAACAGCAAGCTCAGGTTACACCATCAGTCTAAATATAGGGCCCGCTAAGAAATCCAACACCAAATTAAGATTCCATAATGGCATAGGAAACCACAAAAGAGGACAAAGATATTTCACTCCGTTCAGGAAACGAGTCACATCAGGATGAGCCGACAAGGATCTACCATTCACCTGACCAAACAGGCGAGAGCCACTACTTGTACCTTTAATGAATTCAAGCCATCCTGCAAAAATTCCAAAATGAACCAGGGAGAGTACCTCGATCCTCATGCCAGTTCTCAAACACAGGCCAAACCTGCATATAGGCCAAGGAAGTGAAGAACTTTCTAGCCCTTAGCACAGTATCCACATTTCAGCAAACAAGCCAAAACTGAGTCCCTGTGCTCCGGAAGTCGAAGGGGTGATTCTGCCAGGAGCTGCCACAGATCCTCATACCACGGTTTCCTGAGCCAATATGGAGCAACCAAGAGCGCCATCCCTCTGTGGTGCTCGATCCTTCGGACTAATCTGTCCAACATGGGCAACTTATCTTCTGGCCACTCCTGCACTTGTACACATTAAATTTCATCTGCCATTTGGATGCCCAATCTTCCAGTCTAGCAAGGTCTTTCTGCAATTTATCACAATCCGCTTGTGATTTAGCTACTCTGAATAATTTTGAATCATCTGCAAATTTGATTACTTCACTTGTCATATTCCTTTCCAGATGATTTATAAATATATTGAAAAGCACTGGTACAAGTACAGATCCCTGAGGCACTCCACTGTTTAATTTTTTCCACTAAGAAAATTGACCATTTAATCCTATGCTCTGTTTCCTGTCTTTTCACCAGTTTGTAATCCACAAAAGGACACAGCCTCCTATCCGATGACTTTTTAGTTTTCGTAGAAGCTTCTCATGAGGGACTGTCAAATCCCTTCTGAAAATCCAAATACACTTCATCTACTGTTCACCTTTATCCAAATGTTTATTAACTCCTTCAAAAAATGCAGATTTGTGAGGAAAGACTTGCCTTGGGTAAATCCATGCTGACTCTGTTCCATTAAATCATGTCTTTCTACATGCTCTATGGTTTTGATCTTTAGAATAGTTTCCACTATATTTCCTGGCACTGAAGTCAGGCTCACTGGTCTATAGTTTCCTGGATCGCCCCTGGAGCCCTTTTTAAATATTGGTGTTACATTGGCCAGGCTTTAGGTGCAATGGATAATTTTAATGATAGGTTACAACTTATAACTAATAGATC
Source organism: Rhinatrema bivittatum (assembly GCF_901001135.1). Classification (NCBI taxonomy): domain Eukaryota; kingdom Metazoa; phylum Chordata; class Amphibia; order Gymnophiona; family Rhinatrematidae; genus Rhinatrema; species Rhinatrema bivittatum. The sequence continues at coordinate 445,687,291 of NC_042615.1, read as the reverse complement.
CAAAATTTCATTTTTTAATTCCTTCAGATCCCTGGTGTGCATAACATTGGGTTGAGGTGATTTGCTACTATTTAGTTTGTTAATCTGGCCTACTACATCTTCCAAGTTCACAGTGGTTTGGTTCAGTTCATCTGACATCACCCTTGAAAACTATCTCCGGAACAGATATTTCCCCAACATCCTCATTAGTAAACACAGAAGCAAATAATTAATTTAGTCTTTCTGCAATGGCCTTATCTTCCCTAAGAGCCCCCTTTAACCCCTCAGTCATCTCACAGGTTTCTCGCTTTGGACATATATTTTAAAAAGTTTTTATTATGAGTTGTTTCCTCTACAGCCAAATTCATTTGAAATTCTTTTAGTCTGTTTTATTAATGTTTTTATGCTTTTTACTATTTTCTTCGGATGGATACTTCTTCAAATTTTTGAAGGATGTTTTTTGGCTAAAATAGCCTTTCACATTTAACCTTTTAACCATGCCGATAATCGTTTTGCCTTCCTTCCACCTTTCTTAATGCGTGGAATACATCTTGACTCCGTATCTAAGATGGTATTTTTAAACAATGTCCTTGCCTGTTGTACACTTTTATCCTTTGCAGCAACTCCTTTCAGTTTTTTTTCTATTTTCCTCATTTTATCAAAGTTTTAGTGTTAGAGTTGTAGATTTACATTATTTATTTATTTATTTATTTATTTCTTTTATATACCGACGTTCGATCGAGATATCACATCGGTTTCCAGATAACTCAAAGAATAGGGTAGTAACAGCCCTATTTTACATTATAACATTGTAATAAAAATAATAAATTGTAACATTGTAATAAATATAACAAATTATACAAATTATAACAGGAATAACAGGAATAACATTATCCCCCCTTCCAGTCCTTAGTTCAAATTTGATCATGTTATGATCACTATTGCCAAGTGGCCCCACCACCATTACCTCTCTCACCAAATCCTGCATTTCACTAAGACATATCTAAAATAGCTCTCTCTCTCATTGGCTCCTGAATCAATTGTTCCATAAAAGTAATTTATTCCATCCAGGAATTTGATGTCTCTAGCATGTTCTGATGTTACATTTACCCAGTCAATATTGGGGTAATCGAAATTTCCCATTACTGCACTGCCAAATTGGTCAGCTTCCCTGATCTCTCTTATTTCATCATCTGTCTGATCATTTTGGCCAGATGGAAGGTAATATACTCCTATCACTATACTCTTACCCAACACACATGGGATTGCTACCCATATAGATTCTGCTGAGCATTTAGTCTCTTATATGATCTTTATCCTTTTGGACTCTAAGCCGTCCCGGACATAAAGTGCTACACTCCCACCAAGTTGATCCTCCCTATCATTGCAATATAATTTGTACCCTGATATAGCACTGTCCCATTGGTTATCCTTCTTTCACAGGTCTCAAAGATGCTAATTATGTCTATCTCATCATTCACTGTTATACATTCTAACTCTCCCATCTTACATCAAACTTTTGGTATTGGCATTCAGACATTTCAAAGTGTGTTTATTGTTGGTATTAACAACCTGCATTTCAGTTGATATGGATAATTTGGAATTTTTTAGCTCAAGTGATTCTTTACTTATAGGCACATGGACTACTTTTGCTTTTATTGGAACCTCTCTGTTAGGGCATCCCAACTCTCCTCCAAACTATGCACTGCTGAGTGACTGTCGGCTTTCCCCCTGGTTCTAGTTTAAAAGCTGCTCTAACTCCTTTTTAAAAGTTAGCACCAGCAGCCTGGTTCCACTCTGGTTAAGGTGGAGCCCATACTTTCGGAAAAGTCTCCCCCTTACCCAAAAGGTTGCCCAGTTCTTTACAAAACTGAATCCCTCTTCTCTGCATCATCATCTCATCTATGCATTGAGATTCCGGAGCACTGCCTCCCTCTGGGGACATGCATGTGGAACAGGGAGCATTTCAGAGAATGCCACCCTGGAGGTTCTATATTTCAGCTTTCTATCTAAAATCCTAAATTTGGCTTCCAGAACCTCCTTCCCACATTTTCCTATGCTGTTGCTGCTCACACGTACCACGATAACTGGCTCATTCCCAGCACTGCCTATAATCCTATCTAGGTGATGCGTGAGGTCCACCAATTTTGCAGCAAGCAGGCAAGTTACCAGACAGTCCTCACATCCACCAGCTACACAGCTATCTACATTTCTAATAATCTAATCACCAGCTATGAAGGCCGACCTAACCCTTCCCTCCTGGGCAGGAGCTCTAGGAGACTTGTCCTCAGTGCGTGAGGACAATGCATCACCTGAACAGCAGGTCCATGCTACAGGATCACTTCCTGCTACAACAGGGTGATGCTCTCCAAATGGGAGACCTTTCTGATCTAAGGCAGTAAGGGGCTGCCAGACTGAATTTGGGACTTTGCTACTATGTCCTTGAAGGTCTCATCAATGTACTTCTCTGTCTGCCTCATCTCCTCCAGGTCTGCCACTCTAGCCTCCAATCGGAGTCGTTCTCTGACAGCCAGGAGAGCTGTGTGCACCCGGTGCAAACATACAATCTCTCACCGGCGGACAAAAAAAAAATCATACACGTGATACTCAAGGCAAAAAACTGGAAAGCCCCCTCTTGCTGCTGGACTGCTGCCTTCATCTTCATTTTGTTGAGTTCCTAGTTAAGTTTAGGTTGTTAAGGGAGTTGGAATTAAATTTATAGGTGTATTCACTAATCTGCTAGTAACCTACAAGGGGGTGATTAAACTCTCAATAAGGACTGGAGCAATAGTATGATTTAGATAAGAACATGATTGATTTTTATTGAAAAAGTGTCTCTTGCCTAAAAAGTTGAGCTAAAAGTGGGTGGAAGGGAAAGACAGACACTAGAATTAACTCCCTCTGGCATCCTAATTATCTCACACACAAACTTTAAAGAATATATCCCACTATTAAACCTCTTTCCAAACTTTTTTTAAATCCTAAGAATTTCCAAAGTTATACTTACCAATCCTCTTCAGCCACCATTAAGTTGATCTTCACTCAAAGGATTGAGAGATTTGAGATTTGCATGCCTAATGGTGCACGCTTCCGGTCCTCTTCTACTACAAAGGGTGCGAGACCTCTGGAAGCTGGGGCTGTGGAGCTTGAAGCCTGGATCACTCGCTGTGATCTCTGGAGTCGTCTTCCAGGGGGATGCTGGGAACAGTATGCAGATGAGCCTTCTGGTACTCTTCTACTGCAAAAGGTGCGGAGCCTCTGGAAGCTGGGGCTGGGGAGCTGGAAGCCTGAATCGTTCGCTGTGACCTCTCGAGTCCTCTCCCAAGGGATGCTGGGAACAGTATCCAGGTGAGCCTTCTAATCCTCTTCTACTGGAGTTACACTATCAAAATGATGCTGAAAGAAGTTGTGCAGCTGAATTTTTAAGAAACTGAAGTGGAAAAAGAGACTGAGAGATCTTTGAGGTGGTGTTTGCAGTATTCCAAGTGGACATGATGACAGAGTGAATTTGGGTTTTGATTGTATGTTCAGAAAGGAAGGGGCAGATTTTGGTGATATTAGGAAACTCCAGATAGTTGCAAATGAAGATTCATGGCACCATAGCCCAATAGAGGCTGGTTCCAATTGAGCTGGAAATTTCATGGGCAAAATTAAAAAAAAATAGAATTAGAAAAGTAATGAGGGAAACCTACAGTTAAAAGAGGAGATACACATCTACACACTGACATTCAACCAAATGTAAAGATATGCATACAAAAAAAACTGAATAAAACTAAATTGCTTTCTTACTACAGATGCTCTCCATGGATAGCAGGATAATCATCATCCAGGTGGGTAAAAGACATCCAAAAGCACAACATGAAGCATTTCCTAGAATGATTTTATAGATATATATGGGACCATCTACCTAACTGCTGTCAAATGTCCACACCCTCAATTCTATATAAAAGCTTACCGAAAGGGTAAAATGTGTGGATTATTGCTCTGTTGTCCACAGAGAACACCTGGTGTAGATATGTGAATTAGTTTTCTCCAAGGCCAAGTAAAATCAATCATTCAAAAGTGTAAATCCCTTGGTAAGGGCTGACTCAATGAAAATGGGAAAATATTAAAACAAGACTTCCAGATGGTGAACCTAATTTTTTTGAGAAACCAGTTTTCATGTTTACAGTGTTTCTCTTTTTTGAAAGATAACCCAAAATAATATAATAGGTCCTAGATAGAATGGAGTTGACTTCTACACCTCAAAAAAATATGGAGAACAAAGTGACCAAATCTACTCTTGTGTAAGGTATTAGTATCTAAACAGTAATGGAAGCAAATGTGTTAGCTAAACTGTATGTTGCAAATCTTCTCAATGGAGGTCAATGTTAGGTCACAGACACTGCCATAATGCTAACATTCACCCTTGATATACCCATGTGGTATACACAGGCATACCAGAAGTAGATGCAATCTGATATCTAATAAGAAATTATCCATTTTGATTCAGCAATTCCAGCTCTAGAGGTCAAAGTACAAAAAAGCTATGTGAATCTTCTAAGTGCTTTGGTCTGCTTCAGGGCAAAGGGAAGGGCCTGAAATCTAAACTATGCACAATTTGTTTTTTCTTTAGAACATGCAGCATGGGAAAGTGTTAGATGTTCAATAACACCCTAGGCAGGAATATGAAAGGAGTACACAGTGCCATTCTATTCTGAACAACTTAGTATAAGGTGGATAAATTACAAAGGCCTAGAATTCACTGACTGGGTTGAAGTGATTGTCATCAAATTATGACCTTCCAGGTTAGATACTTGAGCATTCAAGAATTCAAAAGGTTATATGGGGCTTTCATTAGCTCAGTTAATAGAATGTTGAGATTCCATGATGCAGAAGACAATTTGATGGGAGCCATCAACTGAGAGGAATAAACCTCACTCATAAGCCAGAGTATGTTGGATATGATCTCAATTTGTCAAATTTGCTCCTAATGCCCTTAATACTTGCACTTTGCCAATGAAAGCCTCTTTCTGGAGTTCATAGTATGCAATATCTATAGGCAGCAACATATCAAAATGATCTCAGAAGCTATTTTTATTAAGGCCAGTGGAGCCCAAGGTAATTGGGACTATTTTTGTATCTTTCTGCCACATTTCCTTGGTCTTTGAATTTATTTCTATTTGAGGATCTTCATTCTCGCCATACATTCCACAGAATTCGCACTAGTATGACATTTCTAATGGCAATGCCATTCTCATGCTTTTTTCTTTACTACAATGTCCTGTTTTCTTGCTAAAAGCTTTTTAGTAGTTAGAAAAGGAATTTTCCAAGACATCACAACTCTTTCTTTCTCTACATTTCTTTCAGGGTTGTGATCCCAATGCTTTCCTGATACAGTCATATTATAGTGTTTACACAGTTTCCAGTGGATGAGTCGTGACACATTCTGCCTTTCTGATATCAATACATGACATCTACTGACAAAATATGCAACCATTTCTGTTTTACTGTGATGGACTGTATGGTGGTTTTGCTATTCAGCTAATGGGTAGCTTATATGAACTCTCAAAATAGCTTGTGACAGCAATGTAGAGTTTCATACATTTTCATAGATTAAAACCTTGGATAATAACATTTCTCTTTCATGAAGACAAATATAGAATGGCGGAGGCATAAAAAACAGAAGAAAGAATAAATGAAAAGAGTAGGAGAATTCTATTACTACTTAATATTTCTATAGCACTATGAGGCACACACAACTGTATAAATATAAATATACACAAGAGATTGTAAACTCCATGGAGCAAGGACTATCTAGTCTATAATAAAAGAAAGAAAACTAAGGGAAAAACTGCTTCGACTGACCTTGAACCAGTGGTTGACACGAATGAGAAGCTGAAGCTCTGCTCTGAAGCTACTGGATGGCACTGATAAATGAAAAGCTTAGCAAACAAGAAGAGATCTGGATAGAGTTTGAAGAGAGATCTGCATAACAGTCTGAGGAAAGACCTGCAACCCCTCTTCTGAGGATTGATCTTCAAGGCTTACAAAAGGGCTCACCGGAAACAATATTGTTTCCAGCAATTTGAGATATGTTGAGCTATGTGCAAGAGACCCTGGTGAGAGCGCCATAAACTCTGGTACTTAAGATTTCTTTCTGTGTATTTGGGCTGAATCCCTGGAAACACTGACAGTAAAATAGACTGAATTGTGTACTGAAAACTGGACATTAGTATATGGCTGCTGGAACTGGAACCCTTATCATGCAAATATTCTTGAAAGTAAAGGTTCCGAGCTTTGGTTAAATCCTTCTATTTGTAAACCAGAATATTATTTTGTTACCAATCTGAAAAAAAGTCAAGCTTGAAATCTATAATCTGGTGACTTGCAATAGCAGACGCTCAAAACCTGACAGAAACAAACAGGTACCATGAGGACAGATTTCTATTAAGTGGCTGAAAGAAGTGCAACATCCTACATGATAAAGAGGGGGAATCAAAGGTAAAAAAAAAAAAAAAAGCAGGGCAACAGAGTGGAGAATATTAGAGAAGCAATGCAAATATAAAGAAAGTAATTCCAGAACAGCCAGATATTCCATTCAAGAAAGCTCTTAGGAGGTTGAAAACCTTCTTTGAGGCAAGGGTGGACAAATTATTTTCCCCTCGAACATCTATGACTATAAGCCAGAAAGTATTCCCTCCAGAAGAAATATTTCCACAGCCCCCATCCCAAGCACCTAAAGTTGGCAATGATAGGGGGACGGGTGGAAGAAAGAAAACATAAAAAGCACCATGACCCTTCCTAGTTTCTTTCATTTCTCTCTACCCACCATATCTTGCTCCACATAGTCCCCATCCCCCTTCTTCATACACCCTACCCATCTCTGACATTCCTTTTACACCCAAATCCCCCCAATCCCTTTCATTTAACTCTCTCCTACTCTATCACAATGATTAGACAGAAAAGCAGCATGACTTCAGGCCATGTCCCCCTCTTTTGCTGTCAGAGTCTGATTGCTGTTTTGAACTGCACGTACACCATACAACTGCGCATTCAATACTGAATATACTGTAGTCAGAGCAAGTGATAGAAAAAGATGCAATCTGATGTGCTACTACTCCTCTTCGCCCTACAACTACCCAAGCAGAACGGGAAGGATCTGTCAATATGCCGCAGGACTGTCATCACCACCCATACCCAGGTTCAGCCCCCAGGCTCCTGTGGCCATGGAAAACAGTTTATTTTAAAATAATTCCCAATAATAGAAGGATTGTAACATACAGCATTACTGTATACAAGAAAAGAAGGAACACAATTATATTTCATAGATCCCTGTCAGTTTGAAAATAAGATCCTAGAGGATGCTAGATTGTTCAATTACTTTATATCATTAAAGAAGAGAAAAAAAACCAGGAAGAGGCAAAATTAGCTTTATATCAAAAGTCTCCAAATTCTAAGTGATACCATTTTATTGGAGCCAGCCTGGTGGCAGTTCTATGCATTGCTATGCAGAGGACCTAGGCTGTATTCCCAAGTCAGATTTTCCGCTCTATTAGCCAGCTGGGACTGAGGATGCTATGGAGGCTTTGATTTCCCATGGATTAGCAGTCTTGTTCACACATGAAATTTCTATCCATACAAATGAGTTGGATGAAAGCTTGCACGTGAACTTGAGATACTGAGATGACCAAAAAAAGATAACTTCACCTCATTAAGGTGGTATCTGGCCCCTCCCCCCAAAAGAGATCTACAAAGATATCTTCATAAGGACATTTTTGCTGAATTATGTTAATAAGCTGCTTTAAATGATATTGCATTCCAGAAGCGAGTTAACTATGATTTTTAGAAACTTTTCACTCATAGTGAACTACGTGTAAAAGTTTACTATTTGCAAAGTGGGAAGGTACATGTCACAACTATAGCCAGACATTTTGTAAATACTTACAGACCTCATGCTAGATCAAAAGACAATATGCAATGCTTGAGTTGATATGTAGTCTTCCTACATTCCTTCAAATTCAGAGAACATAACCAGGTTAATAAATTACCCAGGGAATGCATTTTCAACTTCTCCCTCATGAAATATTTCAGGACCTTACATCTAGGATGTAACCATAACCCCCTATCTACCAGAAGTACATGATGTAGAATGCCCAGCCCTCTCTCCTGCAGTGGGACAGGTTTGATTACTTCGGCCTGCAATAGAGCAGAAAACTCTAAATTTAGTAATTCCTTTTCCAAATCAAGAGCCAACCTTCCTTCTCAGTGGGCACATTACAGGAATTCCAAATAGATATTAGGATGTGCATTCTTTGGTCCATTGGTTCCATTTATTTCAGCAGTGTGCATGTATCTCACGAACTGAAGGTAGGTGCGCAAAACTGATGGTAAATGTGCATGTAGGTGGTATCAACTGTCTGGACACATTATATGTCTTTATTCCAACCAGAAGAATGGAATGTAGAGTTTCTTACATTCTTTTAAACAGCACCTGGTAGAAGATGTGGACAAGCACTGTCACCAGCTCTATAGAACATTCACATATTTAAGGACAGTGAATGGTGTCCTTAGGTTCTTCTTTGACTCCCTGCAGCTGAATGGTAATAAGCTTGGCCATAGCCTGTGGAGGAAAGCAGTACAACAGGAGTTCAGGTAAGAATTCCTCTTTGGAATATATTACCTCTTACTTGTAAAGGGATGTCCAAGAATGCTCAGAACTCTCTATGTAAGCTGGTGTCAGGGCAGTGGGGATTGAAGCTGCAGCCCCAGGTGTTCAAGACCAGGGGACCCTGCAGTAGAGCCACGGGAACTCTGAATCCTCTAGTGAATATCAAAGTAAAGTTAGGAAGACCCAGCCTCTGGAGATTCCCTATTGGACCAGCTTTAAGTTTGGCCCAAATAGACAGCTGTATTTAAGGAGCTCCAATCTGCCACACCTTTGGTGCTCCAACAACTCACTAGGTGTCTGCCCTGTGGAAGCACTGTCTGCTATTTCCTGGCCTTGTTCCTGCATATCCTGGTTTCCTGCTGCAGTTCTGGCCATTGGCTACTCTCCTGATTCCTGGCTCTTCCTCTAGTCCTGGCCTTCAGCCCTTATTGGTTCATGTTCCCATCTGGAATTGCTGGCAACCACCTGCATCCAAGGGCTCAACCTGTAGGAAACAGCAGCAACCCTAGGTGAAGGAAGCAGCTCCCAATTATCCAGACTCTCAAGGTATGCCCTTGCCATCATACCAATCCTCTGTCCTTAGAGGAGTGAATTGTGATAACTAGACATCACTTCAGAGGGAACTACGATTTCAGAGTTTCCTGCCTTTCAAGGCATCAGAATCTGCTGTCAATGAACATTTGGAGAGAACTTCTCGGAGGCTCAGAACTAGCATCAAATGTTGACACTCCAAACTTGATGAGCCGATGATATTCACCTGCACAGGTGAGACTGCAGTCTGCAAATCATTCAATGCTCAAACAGAATCAAATCAGTCAATACTTGCTACATAGCACTCTTGCCTTCAAAGTTCCTCCATTAAGACTGCTGACATAAAAGACTGACTTTATTCAGCATGACCCTAGGTGATCCAAAAGCTCAATAGTTTTGAACTTCAAAGACCATTGTGGTAAGCATGTTGGATGGGGTAGCACTTCCCTCTACACTGTTGCATATGGGACAGGATCACAAACTGTGGGTCCTCAAACTCTCAAATCCATGCTCCCTCAGAAGTGTTTCTTCTCTGCTCCAGGTTCAAGCACTCAGATCCTCATGTACAGCACAAGCTGAGAGATTGAGACCTCTTGTTCCTTGGGCCTATCCTTAGGAGCCGATGGGAGTCATGATCCAGGATCATTTTCAGTGTTAGCTCTGTGGAGAGTTGTAAGTATATTCCTTACATTTTCTTGTTTTTCTTTTCCTTTTGTTGAATAAACTGTGAGTTATTCACATGAAAAGAATTATTGGAGGGGATAAGGGATGTATTTAGTTTTGTTGAGTTACCTAACATGACATCAGTTGGCTGTGGGTTGCCCCAGAAATGAGTGGCCCAACATCTGGAGAAGTTAAGTCCAGACAGCTGACAGTAAAAAGTCTTCTGCCTATGGCAACTACCTTCCCTTTAGGTTGAGACTTCAGATGCTGGTGGCTGGTAAGGCATGAGAAACAAAGGTCGCCCCCAATACAAACAAGTAGCAAGAAGCCTGGAGTACAGCAGAAAGCTAGAGCACATCAGGAAACCAGGCAAAGTGATCAAGCAGGAATGCTGAAGGCAGCAACCAGAGACAAAGTAGTCTTCTAGATTCAGGCAACGAGAACAGATCCAGAATATGAGAATCAGGAATGGTAACTGACAGAATGAGTATAAATATATGTCTAAGCAGGAAATAAGATAGCTGCTGGGGTGGGAGGGGGGTGTGAGGGACATCAATCTGGGAGGACTGGATTGCTATTACAAGTAACTCATAGCGCTACCTCCAGGCCAGAGGTGAAATTGGCAACAGATCCTCACACCTAAGGCTCGTGTAGCCTTTACATTAAGTGGTGAAAGTTACTGGACAGAAGTGGATGTACTGGAGAATAGTGTAGGTAGTTGATCCTGTGTGGAAATGCCTTGATGGTACCCTCATTTTGAGGATTCTTAGAGTAAACTATATGCTTCAGGATTTTGATAATTGTTATAATATATGCTATTGAATTATCAATGATTTACCTGCATTAAGTGCACTTAACATGGGTAAAACATTGACAATTCAATAAATAGGCTAAATAAATAAATAAATAGACTAAATAGGCTTTGAAAATTGCTACGATAGTATGTTACATTTACAATTCCTTTGAAAATTACCTTATAAAGCCACTAGGTAGACTCTTAAACATTAACCCCATAACGTATGAAAAATCTTAGCAGCTACTGAAATTTCAAATATATCAAAATTGAGAGAATTAAGATGGCTACCTGAACAAGGACACTTACTAATTGGCACCCTGTTTTCTGGTTTCTTCATTGTTGAATTGCCCCCAAAACGCAAGGGCAAGGTCAGGGTTTTTCCCACAGAACCTCCTTGCCCACCAGGGCAGCCACTAATCTCTTCCTTCATGTCTTCAATTCAAGAGACAAGTGGTCAAATACCCGATGTGATCCTAGAAGCAGCAGCATTGGTTTCACCGGGGCTAAGGCGTCTCTCAGCCCGTCAACAGGATGTCCCACTGGCTTTCAGGCTTGACCCCTCCCAGTTTCTTCATCCTGCTCCTTTGACAGCAAGTGTCTCTGCCGATTTGCTCATAAGAGCCTTGGAAGGATCAGTTCTTGCCTCTACACTTGATACCTCTACTCATATGGTAGACAAATCTTAATCGGGATTTTGCAAGGTCTTTGTCATTTAGGTTGACTTTGGTTGATGCGGCCTTGAATAATTGATTGGAAGGAACCCAACCAACAGAGGAAATCCAAATGTTGTGGAGTAAGCCGGCAGCCACTACATTAGGCTCTCTATGGGACTTATCTAAGCTTGGTAGGTTATGATTGTATCTACCCTCAAGTTGGATTCCTTCATCAAATAAATTGATCTTCAGATCTCTAAACAAGTCTATTTACAGAACATGGAGACTCTTGGGTAATTGCCAGGTTCTTGTGGCCTGGTTTGGCCTCTGTTGGAAACAGGATGCTGGGCTTCATGGACCCTTGTGGTCTATCCCAGCATGGCAATTTCTTATGTTCTCTCCAAGAAATTAAGCGAGAGATTGGGGGAACACAAAAAGTGCAATTCATTATGATTCAGGAGCAAGGGGATTTGTCTCTGAGACTTGAAGTGCAGGAAAATGGTTCTAGGCGCCCTAACCTTCGAATTTTGAACGTTCCTTAAATTATGGGAGAGATTTCCTAAATTATTCTTAAAAGATACCTTGTGGATTGTTTGCAATTTTCTCAGGAGCTTGTTCCTCCTATCAATAAGGTTTTCTTCTTGCTTGTTTCTCCAAGTTCCTCCAACGCACAAGGTCTTGTAAAATCATCTCCATTATTTAATTTGGCTCAAATGTTGAAATCTTCTGAGGCTGAAATCATTGAAAGATCCACTCTGATACTTTTTTATTTTTTTTTTAATTGAAGTTGATCTTAGCAGAGAGTAGGATTAAATAGACAATTTTCTCAGTGGAAGGGAGTGGGCAGTAGAGTGGACTCAGGGATATGTACCAGGACCCGTGCTTTTGATTATATTTATAAATGATCTGGAAAGATATACGATGAGTGAGGTAATCAAATTTGCAGATGACACAAAATTATTCAGAGTAGTTAAATCACAAGCAGATAGTGATAATTGCTGGAGGACCTTGTGAGACTGGAAAATTGGGCATCCAAATGGCAGATGAAATTTAATGTGGATAAATGTAAAGTGATACAATAGGGAAAAATAACCCATGCTGTAGTTACACGATATAAGGTTCCATATTAGGAGCTACCACCCAGGAAAGAGATTAAGGCGTCATAGTGGATAATACTTTAAAATTGTTGGCTCAGTGTGCTGCAGCAGTCAAAAAAGCAAACAGAATGTTAGGAATTATTAGGAAGGGAACGGTAAATAAAACGGAAAATGTCATAATGCCTCCGTATTGCTCTATGGTGAGACCACACATTGAATACTGTGTACAATTTTGGTCACCACATCTCAAAAAAGATATAGTTGCGATGGAGAAGGTACAGAGAAGGGCAACCAAAATGATAAAGGGGATGAAACAGCCCCCCTATGAGGAAAGACTAAAGAGGTTAGGGCTGTTCAGCTTGGAGAAGAGACGGCTGAGGGGGAATATGATAGAGGTGTTTAAAATCTTGAGAGGTCTAGAATGGGTAAATGTGATTCGGTTACTTACTCTTTTGGATAATAGAAGGATTAAGGGGCATGCATGAGGCACATTTAAAACTAATCGGAGAAAATTCTTTTTCACTCAACACACAATTAAACTCTGGAATTTGTTGCCAGGGGATGCGGTTAGTGCAGTAAGTGTAGCTGGGTTTAACAAAGGTTTGGATAAGTTCTTGGAGGAGAAGTCCATTACCTGCTATTAATCAAGTTAACTTAGAAAATAGCCACTGCTATTACTAGCATCAGTAGCATGGGATATACTTAGTTTTTGGGTACTTGCCAGGTACTTGTAGCCTGGATTGGACACTATTGGAAACAGGATGCTGGGCTTGATGGACCCTTGGTCTGACCCAGAATGGCAATTTCTTATGTTCTTATGCTTACTTTAGAAATATTAATGTTGCCTTTCACAGTTATACTGTCAGAATATATCCTGTATATATACGTAGAACACAAGAAAAGAGAAGAGCTTTCCTTGCTTTGCATCATGAAGTCATAGCTTTGGGTGCAACCTTTTTATTATGTTACACCTGCAAATTCTTGGTTTAAATATTCCAATAATTCTTATATTTTTTTCGCTCCTGACCAACTTAAAACATTTCTAGATACTAGGAGAGGTATTATTGCATTATCTGTTCCCATAGCTGGTCAATAATCCTGTGATTAAGAGCTATGAGACTTCAGGCCTTATTGCATTTTTTTTTCCCTGCAAATCTGTTTTTCTTATTCTTTTTCTCACCCCTTTACGTATCAGTGTAAACAAATTCTTTTTTTTTTACACTTACTTCATTTGTAATATTGGAACGATTATTTACTATTTCATTTATGATACTATATAAAGTTCTGTGCTTTGATTAATTGTATAACTTGCATGAAAGTAAAGTTTTAAAAAATATATATCAAAATTAGATTCCAAAACAGTAACAACGGAAGCTGAAAAGGTGTTTGATTGTGTTTCCTAGGTATACTTGATATCTTAACTTTGTATTTGTGAAGCAGATCTTTGATACAATTTAACACCTATAACCAACTCCAAAGCAGTGGATTATTACTAATTGCATTATAGCCGATCAAATTTTATTAGCTAAAGGCAATTGTCAAGGATGCCCTTTGGTCCCTCCACTTGTTTTTCTAAGCACTGAACCCCTGATTAAAAATTATTATTCCAGTAGGTAGGGAAGAAGTTAAGACAACCCTGTATGCCAAAACTATTCTATTGTTTCTTACAAATCCTTAGTAGACTCAAGGTACAAATCCTTGAAAACCCTGGGAAATTTTCAGGACTCAAAAAGTATTTATTTAAAACTATTTCTATACCACATGCTCCAATGTTCACAGCAGTTTACCAATTAACAGACAAAAATAATTAAAATAAGTAGCAATCAGCAAATGGAAAGCTCTTGAGCCAGTAGGGAGGGCGGATTGAATAATAGCTGATAGGGTATATTCAATCTTAAATTAACCAAAACATTTATTAAATATTTAGGTGGACATCCCTGAAGACTTATCAAAAATATTTATTTTCTCAGCACTGAATCACTAAAGCTATATGATCAATTATGTTTTTTTAAATTGTTAACACACCTCACATTTTCTCACAGGAAGAATCCAGCTTTATTGTTGTAATCTGGTGTGGTTGTGGACCCTGGACCATAGTGAGAGTTGGTTCCACCCACAGGGAGGAGCCCTGTGGGGACTCACTGCGGTAGGCGTGGCCTCAGTAGAGATGGACACAGATGAGACAGACTTTATTGTACTGGATCATGGGAAATACCCACAGCATGGAGAGAAGACACTGTCCAAAGTAGTAAAGCAGCTTAATGCAGATATCCCCGTAGTGGCCCACAGAGCGGGGTACGCCAGGGAAGTCTTCTCCTGATGGTAACTCTCTGGAGGGATCCGGTAGTGGCCCGCAGCACAGGGTATGCCGAGGATCAGCAGGTAGAAGTCCAGAGAGGTGCAGAAGGTCAGCAGAGCAAAGTAGGTGTTGTACTTACTCCGGAGTGTGGAAGGGTAACTGGAATGAGCATGGTAGTGGCCCGAGGCATGGGGTACGCTGGCAGTTCCTTCAGCTAGGAGGTAGAAGCAGAAGTAGAATTCACTAGGCTGAACTCACGATGTCCTGAATCAGGAAGATAGGAATTTCCAGGCAGAAAGGCCCTCCGAGGAGCGGATAGCCAGAAAGTAACAAGGCCCCCTAGGAGCAGGTACCTAAGGTGTTCTGGTTCAGGAAGTAGTGAAGTGAAGCGTCTCCGAATGGAGTGGAATAAGCCGGAAGGAAGTCCTTGCTAACTCACAGGAAGCTTAGGCTGGCTAGGTTAAATACATCAAGCGGGTGACGTCACGCAGAGGGGACACCCCCGAGGTTCCCACCATGATGTTAATAAGAGAGCCTGGCGCGCGTGCCCCAAGTAATCCCCAACTCAAGATGGCGAACGGGATCACCCACACCGTCCTGGGGATGCAGAGGAGGACGGCGTTTGCAAGCTGAGGCTGCCACGGCCTTGAGAATCGCTGTAGCTGGGAAAGAGGTGAGCAGCAAAGGTCGCAGTCGTCTGCGACCGACGGACGCAACATTTATATCCTCCAATCTTTGCTTTCCTTAATCTCACTACAAAAGATTTGCAAAAACATTTAAAAATCTATTTTGCACTTTACCTGAAGGGTCAAAAAAAAAACTTAAGCTAATATTTAAGAAATTAATGCATCCTTAAAGCCTTGCAATTCTTAGATGATATAATATGCCTGTTTACTCCACTACAGCTGACATTGGTAAATTCTTACAACATATTGTATAATAGAAATTAAAAAAAACCAAAAAACCACTAACCAAACCACTTAATCTAAGTTTCATGCTCCATGCAAAACCAAGATCCATCCCCAAAGAAGTTAAAGGAAGCATTCTATAGGCCTGGAGTATGCTACAGAAGTCTTGATTCTATCACTTTGCCTATACAAAGGAATGCTGACTTTGGCATCCAATACAAAGTCTTTAGTAAGTGCAAGCAACCTGACCTCTGAAAAGCTGAAGATTTTTGTTTTTTAATCACTGATTGCTGTACCACATCAGATGCATATGCATGCTATCTGGGCATTTAAGGCTGGTAATGCATCATCTACTGCTTATTTGAAATATACTTGTCCATCAGGCTCCTATAGTCACTGTTGTATGTTTTTTTCCTATCATTTCAATCTTCCGAGATATGGCACTGAGGAATGAAGCAAGAATTACAGGCCAATTTACACCCAAGTTTATACCAATACACATTCTAAATAACATTCACAGTACTGCAAGAAGAAAAAAAACAAGTTATTCTTCCAGAAAGCATCTGTAATTGCCAAAAAAATGCATTTTAACTAATTGGTTAGGAAATGCCCCTCCAGAGTTGAATGATATGGAAAATTCAGATGCAGAGTTTCATAATTATTCAGGAGCAGCAATTGAGAATTTCCATTTAATTTCAGATGCCTATATGTCTTTACTTCCAGACAAAACAAAGTCTCAGCTTTATAGTCTGATTTGAGCGTGCTTGTGTTGATCCTGACATTTTGTTTTATTTAAAAATAAATAAAGAAATATATTTTCCCCTTTCACTGAAATATGAAATTTGATACACTGTTATTCAATAGGTTTCAAACTTATTTGGGATGGTTAATAGTCTATATTACATAATCCTTCATTAAAATTTGAATTTGTGATTGTCTTAATGGAGTTCATGTTGCAGTTATTGGAAAATAAAAATATTTATTAAACATAAGCTTAAAAAGGTTTAAAGGTACAAACTTTCAGTACTATGGAAGTGATGTTGCCTGAGTAAGGGATATAAGTAATCCTGAAAGCCTGCATCTTTTAACAGTCAGTTTAACAAAGATATCAATTCTAACCAACTATTTTGTTGGTTGGTTCTCTTTTACCAAAAAAGTAAGAAACCTCCAAAAACTTTTCTTTAATAAAATCCCATCAATCCATTTACAAATAGCAAGCAGATTTCTATTTACAATTACCAAATTTTAGTCAAACACAAACTGATATAAGACAGAATTCTAACACACACATATATATATATACCTTGTTAAAGGGAATTCCATATTTCTTCAGTATTGAAGGAGATATCAGGGTCATCTTATGGCGAAGGAATGCATCACACCCTTGAGAACTGCTTGGGAAGAAACCTGAACAATAAAATAAACAGTCATTGGTCAAAACAGGTCCATTAGATTGAGACATCAACCAACAAGGATATTGAATTTTACAGTCTGGAAAAACAAATAAGCATGGGGGTAACTTGCTGACGTGGCTGTTACTACCCTTAACCAATAAGCCTGAAACTTTTGATGCAACTCCAACATTGCTCTCTACTTCAACAGTAAGAGGTAATGGGGAATTAGACTTAAACAGCAACCAAGGGCACTGACTTTGATGGTCTGAGAAACCAATAAGTATAGGGGTGACTTTTATGGCGTGCAGATACTACCATAAGCTTGCTGGGCAGACTGGATGAACCATTTGGTCCTTTTCTGCCATCATTTCTGTTTCTATTTAACCTCATTTATTTCAATGTATATACTGCTTATCATAAAAATATAATCAAAGTGAAACATAAAACACAGCTTAAAATACTGCAGTGCAAAATATAAACAGTGTAATTCACATCAAAACAGACATAACAAGACATTACATATAAACCTTAGAAGACATGATATAACTATACCCTCTCATTAACTCAATCTGCCAAGAGTCCAATCACATTTTGATTTAGACGACTAAATGGGAAATAGCTAAGGGATTAATGAAATACGGTACACGGTAGATTTTAAAACCCCTGCGCACCGGCGCGCGAAAAGCCCCGGGGCTTACGAACGTCCCGGGACTTACGAACGTCCCGGGACACGCCCCCTCCCGCCCCTAAAAGGGGCGGGAGGGGGCGTGTCCAGGGGGCATGTCCAGGGGGCGTGTCCGGGGCAGGGGGTGGTCCGGGGTCATGGCGATGGTTCGGGGGCAGGCCGGGAGGGCGGTCCCGAGTCCCCCGGCACTGCGGCCTGTGCCGGGGGATGCCGGGGAGGCGCGCGCAAGTTACGCCTGCTTCAAGCAGGCGTAACTTGCCCAACAAAGGTAGGAGGGTGGATTTAGGTAGGGCTGGGGTAGATAGGGGAAGGGAGGGGAAGGTGGGGGGACGCGGAAGGAAAGTTCCCTCCCAGGCCGCTTCGATTTCGGAGCGGCCTCAGAGGGAATGGAGGCAGGCTGCACGGCTCGGCGTGCGCAGGCTGCCGATTTTGCGCAGCCTTGCGCGTGCTGACCCCGGATTTTATAAGATACGCGCGGCTACGCGCATATCTTATAAAATCTGGTGTACTTTTGTTCGCGCCGGTGGCGCAAACAAAAGTACGCACACGCGTATTTTTTGAAGATCTGCCTCTTACGTTTAGTGCACATTTCCAAACTGCTTTAGCACACCTTTTTAGGAGCAAAACTTCACTGCCAATTTAATAAAGTTTTAGCGTGCAGAAAGATGCACTAAAGTGAAGGGGAAAAGTGCACAAACATTAATACAGTCCCATGCAAATTCCATGCACAAGGTATTAATATCCAGCACAGAGAGGTGTGTTAAAACCTGCTGCATTTAATAGTGGGTTTTTTAAACACTAGAAATTTAAATACAGGGTTAAGAACATAAATGCCATGCTAGTCAGACCAAAGGTCCATCAACCCCAGTATCCCATCTCCAACAGTGGCCAGCTCTAAAAGTAGATTCAATTTTTGCTCTAATGCCCCATAACAATTGGTGGGTCTCTGAGTCACCTGGTTAATAACTACAGATTTTTATTTCAAGAATCTGTCTTTTTAAACCCAGCTACGCTAATTGTCTTGACCACGTCCCTCCAGCAATGAATTCTACAGCCTGATTATAAGAGAAAAAAATACTCTCTCCAATTTGTTTTAAATCTGCTACCTGCTAACTTCAAGGAGTATCCGCTAATCCTAGTGTTTTCTGAAAGAGTAAGTAGCCATTCCCTATTTACCTGTTCTACTCCACTCATGATTTTGTAGTTCTCGATCATGTTCTTATTTAAAAACTTTATAGTGGTTACTTACCTGTACCATTGGTTCTCCGATGAATAGCAGAATGGCAATCCTCATATGTGGGTAACACTATCAGACGGAGCCTGGCATGGAACTTAGACTTCAAAGCTTCTAGATATTTTGGGCATGCCTTTCTTTTCTGAAAACTCTAGAAAACCCTTATCCATTCTCTCATCTCCTCCCATTTAGACTATTGCAACCTGCTTCTCACAGGTCTCCCAGCAAGCATTCTCTCTCCATTGCAATCTGTCCTAAATTCAGCTATACGACTTATCTTTTGCCAAAGTCGCTATGCTCACATACCCCATCTTCTGAAATCACTGCATTGGCTCCCTATCCACTCCCTCGTACAGTTCAAGCTTCTCTTTCTCACCTACAAATACCTTCAATCTGCAGCGCCTTACTACTTCTCCTCTCTTATTCTTTCTGTGACCATCCTCGTGCACTCCGCTCACTGGATAAGTTGTTCGTATCTGTGCCCTTCTTCTCCTCTACTGCCAATTCCAGATTCTGTGCTTTCTCTCTGGCTGTGATATGTGCTTGGAATAGTCTTCCTGAACTGGTGCATGACATATTTAAATCCCAATTAAAGACCCACCTTTTTGAAACTGCTTTTAAATCTTATGCCTGATTGTCTGCTTTAAGTCTTGTTAACTAACTTTCTTTTCTTTTTAACTATTGTCTTGCTTTATGAAATACTCTTAGTCTCTTGTCCTGTATGTCTGTCTTTTTAGATTATAAGCTCTTGAGCATGGACAGCTTTTTTTTATATGTTTGCAAAGCTCTGCGTATGTCCTGTAGCGCTATAAAAATGTTAAATAGTAGTATGTGCAGCCCTAGCTTCCTCCCTGCCTCCCAGGCAAGGCCCCTCAATCTATAATAAAAATAAGACTTTGAGAGACACTTCAAAACAAAGCAGAGTTTTATGAGGCCTGACCTCCTGCTGTTCATCAAAGAACTAACATTACAGGTCAGTAACTTCACTTTCTCTGAGGACAAGCAGAAGGGCAGTCCTCACATGTGGATACAACTAAGCTACATGTTGTCTCAAACACAAAGGGAAAAACTAAACAATACTAGGAAATACTATTTTATGTGGCATCAGACCAATCTCACATTATCTGTTTTTTCTTTTATTGTGGCAGTCTAAACAAATAATGGGCTCTAAGAGGGAATGGAGTTGGGTTCTACATCTTAAAGCGACTGTAGCACAAGCTATTTAAAATTCAGTTTCACTTTGGGAACCTCTACCAAAAACAGGGATGCGGTGTGAACACATGGAGAAAATACCACTTCACAACTTTGCTTCCAACATAGAGCTCCAGCACTATGAGACTTGACGTGCCCCACCAGACCCAGGTCATCCTGGGTAAGAGAAAGGGCACAATTCACTAACCTAGAAAAAAAGAGCTCTTGGCTATGGTCATTCCAGGTTTATTGATATCCAGAACACTGGAGCAGACTATCTGAGGGGCTTACTACCACTCCAGATAGAAAGCTACAGATCACTAATATCCAAAGAATAACAGCAGAATGCCATTACTTACATACAAAATTAGGCAGTGACTAGAAACATGCACAGACAATTTACTAGGGAATAACCTGAAGTGGATGAGAAAGGTACTAGGCTCTAGAGACAGACCCTGGCTGCTGCTAACAAAACTTTTTAATCTTCCAGGTGAGACAATATGCCAACAAGAGTGCAGAGGCTCAAAAGAGCTCCTAACCACTGGGTAAGCATCATGCTGAAATCCTATGACACAGTGGAAGTCTCACCAATATCTTTGTAGATTTTCTTTTTCAAACCAAAATTATAAAGCTTTGTGCCAGATTATCACCTAGTAAATAAATCTGTAATTCAATCCTCTCCTGTGTCAAATCTATGAACTTGGTAATTAAATCCCTACAACACAGTAGTTTTGAAGGCCTTAGCAAATGATTTAGTTATGCCACTGACAGGTCGATACTCTAAGGCCGCGGTAGAACGTGCGGCAGTGCCTGGCGCACCCTCGTTCCCCGCACGCACAGTTCTCTTCACCTACCGCTCGATACTCTCTTCTAATTGCATGCAAATGCATGCCGCGTCTGCGAAGTGTTAGGGAAGCGTTAGGCCCGCGCAACCCATTTTACTGTATAGAGCGCCTATACAGTAACCTGGGTGCTCGGGCCTAACGTTTCACGGCCACGCTGGTATCTGTCATTTCAAATGTCATTTGAAATGACAAATACCAGGAAGTCGGGATTGCCGTCCCCTCTCCCCTCCTCCCGAAGCAAAAAAAAAAAGTGAAAAAAAAAGTTGCGAGAGAGAGAGAGAGGGGAGAGGACGGCAATCCTACGCTCGGCAACTTACTTTTGCAGCCCCCCTCCGGACATCGTGGCTTCCCCCGTGCCAGTTCCCCTTCCCCTCCTCCCGAAGCAGGGTGCGAAAAGCGCGAAGCGACTTACTTTTGCAGCCCCCTCCGGACATCGGACGACCTCTCCTGCCTCCAGCTGCTTGCGAAGAAGGACGCCTGCACGGCCGCTGAAGACGTGACATCATGACGTTTGGCGTCACGGCATGTGACGTCACGTCTTCAGCGGCCGTGCAGGCGTCCATCTTCGCGAGCAGAAGGAGAGGTCGTCCGATGTCCGGAAGGGGCTGCAAAAGGTGAGTCGTTTCGTCGCTTTACACTGCCAGTCCCTTCTTCCCTCCTCCCGAAGCAGGGCGCGAAAATCAGCCTTGCTCCGGGAGGAGGGAAGAAGGGACTGGCAGTGTAAAGCGGCGAAACGACTTACTTTTTGCAGCCCCTTCCGGACATCGGACGACCTCTCCTGCCTCCAGCTGCTCGCGAAGATGGACGCCTGCACGGCCGCTGAAGACGTGACGTCACGACGTTTGGCATCAGGCATGTGACGTCACGTCTTCAGCGGCCGTGCAGGCGTCCATCTTCGCGAGCAGCTGGAGGCAGTAGAGGTCGTCCGATGTCCGGAAGGGGCTGCAAAAAGTAAGTCGCTTCGCCGCTTTACACTGCCAGTCCCTTCTTCCCTCCTCCCGGAGCAAGGCTGCTTTTCGCGCCCTGCTTCGGGAGGAGGGGAGGGGGAACTGGCACAGGGGAAGCCACGATGTCCGGAGGAGGGGGGCTGCAAAAGTAAGTCGCCGAGCGTAGGATTGCCGTCCTCTCCCCTCTCTCTCGCAACTTTTTTTCACTTTTTTTTTTCTTCGGGAGGAGGGGGGAGGACTGGGGCTGCCCCGGAGGCCAGCATCCATGGACACGGCCAGGGCAGGTGAGAGGGGGCTGGGGGAAAGCTTGCCGCCTACCCTTACCCCTGCCTCTAACGCAGGGGTAGGGGTAGGCGGTAAGTTAGCAGGTTAAACGCGGGGCAAAATGGCAGCGATAGTCGGGGCGCGCGTTACAGTATCGGAGGAGAATAGCTAATTCCTTCATTATACAGCTAATTCGTTCATTTACATATCATATACATGCTGAGTGCGGAAAGGGTTATGCGTCTGTTTTAAGAAGCGCTAAGGACGCGTGAAACTGGAGACTGTATCGCTGGATCACCTTACGCGTCCGAATTGTGCGCTCCCAGCACGTTACAGACGGGAAATCTTCAACCGCACGTTACAGTATCGACCTGTGAATAAGCTAGTTATTTTATCCTTGTCTAAGGGATGCTTGCCTGTATCTTTGAAAAAGACATGTTCGTCCCATACTTAAAAAAATCAAATTTAAATCCTTTAAATCTGAATAATATCCTCTGATAGCCTGTATAACCACGTTAATTTACCTGCTTCCTCTGATAGCCTGTATAACCACGTTAATTTACCCTGCTTCCTCTGATATTGCTTATAACTATGATAACAGGACTTTACACAACCCGCTACACATCACTCATCCTGCCCTATCTCAGATTATAGATTTCACACCCGCCTTACCCACTCCTCCCCATCCCCTACATTCCACCCACAACCCCTCATCCCTACCACAGAAAAGTATCCACCTGTTACCTCATACTAACCCACCCCTGCAGCGAACACCACCCTACCCCACACACAACAACCAAACAATAGCAGAACCCCCCCACTCTTTACAACTATGTCTCCACAACCTATTACCACCATAAAACACTTCTACACACCCCACAAAATGACCAGTCACTCACACATAACACAACAAAACAGATCAATTATTCCCATTATGGCATCCCCCCTCACACAAATCTTGGGCATGCTATCCTTTTCCATTCTACTACTTAATGCCCAATCCATTCTAAAAAAGACCATTCTACTACAGGACATCCTCACAGACGAAGCCCCTGATATATGCGCCATCACGGAATCCTGGTTAAAGGATACCGACTCAGTCTTAATTAACCAACTCTCCTCAGATGCATACAACTTATTTTCCATACCTAGAAATAAAAAAAAAGGAGGTGGACTACTCCTGGCCGCCAAAAAGAACTTCAGCCTCACACTGCAAAACATTATACCACCCCCCAAACTGGAAATCAGCACATTCAAATCTAACTCCCTCCAACTCTGCTTAATCTATGCCCCCCCCTGGCCTTCTCGAAAAAAATCCCTCCCCACTCATAGAATACATCTCCAAACACATAAACAATACCAAGCCTGCCATAATTCTGGGAGACCTGAATATCCATGTAGACCGCAACCCCCTCTCCCCTTCTTGTGAAGCTATCCTGACAGCTATGACAGCACTTGGTTTCAAACAAAATGTCTCAGAACCCACTCACAAGGCTGGGCATACACTCGACCTCATCTTTACCAACTCCTCAATCCAAACCGACCAACCCAGATGCACACCCATCCCCTGGTCTGACCACTTCCAAATAGACACACACTGCACAATCAAAGACACCCCCCCCCCTCGCAACCCAAAAAAACAATAACATTTCGCAAAAAAGGCAAAACTGAAGATATCATTGAAGCCCTCTCAAAAGAACTCCCCAACTTAGACCTCACTGACGCAGACACAGCCACAACTTCATGGTTTCAAATCACCACAGACATAGCAGATAGACTCTGCCCATCCCACTCCAAAGAAATCAAAGCCAACAAAAATAATAAGAACCCATGGTATACAAATGAACTTAAAACCATGAAACTCGACCTTCGCAAAGTTGAAAAATCCTGGCGGAGGAACCAAACACCCACCATACTAGCACAGCTTCGCACCCTTCAACACACCTACAGAAAAGCCACTGAAAAAGCTAAGAAAGACTTCTATGCCGCAAGAATCCATCAGTTCCAATTCAACCCACAAGCCCTCTTCCAATACGTAACCAACCTTATCACAGCACCAGACAGACAGAACCTTAAGCACGACGATGAAACAAAATGTGAAAAATTAGCTTCATACTTCAACACCAAGGTACAGACCATCATGGCCCGATTCTTACCTCAACCCAACCTTCAGAACTTAACAACTAGCAGCAATACTCCCAATGACCACTACAATCCCATAACACCCATACATACCCTAAACATCACCCTCTCAAGTTTTGAAAACACATCTACACTAGAAACTGAAAATATTATCAAAAAACTCAAACCCGCCTATCATCCCTCAGACAACCTGCCCACCTCAACACTAATCTCAAACCCCACATCTATTGCCAAACACATCGCAAACATCCTCAATAAATCTATCTCACTGGGCCAGGTCCCAACACAACTGAAACAAGCCATTATAAAACCCATCCTCAAAAAACCGGACTTAGACACCTCTGATCCAGCCAACTATCGCCCAGTGTCAAACCTCCCGTTCCTCTCCAAAATACTCGAAAAAATAATTAATAGACAAATTACAGAATACATAGAAGACCACAATATTCTCTCATCTTCCCAGTTTGGTTTCGTAAACACCATAGCACAGAAACCCTACTTATCTCCCTCTCGGAAACCATACTCAAAGCCCTGGACAAAGGACAGCCCCACATACTCGCACTTCTAGACATATCTGCGGCATTCGACACAGTCAATCACAACATACTCATTAAACGCCTCAAGGAAATTGGCATCACAGACAACGCCCCTTCTCTGGTTACAGTCTTACCTACATGACCAGGAGCTATAAGGTAAAAATCGGCCGCAATGAATCCAAACAGGTCAAGCTATCTCAAGGAGTTCCACAAGGCTCATCCCTATCATCAACCCTTTTCAATATCTACCTCATACCCCTCTGCATACTGCTCTCCAAACTGGGTTTCCAGCACTTCATATATGCAGACGACGTACAGATACTCATACCTGTAACAGACTCTATCACTAATGCCATGAAGACTTGGAATTCTGCTTTATCTGACATAAACAAACTTCTGACTGATAACTTTCTGGCACTCAACACTAACAAAACTGAACTTCTCATCCTCTCTCCCCCCAGCATTCCCACACTCAGCCTTTCTGCCCCAGGCTGCCCTCCCACCCAATTCGTCCGCAGCCTAGGCATATGGATAGACAACCACTTTAACCTCAAAAAATTCATTTCTAACACCATAAAGAGCGGTTTTCTTCAAACTCCATACCTTGAAGAGAATCAAACCACTCTTACACACTTCTGACTTCCGAACAGTACTGCAGGCTATGATCCTATCCAAATTGGACTACTGCAATGCTATTCTACTAGGCCTACCAAAAAGCACCCTCCAACCATTACAGCTCCTACAAAATGCTGCCGCCCGAATCCTCACTAACACTCACCGTCACGACCACATCACCCCAGTTCTTCAATCCCTACACTGGCTCCCAGTCACCTCCAGGATAATCTATAAATCCCTCACACTCATACACAAAGCCGTTCACAACCAAAACATGCACTGGTTCCCTGAACATCTCCACATCCACAGCTCAGCCAGACCAACTAGAAAACAGCACCAAGCCAAACTCCTGACACCCTCCCCCAAAATCATCAAACATACCACGATCAGAGAAAGATCATTCATTATAGCAGGCACGTCCCACTGGAACAAAATGCCAACCCACCTACGCCAGGAACCTTGCCATAGAAAATTCAAACAGAATCTCAAAACCTGGCTCTTCAAACTAGCATACCCCGATTAACCAACCACGCCCAAATTTTACATACCCTACCTTCACGCCCCTCCCCGACACATACACCCCTAATGAACCTTACATACATGACCCCCCTACCCCACCCTCTCCCCTTACTTCCATCACCCCTCTACCCCCACCACCTCCCACTCCCCTTTCCTACTCCTCCTCCTCCCCAACCCAACAACCCAACCCCATCCTCCTCCTACCCCTCCATCTCCGCCTACTCACCTACCACATTATAAATAATTAAAGAACCTATTCTCTCTTCAACCCTCCTTAAGAACTACCTCTCCTTACCCACCCTTGATACCTATCAACTTGTGAATAGTTAAATAACCTTATCTCTCCTACTCTCCTCAACAGTTTATCATGTAACCTCCTCATAATCCACCTATCCTAAACTGAATTAGTTGTCATAATGTTTATATACTCTAATTTATTGTAAAGCTAAATAATGTTTATCTATACTTATCTACTCTAAATTATTGTAAAGCCTGTTGCTACGTTACAATGTGAACCGAGGTGATGTTTTTGACGTGCCCCGGTATATAAAAAATTCTTAAATAAATAAATAAATAATGATCATACATAATACTTATCAGTTTTGCAGCCAAAGTTTATTGAAACCGCTGTATTCAAACAACTCCATCAGCTCCTGGAAGAATTCAATATTTAGATTCCTTCCAATTTCATTTTCAATGAAAGTACAGCACAGAAATTCAAATTCAATCTTTAGACTTACTTCTGTCAGGGAAAGGGCTGTCTCATTGGCAGGCCCAGGTCTTTGGAATGCATTACCTACTGAATTAAGACTCCAGAGTAATATAAAAGAGTTTTAAGAAAGCATTGAAAACCTGGCTATTTGTACAAGCATTTCAAATAGAAGCCAGCTAGAAAATTTATTATGTTATTATATCAATTATGTTTAACATTTTACTTTATTTTAAATTTTTAAGATGTTATTTATTAGTTATGCATAAAGTTTAGTTCTTAATTAGATTTTAATGTGTATTTAGTTTTAAGTTAGATTTAGGATTTTATGATTGCTTTCCGTGTTTTTATGAATTATTGTATGTTATGTTGAATTTATTGTAAAGAAACATTGTAAACCGGTGTGAAGGTTCATACCAACATCGGTCTATAAAAACCAGGAAATAAATAAATAAATAGATAGATAGATAGATAGATAGATGCTTTTAGCATATGGTTTAGATACTGGTGTTGAATTTATTTTAGTATTGACATCTCAGCAGCTTTTGATACCATAGATCATACTATTTTTTTTGGCCTGCCTTTCAGAAATTGGTATTCCAGGAGAGTACTTGCATGGTTTCAGTCATATCTAGCACAGGATTAGGCTTGCAGTGAAGAATCTATGCAGACGATATACAATGTTTCTTTCCTACTTCTTCTGATACAAAACCACCTTAGGCCTAATTTTGATTTATCTAAATGCAATTAAAATGTTGGCTCACGAATAATAGATTATGAACATTGGCAAAACTGAGATCAGGCAGCTTAGCAGAGTGCAGAAACCTCGAGGTCCTTTAACTGCCCACTTCAATAGGCTAAATATTCCAATAGTGAATAAATTCTGTATTTTGGGCACCATTTTTTTAACCAGAGCTTGACTTTTAAAGTTCATACTAAATTACTGGTCTGTAGTTTCTTTTTATAAAATTGCATGTACTAAGGAATCATAAGCCCTTCCAAGAAGGGAACCGTAGACAGCTATCTAGCAAATCCTTGGTCCTGATGCCCAACGAGCCAACTCATGATTCAGTGCCATTCCAGTCTCCGGCTGAAGTTAAAATCTGAGTCTGAAGAATTCTAGGTGTCTATTTTATGTTTTAGGAATTTTATTCTGAAGAGGAATATTTTCCTGACCTCCCCTTGACCTTTCCCCTCCAAGGGCAATGAACAGGACCCTCCTAGGATCTATCCTCCCCAGTTTTTGTGCAGAGAATGGCTGAGACCTTTCCTTTAAATTTAAAAGAGTGAACTCAGGGAACCAATATTGGGCCTTTTCAAATAACTTGATGACCCTAAGTATTGTGGCAGTCCCCATCCACCAACTTCAGCATGTATGTAAGAGAGAGTATCTGGGACATCCTACTCCAAGTACTTCCTCTGTTGATGAGGAAGGACACTAGGAGCAAAGGAACTCATAGTAAACCTTTTAGCCTTTCTCCCATCTTCTGACTCACCTACTGGTGGTGACTCCCAACACAGCGTTTTCACCAACTCTTATTTAAAATTATTTCTGGACCGCATTATCTCTGGGGACCAGGGACCAACACGCCCCTCCCATTTGATCACACCCTCCCATAACACCCCCACACACCACATTCTTATATCCAATTAAAATATGATACATTAATGCAAAAAGCGCCCGCAAATAGTTGGCAGTAAAGGGCCACACTTTATTAGCATAACAAATAAACAGAACAATAAAAACATGTTTCCGAGCCATGGTCATGGACACCAGGGCTGTGCCCTCAAGTCACTCACCACCCGCCATGACAACCAAGCAAGGGTAGCGATCTTCACTCACCAGCCCCCTGCCTTGGTACCAAGCAAGGGGGCACCCATCCGGGTGAAACCCCCAATTCTGCCGTAGAGGTGTTCCCTTGGCAGCTGACAACTGGCTCGTTACCATGATGCAACATTTACTCCACCCATCAGAGCTTGCCATTAGCTTGGGTAAGTTCTTCAGTTTTTAACTCAACATGGTTAGCATCAATGCGAAAACTCAGCGCCAATTCATCAATTTTAGCACCAAGGTGAAAGTCAATCAGTCCAAAAGAGAAATCTACTTGTTTGTAGTGCTGATTGACAGGCCTTTGGTCATCTAGCTCCCTCTCAAAAATTGAAAAGGCCAAAACTGGAGAGGTTTTAGTAGGTCAGGATAGGTTAGCCTGGGTGACCAAGAGATATACCAGTAGCTATGGTTCAAACTCTTACAATCTGTCCCAGAGGATGAATTCACCTCCAGACAATTCTGCTTGGGAATTATGTATCAAATGTTGCTATCTCTAGGTCTTGGAGTCAATGAATTGTGCTAACACTTTGGCACTTTCATTCAAAGTTCAGTGCTGATTATCTTCAAGTCCTTACTGAACCCTAGGGAATCCTGTCACAGGCCGAGCAGCAAAGGTTCCCTGTTCTCTGAGCCTATGCTGTCATTGTATTGATAATTCCCCAGCCAATCCATGAAGTTGGTTGTTCTTTGGAATTTGATGCCTTCCATGCCAGTGAACAAGTATTGGGTTTTTTTTTGCAGAGATCACGTAACGTGATTTAATTTTCGAAGCTTGTGCAGCATCGTTCAATCAAGGACATTGTGCTCCAACCCCAAGCAATGCTTTCAAACCTTGTGATGATCTGTGATAGATATCTTCTGATTAGAGAATGGGCACAGTTTGAAATTACTGACCAACTTCTCTGCTATAGTCAGGAAAATAGATTAAATTAAATCAAAAGACGTAATTTTTCTGTGAACAAGGTGCAAAGGTTAGGGCAAGCAGGACACACACAAAAAAAAAAAAGCATTAAGTGAAGAAAAACCTGTCTAGGTAAACAATTCAGAAGTTCTAAGGACTAAGAGGCCTGATCAAGAAAAAATATACATTGTGGTGAAAAGAGGACCCCAGTGAGGAGATGTATCCAAACTTTACTGCAGAAAAAAAAAAGACACAAACTGAGGTGGTCAGATGTAGAAGCAGCAATAGGAATTCCCATACATACTTTTCCAAAAGGCTCTGAGAGAAGTTCCACATTGTCAGTCTGATTATATCACCCACATGTGACTGGTTATCCAGTCACATTTATTTATTTATTTATTTAACACTTTTTTATACCGACCTTCATAGTAATAACCATATCGGATCGGTTTACATTTAACAAGGGTATAACTGTAGCATAACTAAAGAAAATTAAACAAAAGAAATGAATACGGCAAGTTTTCCTGTATAAATCAAGTTTTCCTGTATAAAAGTTGTCACCTACTGTTTGAAGTTGATTGTTTACATTACTATTAACTGTTTTATGTAAAACCATGTTGCTATTATATGTTCACTTACTGTATACCCGGTTACTTGTAAAGCCTTGTGCTAAGTTATTGTTTACTGTAAACCGAGGTGATGTAGACCTTTACGTACCGCGGTATATAAAAATCTCCAAATAAATAAATAAATAAATAAGTTACATTCAACAAGGGTAAAGAACTTGGAAGCTTTATTAGCTGGAAGGAAGTAAAGGTGGAAAATAATTAAGAAATACAATAGAGAATACGGGATTAAAGCTTACGAGTGCTTTAACCTAGAGGTGCCCTAGTCATCGTTCATGAAGATCAAAGATCTTCATGAAGATCAAAGATATTTAATAAATATTTGACAAAATGTGATATTTTTTCACAGAAATAAACTTCTAGAACAAGGGTTTATGATTTGATGTTGGAATGCCCTTCCAGAAGAGGTTGTGAGGATGAAACAGTAAGGGGGGATTTTCAGAGCCCTGCTCGCCTAAATCCGCCCAAAACTGGGCGGATTTAGGCGAGCAGGGCCCTGCGCGCCAGTGAGCCTATTTTACATAGGCTCACCGGCGCGCGCAGAGCCCCGGGACTCGCGTAAGTCCCGGGGTTCTCTGAGGGGGGCGTCGTCGGGGGGTGTGTCGGGGGCGGGCCCGAACCGCGCGGCGTTTAGGGGGCGTGCCTGGAGCGTTTCGGGGGCGGACCCGGAGGCTGGGTTACGGCCCGGGGCGGCCAGGGGCGTGGCCGCGCCCTCCGGACCCGCCCCCAGGACGCGTCCCGGCGCGCAGGAGGCCCGCTGAGCGCGGGGATTTACGCCTCCCAGAGGGAGGCGTAAATCCCCCGACAAAGGTAAGGGGGGGGCTTAGACAGGGCGGGTGGGTGGGTTAGGTAGGGGAAGGGAGGGGAGGGCAAAAGGAAGTTCCCTCCGAGGTCGCTCCGATTTCGGAGAGGCCTTGAGGGAACGGGGTAGGCTGCGCGGGCTCGGCGCACGCCGGCCTATACAAAATCGATAGCCTTGCGCGTGCCGATCCAGGTTTTTAGCAGATACGCGCGGCTCCGCGTGTATCTACTAAAATCCAGCGTACTTTTGTTTGCGCCTGGAGCGCAAACAAAAAGTAGGCCTATTCGCGGAGTCCTGAAAATCCGCCCCTAAATTGAATTCAAAAGGGCAAGGGATAAACAATGTGGATCCCTAAAGGCTAGAGTTTTGGAAATTAAGGAAAGGGTACATGGGAGTAACCTGAATGGACTGCTAGTATTCTTGTGCCTTAACAGCAAAAGAATTACTATCCTTAACCAATTAGCCTTGATGCTTGTGGTGAACACAACTGCATCATCGTCTGCTTTGACTAATAGGAAAAGGGGGAACTGGATTCAGAAGACAGCCAGTGCTGGCCCCGACTTTTATGGTTCAGGATACTAATATGTAGACAGATGAAGCACAGGACTGCTTCTACAGTCAAGTCCTAAAGCAAGCACATTCAAGCAGCATTGTCTGAATTAAGAAGGCTGCTCACCTCGTACAAATGTTATAAGTAATTTTGTAAATATTGCTACCCTTAAGATAATGCTTGGGGGTAACCTGCACGCAGTGGCAGTTAACTACCAAACGAAACTCCCTGGGCAGATTGGATAGACCAGTTGGGTCTTTTTCTGCCGTCATTACTATGTTATTATGGAGGGAGGAAGGATAGAGAAAACATGAAAAAGCACTCTTTTCGCTAGGAGAATGGAAGTTGACTATAAATCTACCACCAGCAGGTATGGAAATCAATACTGTGACAGAATTTAAGTATGCTTGTAACATATCAAGGATAATAATAGAAACAAGTAGGTGTTTGCAGTATTGCCAACAACCCACCCTTTATTCCCTCAAGAGCACAGGCCAGAGGAAAACTGATAAGAGGAACATAAAGTACGGATAATGGCAGCACAAGTTAGTGTCACTGATCATCATGGGGCAGCAGAATAGAAACAAGCAGGATACCAATGCCCAGATACCAACAGATTGGAGGTGGTAACTAATACAAGTCCAGCAAGGACAAAGGCAGCCAGAGATTCAGGAAACAGCTGTTTTAATCTATTGCAAAGCGTAGTTGCAAAACATGGGGAAAGCACCTGTATGCTGGATTAAGTATGGTAACTTATATACTCATTTATCGGAATGGGAAGACAACAAAAGCTGACTTGGATAAGGGGTGATATCCTACAATCAGTCCAAGCTTTACAGCTGTTATATGGAATATATTCCTAGTAGTAAAGACCCAAAATAACGAGGCAGCAAGAAAAGCCAATTGTTCTTATCTGTCATCACCTATTATACACTCTATTCTGTTGCTTCCCAATAAAGGGGGGCAGTTTCTCCAAATGGGTTTGTTTGTGTACATTTTGACATGAAAGTACCTCATTCATAAACCATAGTATGGTGGGGATAATCTCAATCTCTCAAAATTACTACTAATGTCCTTCTTAGTACTTGCATTTGTGCCCAAAGAGAGCTTCGTTTTGGAGTTCATAGGGTGTACATCTAACAGACAATGTATCAGGATATGTTTGGAAATTCTTCCTACTCAGGCCAGTGGCACAATATAATTGGGACTATTTCTATATCTTTCTGCCACATTTTCTTGGTCTCCGATTGTATAGCTCGGTACTTAAGGATCTTTGCTTTTTCTATACGATGCACAGAATAGTCAGTAGGAGTTATCATCGTCCAATTTCAGTTAACACTGGATTTAGAGAGCTTAGGGCCAACGTTAGCAGCTGCTACTTGTTCTTTTTCGTCGCTCGTCACCAGTTCAATTAAACTATATATATTATATATATATATATATTATTTTTTTTTTAAATTTTAACCATTACCCCTTTTGTTGTTAAACGCTGTATGATTAACTACGTGGACTCAGTTCTTGGTATAAAATTGGCTGCAGCTTTTATTTAAACATAACATAATAACTTTTTGCAGGATACCCGAGCCGGCAGGATGTTCTGCTGCTGCCCACCGCTTGGACCAAGCAAGGCAGACTGACGATAAGGGCCCCCTGCCTTGTTCCCGAGCAAGGGGGCCATCGTCTCATACGCCTCCCGGCGCTCACGGCTACCCCGCCGTCGCGTGATGCCCCCAGCACCACGTGTAATCCGCCTGCACCGGCCCAGATACCCGCCCTTCCTCAAATAGCTGCGACAAAAACCGTCAACATCAACATAAATACAGGAAAAAGGCTGGCTAACATAGATAACTATCTGATTGTATGATAGAAACAGAGTGGGTGGGTGGGTTTTTCTTTTGCAGGGTAATCCGAAAAGGATCGCTTACCGCGAGTCGCAGCCCTTTAAGGGGCCACATGCGTCATCTAAGGGCGCCACTGGCACCTCCCATTGACATCATAGTCCCCTCCTCAGGCTGGGCCCTGACGATGCCCGATCCGACGGCTGCCGGTGAGTGGGCGTGTGATCGCCAACCCCCCCTCGCTGCCTCAGTCGATCTCGTGCTGCTGGCATGGGTGGGCTCCGTGTAGTTGCCCCCGGGCCCACCTTATCTGACAGTAAAGTGCTTTGTAGCCACCAAAAGTGCAATGAAAGAACAAAAACAATTCATTGCCAGCCATTATTAAATAATTCATTTAAATGTAAAGTAGATTAACTTCATTTTAGTGTAAGATTTTAATTCTGTAATTTACTGATTTTTATGTATGCAATCATTTTATTTTATAGAAGCCAAATATTATATACATACTATAGCACGAAGTTATTGCAGTTAACACAACTTTTGGCTTCATTGCTACAGATTGGCATATATGAGCAAACCTGACAAAATTACCTTATAGGAAGGTACAGATGTTGAATGTTCATTAGTATTGTACACAGTGTACCAAAGCAAATACAAGTTCAAAGATTTTCTGAAGGCATCAAGTAGCAAAACTGTTTCATAAAGAAATTGTGCACCACCAACAGCAAGACTGCCAAAAGAAGTGTGATTTTTTAAACCTAGTTTTCTTACAGTATAATTTAAACAACTACAGCAAACTGTTCAAATTCATAGATTTGTGCTACATTAAATTATATTTTAAATTAAAATCAATGAAGAAAGAGAAGTATTTCATTTCCTCCCTCTATATGGATTTGTAATCAAGTTCTGAACAAATGTGATGACTGGTCATAAGTTAATTAAAATTGGAAAACCACTGAAGGAAGGTAATATGCGGTATATTAAACATGTCACATTAGTATGGAATTTATATTTACAATAAACCTTTAGAATAATGCCTTCTTTCACCCTACAACAGAAAGCCACCACATAATCTAAGGGTACCATGTGCAATGCAAAGAATATACGTAAGTATTAATGAATTTAGTTAAGACTCATCTGAACTAGTTAGTCACTGTTCTACTAAAACTACACTTTTTGCATAATTAATACAATGCATATTCATTCACATTTAAAGCAGCAGTTAAACTTATCTAAATATGACTACACCAAAAATTGTTTTACTGCAGGTACGCAGCTTGCTTATAATGGTGACAATCATTCAAAACTGCTATATTATAGATAAGTAGATCGCACTGGAAAAGAAACAAAAAAAATATTAGGTTAAAATTTTAGTTTTCAATATTTTCCCATCTATATCATGATCCAGAAAAGAGACTTACTGACTGCTCTTTGGGATCATCAACTATCGTTGAAAAGGGATAATCTGTATTATTTTATAACTGGGTCAAAATTGTGTCTATGACAAAACACAGACACATTCAAAATGTACTTGCAATGAAAAGATTTACAGAAACATTAACTTCCTCACAGAATAAAACAAAAGAACTGGGTCTAAGCAGCAAAGAAAGAAAAATTTAGATTATAACCTACTAATTTTCTTTCCTTGAATCCTACCAGGCCACTCCAGATGGCATGGATTTTGCTCCCTTTCCAGCAAATAGAGGCAGAGAACAATTGTTTTGATGCCACTCTATATAGGAAAGTGTGCCACCTGCAGCTCTTCGTATTCCTGCAACAAAGCACACAATATTTTACGGTCTGAGCTTTCCTCCAAAGCCTAAATCTTGCACCAGAATGGAAGCTTCAACCGAAGAGAGATCTGTGAAAGAATATAAACACTGTAAGGCAGGTTAAACGCTTAAAAGCAGGTGGGATTCTGGACTGGTAGGACTCAAGGAAAGAAATTTGCAGATAAGAACCACAATGTTTCCTTCCTTATCGACCCATCATACTAGTCCAGTCACATGGGATTTACCCAAGCCACCTCTACTCTGAGATGGAGCTTGATAAGCCTGCCCCCAGTCATTGCAGAGGCTGCATCTGCTAATTCCCACTCTCCAGGAACTAGGGTATGTTGATTCAAAGTCCGTATATGCAGCATCCATCTCGCAATATGAGACATAGAAAGAGCCTGTCAAGGATGCTTCACTTGTAAGACATCACTTGCTTCCAAGAAAACTGACAAATCTTTGGTTCCTCCTTAATGATTTACTTATCTTTATTGGGAAATATAGGAATGCAGTCTCCATGTCTGCCTCGCCACTGCAACCACCACACTAAACAAAGACGATTCAGTATCTTATCTACCACATCTCTTCTCTGCAATGAGAGTGATGGAAAACAACATCTGCCACTTGGGTTCAAACACCCTAAGTCGAAACTACCTCAAATAAACAAGAGGAACAAAAAACTGAGTAAAAACTGAGGATCCAAGATAGCGTTATAGCACCTACTGTGTGTGGCAGTCCTTCTGTTTTCCGGTTAATCTTGCTTTCCAATGCCTCATACTGACCGCGACGGGTCCAAACCTTGGAAGGGAGGAGGGAGCATAGGAGATACAAAAGGGAATTGAGCATATGGATAGACATGGCTTAATGGAAAAAAGTCAAATGAAAGCCATGCCTTACTAGTCTGAAAGTGTAAAAATATGAATAACAGCGAACCAGTTGATATAGTACATAGATTTTTAGAAATCATTTGATAAAAGTTCTTCATGAGAGACAAGTAGGAAATTAAATGTCCTGGAAAAGAACGCAATGTTTTATTCTGAAGCTGTAACTGGTTAAAGGATAGGAAACAGAGTAGGGCTATATAGTTAGCTCTTCAACTGGATAAAGATGAATAATGAAGTGTCCCAGGAATTTGTACTGGAAACAGTGTTTAACTTCATTAATGATCTAGAAAAAAAAGCAATGAGCAAGGTTATCAAATCTGAAGATGGCACAAAAGTATTCAAAATAATTAGAACACAAGCTGATTGTGAGAAATTACAGGAAGATATTGCAAGACTGAAATTAGGCAGCTAAATGGCAAATGAAATTTAATATGGGCAAGTGCAATGTAATGCACATCGTGAATAATACTTCAAACTACAGATACAAATCAGGAGTTATCACTCATAAAAAGGAACTTTGAATCAGTGTGGACAATACATTGAAATCATCTGCTCAGTAGCAGTCATGCTCAGTAGCAGTCATACATTGAAATCATCTGCTCAGTAGCATCATGCTCAGTAGCAGTCAAAAAAGTAAACAATGTTAGGAATTATTCAGAAAGAAATATAAAATAAAACTGGGAATATAATAATGCTTCTGTATTGATCCATGAAATGACTAGACCTTGAGATTTCTAGTCACCACATCTGAAGAAAGATATAGAAAAACTACAAAAGGTATGGAGAAGAGCAACAAAAATAATAAAGGAGATATAGAATATCTCCCTTAAGAAGAAGGGCTCTTCAGCTTGGAGAAGAAAGAGGTTATAATAAACATTAATAAAATCATAAGTGGTATGGAACAAGTTAATAGGGAAATGTTATTTAATATTTCAAACAGTACCATGACTAGGGGACAGTCCATGAAACTAACTGGTAGACGATTTAAAAACTAATTCAAGAATGTATTTTTTAATCAATGTACTGTTAATCTGTAAAATTTATTGCTAGACAATATGGGGTGGATCTTAAAAACATACGCGAGCTCGTACTTTTGTTCACGCACCACGCACGCAAAATAGGCGCGCCGGCGCGCAGGGCATTTAAAATCCACCCTATGGTAAAATCTAGTAGTATAATGAGTTAAAAAAAAAAAAAGATTTGCCCAAGTTTCTAGAGGATAGGTCCATTAATTATTAATTTGATAAGGACTTCAAAGTGGAATTTATAAGAAAATTATTCCTTACCTGCTAATTTTCGTTCCTGTATTACCAAGGATCAGTAGAGACAGTGGTTTATCTCCCCCTTCCAGCAGATGGAGTCAAATAGAACTTTGAAGGATGCTTCCTTATAAGGTAGTACACCCTCTACTAATCCTCAGTATGGGGTATATCAAAGCAAAGAGGAAAATCAGGATGGATCAAGAACAATAGAATTAAGTAACAAATAACAGTGTGCAAAAGGCAGAAAACTGTGTCAAACAACAAACTTGCAGAATGATCCATTAACCAGCCAAAGGAAAAAAGGCAGTGAAGAACAATTTGAGCAGAGAGGCAATCCCAAACCCAATAAAACAGTCATGGAGGGCATCTGGACTGATCCTTGGTACTACAGGAATGAAAATTAGCAGGTAAGGAATAATTTTCTTTTCCCTGTACGTACAAGGATCAGTCCAGACAGTGGGATGTACCAAAGCTTCCCTACGTAGGGTGGGCCCCGGAAAGCCCTGCTCGAATGACCCTAGAGCCAAAGGAGCCAAAAGTAGGTGACTGTATGTGTAGACGATAATGAGCAAAGGTATGTAACGATTTCCAAGTTGCCGCTCAACAAATCTCCTGGAACGAGACCGATTGCATCTCCGCCCAGGAAGTAGCCTGAGCTCGAAGAGAATGGGCCTTGACACCCGCCGGAGGTTGTCGATCCGCTCCAATGTAGGCCACCGAGATCGCCTCTTTCAGCCAGTGGTAGTTTTCGACGCCTTGGCCCCCTTCCTCGGACCATGCCAGAGAACGAAAAGATGGTCCGACAAGCGAAAATCATTAGTGACTTCCAGATAGCAATTGAGGCTACACTTGACATCTAGCTTGCGTAGATCCGCCGATGCGTCCGCTGAGAAGGACGGAAGCTCTACCGTCTCATTCAAGTGGAAGTCGGAAACTACCTTGGGCAGAAAAGCAGGCACAGTGCGCAAGGAAACTCCCGAATCCGTAAAACAAAGGTAGGGCTCTCTGCACGAGAGTGCTTGAAGCTCCGAGATTCTGCGGGCAGAACAGATAGCTACCAGGAAAACCGTCTTGAGAGTGATATCCTTGAGGGTCGCAGAACGCATGGGTTCAAAGGGTGGACCGACCAAGATTCGGAGAACGAAATTGAGACTCCACGAAGGATAAAGAGCATGGACCGGGGGTTTCAAGTGCTTCACCCCCCTAAGGAATCGTATGATATCCGGGTGAGAGGAGGGAAGTTCCCTCTTGTTGATGACGTAGAGAGCCCAGGGTAAAGACTTGCACTCTCAGTGAGTTGTAGGCCATACCCTTGCCCAGTCCCTGTTGAAGAAAAGATAGGATCTGAGCCACCGAGGCGGTCCGTGGAGACACAGGTATGGAGGCACACCAGTTGTCAAAAACTTTCCATACCCTGATATAGGAGATGGAGTTAGACGTCTTTCTAGCCTTGAGGAGGGTCGAGATAACGGCCTCTGGGTATCCACGCCATCTCAGCCGGCGCCTCTCAAAAGCCAGGCCGCAAGACAGAAGGGATTGGCCTGGGCGAAAGATACCAGACTCTGATGCAGCAAGCGTGGAAGGTGACCCAGACGAAGAGGTCTGTCCACTGCGAGGTTGATCAAGTCTGCAAACCACGTATGACGGGGCCATTCCGGCACCACCAGCATTACTGGACCCTGGTGGGACTCTATTCTCCGGAGCACCTTGCCCACCAGAGGCCAAGGAGGAAACACAGAGGAGAACGTGACGGGGCCAGTGGAGGACTAAGGCATCCACTCCCTCTGTGCCGTACTCTCTTCTGCGACTGAAGAACCATGCTGCCTTGGCATTCTGGGAGGTTGCCATTAGATCCAGATAGGGCGTCCCCCATGTGGAACAGGAGATTCACCGCCTCCTCTGAGAGTTTCCACTCTCCAGGATCTAGATGTTGACTGAGAAAGTCGGCTTGAATGTTGTCTACGCCTGCGATGTGGGAAGCCGCTAGGCAGGAGAGATGAGTCTCCACCCACGCCATCAACCTGTCTGTCTCCCAAGAGACATGCCGGCTCCTCATGCCCCCTTGGCGATTGCTGTAGGCCACAGTGGTTGCATTGTCTGAGAGTATTCGGACTGTACGATGATGGACAAGAGGTAGGAAGCGTTTCAATCCAAGACGCACTGCTCTGGTCTCCAAGTGATTGATCGGTCAAGTTGCTTGGGACGGCGTCCACTTCCCTTGCGCAGAACTCATCTGACACACCGCTCCCCAGCCAGAGAGATTGGCGTCCGTCGTGACGATTACCCATTCCGGGATGTCCAAAGGAACACCCTGGAGAAGATGAGACAGGTTGAACCACCATGAGAGACTGTCCTTGGCTCCCTGTGGGAGCGGAAGGATGGCTTGGAAGTCCCGAGACACCAGCTTCCAGCAGGAGAGCAAGGCGCGCTGTAAGGGATGCATAAGTGCAAACGCCCAGGGGACCAGATCGATGGTGGAAGCCATGGATCCCAGGACCTGAAGGTAATCCCACACCGTTGGAAGTGAGAGACTGATGAATCGCTGTATCTGAGCTATGAGTGTATGAGCCCTGTCCGGGGGCAGAGACATCTTGCCCAGCACTGTGTCGAAATGCGCCCCCAGAAAGTCCAGAGACTGAGATGGAGAAAGGCTGCTCTTGGCGAAGTTGGCCACCCAACCGAGGGACAGATGAAGCATCAACACCTTGTCGACCACCCGGTGGCACTGGGCTGAGGACTTTGCCCGAATGAGCTTGTCGTCCAGGTATGGGTGCACCAAGAATCCCTCCCTCCGGAGAGCGGCAGCTACTACTATCAACACCTTCGTGGAGGTTCGAGGAATGATCGCAAGACCAAAGGGTAGAGCCTGGAACTGGAAATGCTGTCCCAGAATCTTGAATCGCAGAAAACTCTGATGATCTTAGATGATGGGAATGTGTAGATAAGCTTCCATCAGATCCAGAGAGGCCCAAAATTCTCCGGAGTGTACCGCCGCTATCACGGAGTGCAAGGTTTCCATCCGAAAGTGGGGAATCTTGAGGACCCTTTTGACCATCTTGAGATCCAAGATTGGGCGGAAGGAACCTTCCTTCTTGGGGACTATGAAGTATACCGAATAATGTCCCCGGCCTACTTCCAGGGTGGGGACCGGATGAATCGCTCCGAGAGCCAGAAGCCTGTCGAGTGTCTGACGGACTATGAGTTGTTTCTGGACTGGGCCACATGGAGAGAAGAGGAACCTGTCTCTTAGCGGCCGAGCACATTCTAACGCGTAGCCGTGTCTTAGAATATCCAAGACCCACTGATCTGACGTGATGTTTGTTACGAGCGCGCGCGGGCGCGGTCGTCTCGAGCTGGTGGTGAGCCCTTGGGCCACGGCGAAAGCTAGGGAGGAGCTCCAGCCACACCGTGGGAGGTGAGCTGAGCAGGCATGGTGAGCCAGGCGGGTACAGAAGCAGGCACAGAGTCTGACCCTCAGCCGGACCTGCACGCCCATGGTAGCCAACACTGGGAAGTTGACTGATGAACGGTCCTCCGACTGTTCCCGGCCCTTTCGGACCTGCTGCTGGGAACGGCAATGGGCAGCAGGCCAGACAGAGGCGAGGGCAGACAGAGTCCTCTACACTGAAGACGTCAGACGGGGGCTGAAGCAGACATCGTAGACAAGGCAGGTGCAGACATCGTAGACAAGGCTGGAAGGAAACATGGCACTGTCCATCAGGGCGCCCTACTCAGCCCACCCGTGGGACTGAGTCGCGGACCACCCCGTCCCAGACGCGCCCTACACAGCCCAGGAAGGCTGGTCGCAGACCACGCTGAGGAAAGGAGGGTGCAGGGAAGACAAAGCGAAAGATCCAGGCGAACAGGAACTCCGATGCTGGGATACTGACATCCGAAGCCCCTTCGGCTGGCAGGCAGGGAAGCTCCAGAGCCTGGGGGACGAATCCCTCCTGTTGGCCACTCCAGGACCCAACAGGACAGAAGGCTCAGGAACCAGACGAGGACATAGGGCAGAACAACCGGAACTGGAACAGGAACAGGATCAGGCAGCTTCAGGAACAGACATCAAAGCAAGGTCAGGAACAGACATCAAAGCAAGGTCAGGAACAGACATCAAGGCAGAGACACTGGACAGGGACCCATCAAGGCATAGGCGATCACGGAAGACCTGGATCGGCAAGGTTACAGACGACTGTAGAGCCCGATCCGAAGGCCAGTTGCAAATGACAAGAAAGTCCTTAAATACTGGAGGTTGTAGGCAACTCCCTAGGAGGAGCTTGCCAGGACCGCCCCTCGCTGGTCCTATAAATAAGGTGGAGAGCTGCGGGCCGGCCCCTAGGAGAAGGGCGTCGCCAAACAGGAAGTCCAAACGCTGGCATGCA
Organism: Rhinatrema bivittatum; assembly: GCF_901001135.1. Lineage (NCBI taxonomy): Eukaryota > Metazoa > Chordata > Amphibia > Gymnophiona > Rhinatrematidae > Rhinatrema > Rhinatrema bivittatum. The sequence goes on along the minus strand of NC_042615.1, from coordinate 445,645,786 downwards.
AGCCACAGGCACAGCTAGGCCTCTCAGGCCCTGGAGCAAGTCCCGGGTGGAACACAGGCGAGGCCCTGGCTTCGGAGCGGCCTCCGGAGGAAGGTGAGAGACCACCTGTAGCGCAGCAACAGGGGGGATCGTAACAATGTTGACCCACTCCTCGTAGAAAAGGGAGAGACATCCCCCTATCCTGGGGATCGGGGAGTGGGCCGGCATAGCTTCATTGTGAAGACTTGGAGGACGTCCCCTGGGCTGGACCAGAGCGGGGCTGTCTTCGGGCACGAAAGGACTGAGTCCAGGATTGAGATCGAGAGGACAGCTGACTAGGAGCTGCAGTCCTTGCCTAGCGGAAACGACGTGGACTCATGAATCGGCTTCTAGTGGAATTAAAAGACCTAGAAGAACAAGGGTGATCCTCTGGCAGTTTGTGTACCTTATTCTCTCCGAGGGACTTGATAATCTGGCCCAGATCCTCCCCAAATAGTAGCCTGCCCTTGAAGGGTAGGGATCCCATTGCGACTTGGAAGAAGTATCCGCCGACCAGTTGCGAAGCCAGAGGAGGCGTCTAGCCGAGACTGCAGAAACCATATCTCTGGCCAATACTCTCAGAATGTCATAATATGAAAACCTGCTAAAAAGACATTTAGAAATTATATAGCACACCAGCCATACCATAAGAGAACTAACCCCCAGGGCATGAAAGGCAACAATCTTACCTATGAAAATATATGCAAATATATATATATATATATGGCTGACAAAATTAAAGCTAAAAGAACAGCATTCCAGAAATATAAAAGATCCCAAAGGGAGGAGCACAAAGAAGAATATTTGATTCAACTGAGGGAGACGAAGAAATTAATCAAGTTGGCAAAAAGTCAAGCGGAAGAGAAGATTGCCAAGGAGATAAAAAATGGTGACAAAACATTTTTCAGATACATCAGCGAAAAGAGAAAAGTCCAAAGTGGTATAGTGAAATTGAAAGGTGGAAATGATCAATGTGTGGAGAGAGACGAAGAAATGGCAGAAATATTAAACGAATACTTCAGCTCTGTGTTCACTAAAGAAGACCCTGGAGAAGGACCATCTCTACACAACAAGAAACTGGAGGGAAGTGGAATAGATGAAAATCCTTTTACAGTAGAAAATGTATGGGAAGAGCTAAAGAATCTGAAAGTGGACAAAGCTATGGGGCCTGATGGGATTCATCTGAGGGAGCTCAGAGATGTGCTGGCGGGTCCGCTGTGCGACCTGTTCAATAGATCCCTAGAAACGGGAGTGGTGCCAAGTGATTGGAGAAGAGCGGTGGTGGTCCCGCTTCAAAAGAGTGGGAACAGAGAGGAGGCTGGTAACTACTGACCGGTTAGCCTCACTTCGGTGGTGGGAAAAGTAATGGAGTCACTGTTGAAAGAGAGAATAGTAAACTATCTACAGTCCGGAGAATTGATGGACCAGAGGCAGCATGGATTCACCAGAGGAAGGTCCAGTCAGACAAATCTGATTGACTTTTTTGACTGGGTAACCAAGGAATTGGATCGAGGAAGAGCGCTCGATGTCATCTACTTGGATTTCAGCAAAGCTTTTGATACGGTTCCGCACAGGAGACTGGTGAATAAAATGAGAAGCTTAGGAGTGAGTTGCCGAGGTGGTGACCTGGATTGCAAACTGGTTGATGGACAGAAGACAATGTGTTATGGTAAATGGAACTTTCTCCAAAGAGAGAGCGGTTTTAAGTGGTGTACCGCAAGGATCGGTGTTGGGACCAGTCCTGTTCAATATCTTTGTGAGCGACATTGCGGACGGGATAGAAGGTAAGGTTTGTCTTTTTGCGGATGACACTAAGATCTGCAACAGAGTGGACACGCCGGAAGGAGTGGAGAGAATGAGACGGGATTTAAGGAAACTGGAAGAGTGGTCGAAGATATGGCAGCTGAGATTCAAATGCCAAGAAGTGCAAAGTCATGCATATGGGGAGTGGAAATCCGAATGAACTGTATTCGATGGGGGGGAGGAAGGCTGATGTGCACGGAGCAGGAGAGAGACCTTGGGTGATAAGTGTCTAATGATATGAAGTCTGCGAAACAATGCAACAAGGCGATAGCAAAAGCGAGAAGAATGCTGGGATTGCATAGAGAGAGGAATATCGAGTAAGAAAAGGGAAGTGATTATCCCCTTGTACAGGTCCTTGGTGAGGCCTCACCTGGAGTACTGTGTTCAGTTCTGGAGACCATATCTACAAAGAGACAAGGACAAGATGGAATCGGTACAGAGAAGGGCGACCAGGAAGGTGGAGGGTCTTCATCAGATGACATACGAGGAGAGATTGAAGAATCTAAATATGTACTCCCTGGAGGAAAGGAGGAGCAGGGGTGATATGATTCAGCATTTCAGATACTTGAAAACTTTAATGATCCAAAGACAACGGCAAACCTTTTCCGTCAGAAAAAAATCAACAGAACCAGAGGTCATGAGCTGAGGCTCCAGGGAGGAAGACTAAGAACCAATGTCAGGAAGTATTTCTTCACGGAAAGGGTGGTGGATGCCTGGAATGCCCTTCCGGAGGATGTGGTGAAGTCTAAAACTGTGAACGACTTCAAAGGGGCGTGGGATATAAACACTGTGGATCCATCAAGTCTAGAGGGCGTTAATAAAGTGGAGGCAGCAAAAACACTGCACGGAGCAGCAGTAGCCACAGAGGCATTCAAACACTGCACGGAGCGGCAGTAGCCACAGAGGCATTCACGGAGCGGGATGCCAGTGGCCAGTAGTTAGTGTTCCACCTTCACAGAGAGGAAGGATGGAGGGATGCTATCTCCAAAAAAATAAAAACAAACAAAAAAATAAAAACAGGGGTGGATAAAAGTATGGGGCAAGGCTGTGCTGGCCTGCTTGTTTACAGCGGTTGCTACCCCTAATGAGCTGGATGTCACTTGGATGCAGATACAGCGGTGCTCTCTAAATTTGGTGGTGGGGTGGAGGGGGATTAGGGCTGGCGGGTACTGGAAGCCAATAGTAGCAGGTGGGAGAGAGAAAAAGGGGAAAAAATGGATAAAGTGCATAGCTTGCTGCGCAGACTAGATGGGCCGTTTGGTCTTCTTCTGCCGTCATTTCTATGTTTCTATGTTTCTATATAATATATATTACATATGCAAATATATATATATATATATATATATATATAATATATATTATAATATATGCAAATATAGAACACAGCACACTTACTATTGGAAAAACAAAAGCCAAGCCAGACTGCTCTAGATTCCCTCACAGAATCTACATCCTGCTTAGCAGAATCCTCAAGTATGTCAAACATGCAGAATGCAGACTGACACTTATCTATTACAGAACGAAAAGACCATAAATTATAAACAAAGATACAGAGAAAAACCGGGAAAAACAGGAACAGGGAGTGATGATGGGAAATTTTAAGTACCAGGCTCCTTACTCTGCACTCTTCACAAGCAGCAAACACATGTGGCTATTATAGAAAGCATAGGCTTGCTATGTCAATATTTTTAGTGACACACCTTCCATCCCTTGGTGACACACCAGTGTGTCCCGACACACTGGTTGAGAACCACTAGAGTAGAGTATCCACAAAGGATATCTTTAAACAAGGGAAAATAGATTGTCATGTCCATGTGGAAGTAGACAAAACTGATTCAACTATCTGAATTATCTATTTGTAAGGTGTGAAAAAGAACACTTTTAGATGTCCCATATGCAAACATCATAAGTAGGAAAATAAGATGGTAGACATTGTAGATAGAGACTTTCATTTTCTGTTTATTTTGTTTTTCCCATGCATTTTATATTTATTAGAACAAAAGCAAAAATATTTACCTGTAAAAATGATTAATTATTTCCACAGATTTCTCCAGTTTTTCTTATTGTAATAAACAGTGATAAATGAATGGGAAAAAAACAAAATAAAAACTGAAAGACAAGTCCCCAAGTGTAAGCACTAGAGGAAGACATTAATATAATAGAGAGCTGATGGAAACCCAGTAGATACAAAATATATATGAAATGATTAGAGCAGATAGAAGTGGTGGTAGTGTGGCACCATATGTCAAGGATTCCACAGAATCGAAAAAATAGAGATTCTGTAAGAAATCTGCAATGTGGAATCTTTATGGCTAGAAATTCCATACATAAGGAGGACTATAGTGCTGGGGGTTTACTAATACCCACTTGACCAGGATGGTAAAACAGACAGTGATATGCTAGGAGAGATTAGACAGGCTACTGAGGAAACACAATAACAATGGGAGACTTCTATTACACAGTGCTTCCCAATCTTTTAACGGCCAAGGCACACCTACTTTTATAGAAATGTTGTGTGGCATACCAGCCTCCACAGGGTAGGCAATGCTGACAAGGAAAAGACTAGCATGGCCAAAAGAAGAGCTATGGAAGCACTGAAAGCCCACATTTTAAAACAAAGGGAAAGAGGGCACAGAAACAAATGAACTCATCATAATGGGTCAGTACCAGTGCAGAAGGGAGAGGTTTGTGTGATACAGGCAGCCAGCACAGTTCATTACCTTTATTGCTGCACGTGCTGCCAGTGCTCTTTCACTGTTGGCACAATCAACACTCAGTGAGCCTCATCCAATGATCGGTGCATGAACTTTCCCTAACTTGCTCAGCTTGGGGTTAAGACATTTTGGCAACTAAGGTGACCGCCTAGTTTTGCCTAATGGAAGCACCGGCCCTGCCCAAGAACTATTACTGAAGAAAGCTCACCTTGAATCCCGTTCAAAGAATGCAAAGGTAAACTCAGCGAATTCTGTAGCCATGCAGCAAAAGGTTTTGTGGTCTCAGAACACACACAACGTTTTGGTCTGAATGTAAAGGAAGTGTTGCTTACCTGTAACAGGTGTTCTCACAGGACAGCAGGATGTTAGTTCTCACATATGGGTGATATCACAGGATGGAGCCCAATCACAGAAAACGTTCTATCAAAGTTTCCAGAACATTGACTGGCCCCTACTGGGCATACCCAGCATGGCACCAACCCTGCAGCCAGCAGGGGTCCCCCTTCAGTCTTATTTGATAGCTACAGGCAAGTGACGAAAAAATAAAACAACAAAACATTACGAACCCAACACCGCGGGGCGGCGGGCTGGTTTCATGAGGACTAACATCCTGCTGTCATGTGAGAAAACCTGTTACAGGTAAGCTTCTCTCACAGGACAAGCAGGATGGTAGTCCTCACATATGGGTATCAAGCTGAGGATGTCCGAACATGCACCAAATGTACCCAACGGAGTGCAACAGGCACAACAACTGGGGTGGAATTTGGTTGACGGCATCCTGAACCCCACCGGGCAGGCGGAAGGGTGTTGGTACGTCACGTTGGAAATAGGTTACGCAGAACAGATTGACCGAAGATGGAATCTTGTCTTCCGGCTTTGTCCAAGCAATAGTGGGCTGCGAAGGTATGGAGAGAGCTCCAGGTGGCAGCCCTGCAAATGTCAGGAAGCGGCACCGATCTTAGGTGTGCTATTGAAGTCGCCATGGTCCTCACAGAGTGTCCTTTAACACGGTCTTGAAAAGGAATGCCTGCTTGCTGGTAGCAAAAAGATATGCAGTCCACCAACCAGGAGGAGAGAGTCTGCTTACCCACAGGTTGCCCTAATTTGTTGGGATGGAAAGAGATGAATAACTGAGTGTTCTTCCTGTGGGCAAGTGTACGGTCTAGATAGAAAGCTAGAGCTCGTTTACAGTCGAGGGTATGCAGAGCCTGTTCCCCTGGATTGGAATGGGGCCTGGGAAAAAAATGTAGGTAGTATGATGGATTGATTAATGTGAAACTCCGAAACTACCTTGGGTAAAAACTTAGGGTGAGTGCAGAGTACCGCCCGGTCCTGCAGAAGTTTAGTGTAAGGCGGATAGGTAACTAGGGCCTGTAACTCACTAACCCTGCGAGATGAAGGGATAGCTAAAAGAAAAATCACTTTCCATGTGACATATTTTAGGTCACAGGAGTGAAGAGGCTCGAATGGTGGTTTCATGAGCAGACCAAGAACCAGGTTAAGGTCCCAAGAAGGGGCCGGAGGACATAAAGGTGGCTTGATATGGAGCAAGTCCTTTAAAAATCGTGTTACGAGGGGTTGTACTGATATAGGGACATCCCCGACACCTTTATGGAAGGCAGCTACCGCACTGACATGCATTCTGATGGAAGAGGTTTTAGACCTGACTCTGACAAATGCCAGAGATAGTCCAAAAGCCTTGGGATTGGACAGGAAAAGGGATCAAGGGACTGCGAAGTGCACCATGATGTCTACCTTTTCCATTTATAGGAATAAGATTTTCTTGTGGAAGGCTTCTGTGAAGCAATCAGGACGCGAGAAACCGAATCTGAAAGTTAAGTGGTTGAAGGATTAACCTTTCAACCATCCATGCCGTCAGGGACAAGGCCTGAAGATTGGGATGGCGTAGGCATCCGTCGTTTTGAGTGATCAGATGCGGGTCTGTTCCCAAGGGAATGTGACTGCGGATGGAGAGATCCTGGAGTATGGGAAAACCACACTTGACGTGGCCAGTGAGGTGCTATCAGAATCATGGTCCTTTGTCCTGACGTAGCTTCACAAGAGTCTTCAAAAGAAGAGGAAGTGGAGGGAATGCATAGAGCAGACCGGTTGCCCACGAGAGGGAGAATACATCTCTTGGCTGAGAGCGCTCGCTCCGAATGAGGGAGCAGTAATTGTCCACTTTGTGGTTCTGAGGAAACGCAAAGAGGTCTGTCTGGGGTATCCCCATTGGCGAAAGATTGAGGTCACTACGGAGGGGTTGAGAGACCACTCGTGTGGCTGGAAGGCACGACTCAGTTTGTCAGTTGTCCCGGCAAGTAGGTGGCCCTGAGGTACATCGAATGGAAGAGCGCTTCCGCCCAAATCTGCGCAGCTTCCTGACACAGGAGGAAGGAGCCTGTGCCTCCCTGCTTGTTGATGTACCACATGGCCACCTGGTTGTCCATCTGAATCAGGATGACGTGATTTGATAGGTGTTCCTGAAAAGCCCTGAGAGCATATCGCATTGCTCGAAGTTCTAGGAAGTTTATTTGATGTTTGGCTTCCGGTGAGACCAAGATCCTTGTGTCTGTAGATTGTCCACGTAGGCTCCCCACCCGAGGTTGGAAGCGTCGGTGGTGAGAATGAATTGAGGATCTGGCACTTGAAAAGGCAGTCCCTGGAGGAGAATGGTCTGATCTTTCCACCAGGCGAGAGACAGACGGAGTGAGTTGGTGATGTGGACAATGGTCGACAGAGGCTGAACAGCTTGAATCCATTGTGACCTCAGAGTCCAATGCATGAGTCTCATGGCCAGTAACATGGACGGAGGAGCCATGTGTCCTAGCAGGACGAGGAATTGGCGAGCTGTTGCTGTATGTTGAGACTGCAACTGGTGGCAAGGGCCACAAGTGTTAGCGCTCGTTGTCGAGGTAGAAAGGCTTTTGCCTGTAAAGTGTCCAAGTCTGCCCCAATGAACGACAAGTTTTGAGATGGGGTTAAATAGGATTTCCCGTAACTGACAAGAAATCCTAGAGAAATTAAAGTGTGTAGAGTGAAATCGAGGGACGACCGAGCGGCTTGCTGGGTTGGAGCCCTGATTAACCAGTTGTCCAAATAGGGGAAGACGTGCACACCTTCTTTCCTGAGGAAAGCTGCTACAACTACGAGGCATTTGGTGAAGACTCATGGTGCAGATGCTAGGCCAAAAGGAAGCACTCAATATTGATAGTGCTTTGGGCCTACTAAAAACCTGAGGTACTTGCGATGAGTTGGAGTGATCGCAATGTGTGGGTATGCGTCCTGGAGGTCCAGAGAGCAGAGCCAGTCTCCTCTTTGTAGAAGAGGTAGAAGCGAGCCCAAGGTTACCATCTTGAACTTTTCCCGCTGGAGGTACTTGTTGAGAGCACGTAGGTCCAGAATTGGACGAAGCCCCCCGGATTTTTTGGGGATCAAAAAGTACCGGGAATAGAACCCTAGGCCTTGCTGCGAGAGTGGGACGGGTTATATTGCTCTTAACTGGAGAAGAAGAGAAACCTCCTGCTCCAGAAGGACAGAGTGGTCGGATACATCCCACTCCTGCAGAAGTGGTGAGTCCGGTGGAAGAGTAAAAAAGTTTAGGTGGTAACCCTGAGCAATGATTGCTAGCACCCATTGGTCGGTTGTGATTGATTGCTACATGTTGTGAAAGTGGCACAATCAACCTCCCACTGATATGCTTAGCAGAGGAATCAGACTGCTGCTCTCCAAGTGAAAGTCTGGGGAGCTACTTGCGACTTTTGCTTTCGGGCCTAGCGAGGCTGAGGCTTTTGATAAGGTCTCGTAGTTCGGGACCTTGCTGGTGGAGGATGACTTCTTAGAGTCCTCCTGAAGGGTTGTCTTAAAGGGAAGTCGGAAGGTATCGATGAGAGCTGTTTAAGAGTCTCATGATGGTCCTTTAATTCAGCCACTATTTGCTGGATCTGCTCACCGAGCAGATTATCTCCTACACATGGTAGGTCAGAAAGTCTGTCTTGTAATTCTGGGCGAAGGTCAAAAGATTTGAGCCAGGCCCATCATCTTGCCAAAATAGCAGCTGCAGGCACTCTAGTAGAGGTGTCGAAGATATCATAAGCTGTTCTTATCTCCTGCTTTCCTACTTCAAACCCCTTGTTGACAAGGATTTGAAGCTGGTCTTGGAATTGTTCAGGCAGGGTTTCAGAGAAGTCCTGTATCTGTTTGAAGATTACCCTATTGTATTGGGTCATATACAGCTGGTAAGCAGCAATTCTGGAGATGAGCATGGCGCCTTGGAACACTCATCGACCAATATTGTCTAGGAACTTGTGTTCCTTAACAGGAGGGGTAGATGAGTGAGGCTTCGTCCTTTTTGCTTTCTTTTGAGCCGATTCTACCACATCTGAGTGGTGGTCGAGCTGAGATTTTTGAAAGCTGGGGGCTGACTGCACTAAATAAGTAGTGTCAGCTTTTCTATGGACTGAGGCAATGGATCCAGGGTTTTCCCAGTTGTTTTTGAGGAGGTCAAGAAGAACTTGATGAATGGGAATGGAAGTGATCACTTTAGGGGCATCCAGGAACTGGAGCAACTCCATCATCTGGTGCCTATCATCCTGCTCCGTCTGAAGCTGAAAAGGGACCAACTCAGACATTTCCTTCACAAAATTAATGAAAGAAAGGTCCTCTGGAGGAGAACGCTTTCTACTTTCAGTAGGAGAGGGAAATGAAGGTAAGTCATTGGTGTCTGAAGAAGTATCATCACCCCAGGTGTCATAAGGATCAGCAGACTGACCTGTAGGATGAGAAGGGGGTTGGATACCTGAAGACCCCGGATGAGGCTCTGAGAAAATCAAAGGAATTGCCGGGGGCACCGTGGACGGCCTGGAGGGCATCGGTGCCAGTATTGAAGGCATCGATGGCGCCGACGTACGTATCGCCCCCGATGAATGAATCGGTGGCGAGGGACGAATTGGCATCGATGGCTGAGGCAAAACTCCCGAAGGAGGGATGCGGAACGGTGTTTCTCCTCCTGATGAGGCTGTCAACGGGGAGCGCACCGGAGCCATCGGAGACCCGGGAATCACCGGTGGAAGGGCAGTTATGAGCGCCTCCATCCGGGATAGCAGCAAAGCCAGCGCTGCTGGAATCGGGTCAATGACCGGTTCCACAATCTGTGCCGGTGTCGGTGCCGAAGGGACCTGGAGTCGTTGCATCGCCTTGTCGATGGCCTCCTGGACCAGCCGGTCCAGTTCTTCTCGGAGACCTGGAGCAAGCAGCTCCGGCTCCGGAAACAGAGAGGGAGGCAGAGGCATAACTGGAGGGACCACCTTTACAGGCGGAATCGCAGCTCCCAAACCCCGATCAGGTGAGGGTGGCCTCGATGACCCAGTCGCAGGAATGGTCGGTGCCTTTTCTGGACAGGGCTTCTTCGACGGTGGCTCGGACGGTGGCGAAGTCGATGATTTCTCTCCCTCGACGGTCCGAGTCATACGATGCCGATGGCGATGTTTCTCCCTACGATCCCCTCGATCCTGAGGGGGAGTAACGGGTGCCAATGGCCGTGAAGACGTTAATGGCGGGTGGTCACCGGACGGAGGTCGATGCTGGTGTGACGTCGACGGTGCCAGTTCCGATGATGTCGATGCAGTAGACGGCATCGGGGTGTGAGCATGGAAGGAGTCCCATCTTCTCCATCCTTGCCTTGCGACCTTTGGGTGTCATGAGGGCACATTTGGAGCAAGTCAGGACATCATGCTCCCGGCTTAAACACATTACACAGACACCATGAGGGTCTGTGATAGACATGGTGCGAGTACAGTCCGGGCACCGGCGGAACCCCGACGCCATGGCCATAGAAAAAAATTGAGCCGTGGGATGGACGACAGCCAGCAGGCCGCAAGGGCCAAACTCGACAGTAATCGACGAAAAACGGTCAAAAAACTTACCGGAGTACCGTGGTTAGAGAGAAGTTAGAGGAGGGACCCCTGTGGGGCAATTTAACATTAGCTAATTCCGTGAGGAAAATTCCTGTCAGGAATCTCCACAGAGCTCCTAAACCGCGAGGCTACTGCAGCGCAGAAAAAAGAAGACTGAAGGGAGACCCCTGCTGGCTGCAGGGTTGGTGCCATGCTGGGCATGCCCAGTAGAGGACAGTCAAAGTTCTGGAAACTTTGATAGAAGTTTTCCATGATTGGGCTCCATCCTGTGATGTCACCCATATGTGAGGACTACCATCCTGCTTGTCCTGTGAGAAAGCACTATATTTAGTACAAAACCAACACAGCATATCACTTCTAGCAGTGGTTCTCAACACAGTCCTCAGGGTCCTCCTGGCCAGTCTAGTTTACAGGATACACCTAATGAATATGTATGAGATATATTTGCATGCACTCTCTCCAATGTATTCAAATATATTACATGCACATTCATTAAGGATATCTTGAATAGCAGACTGGCCTACCATCCCTCAGGACTGGGCTGAGAACTACTTACCTAAAGAACACCATCCCTATTGTGAAGCATGGTAGCAGCAGCATCATATTATGGGAATGTTTCTCCAGCAGGAACTGGGGCACTAGAAGGTTAGAAGGGACAATGACTGGAGAAATGTATAGAAAAGTCCTTGCGAAAAACCTGCTGCCCTCTAAGAAAGCTAAAACTGGGTCAGAAGTTCACCCTTCATCTCTGCCTCTTTGAACACCTGAGGCTTTACCTGATGCTTCATTGCGCTGCCGTGCCACTGCCTTCCAAGTGCCCCAGACCAACAGGCGAAGCTGTTCCCCTCCCGAGCGGCTAAACCCGCCCACCCACTGACGTCATTGAAGGGCGTTGGGAGGGCCATAAGCCTTGCCAAGACGCCTTGGCATTGCGTGCCAAAGGAGCGCGAGCAAGGGGCCTGCCCCTTCATGCACCCCTTCATGCGACCTGAATATTTTCTTGACCAAACCATCATGAACATGACCATGAACGAACATCACATACCAGTAACCATGTATAATGAAAATTACAACCCAGTCTACTGCAAGTCAACAAAGGTAAAAACTTACAAAGCTACTAATAATAAACAAGTAAATAAGTGAAAACAATTCCGCGAAAAGACTTTATCACAAATTGTCTATTTCTTTCATTATTTTTAGTGAACATTCAATTATTAAATAAAAAAACTATGCTCATATCAGATATCTTGACAGAAAATAAACCTGCTTTCATTGCCATTACCGAGACATGGCTAAAAGCCTGTGATAAGGTCATAGTAAATCAAATAGATAATGTAGAATACAATCCTTTTAATATACTAAGGCCTCAGCGTAGAGGAGGCAGCCTCATGTTAATTATTAAAAAAATATTTAAAATGAAATTAGTTCCATGTCATATTAGTCAAAATTATGAAGTTGCCATATTTTCTTCTAGTCAATTACAAATTTGTTTAGTGTATTGCCCTCCTGGGATCTTGGACCACAATGTATCCCCGATCGTTGAAATTTTCATAGCGAATCTTGACCCGCGAATACCCTCCATAATTCTTGGGGATTTTAATTTACATTTCGACGTTCAGCCACTTACCTTATCCTGCCAAACATTAATAGAAGCTCTGACTGCTTTAGGATACAAAATTGAATCCACTAAACCTTCACATAAAGCTGGCCATTCGCTGGATTGCAATTTTCACCAATTTCAATTTAGTAAAAGAATTTCACACAAAATACACACCGATCCCATGGTCAGATCACTTTCTTATCAAAGCAAACACAGTATTTAATAAAAATAATACTCAGCAACCTACCACAAATTTCTCTTTCAATTTTCGACCTCATTTTAACATTAATTCAACACAAATACTTTTAGAACAACAATTGCCCTCTATAGACATTTCAAATATATCAAACACAACACGATCATGGTTTACAACCACAAAACAAATAGCTAATGAACACAATCTGGTAAAAACGAAACACATAAAAATGAAAAAAACCTCAAATCCATAGTATAATAACAATATTAAGGAAATGAAACAAAAACTTTGGGCCAAAGAAAGATTATGGAGAAAGAAAAAATGTACTGCAACTCTCACAAACTATCGGATAGTACTAGCCCAATACAAAAAACTAATATATAACAATAAGAAAGAATATTACGGTAAAAAAATTGAAAAATTCTCAGGAAACCCAAAAGCATTATTTGAAATAGTGAACAAACTAATTGCCGATTCAAATCAACCTGTGACAAACACCAACCAAAACCTCAGTCAGGAATTAGTGGTATTTTTTAAAAACAAAATTGATGTGATCATTTTTAGTTTTGACAAAACTTCTATACAAGAAGTTAAATAAATTTGACGTATCAACTTGGTCAGAATTTAAAGAAATTTCTATAGATGAAACGATCAAAATAATTCAGAATTTAAATCCCGCTCAGCATCCCATGGATGAGATTCCAATCTTAACGTTAAAACAGATGGTACAAATCATTGCCCCCATAATTGCTGTTATCACCAATCTATCCCTTGATGAGGGGTCTTTACCTGCTAAACTAAAACAAGCAATCAAGCCTATTCTGAAAAAAAAAAATCTTGATAATACAAACTTAAGTAACTATCGACCAATCTCGAATCTCCCTTTTTGGCAAAAATCATTGAAAAAGTGGACTTAAAACAGCTAAACGAACACCTCGAAACTAATGAGATTCTGTATCCAACACAGTTTAGATTTTTTCGAAAGCCAAATACTGAAACTTTACTACTTTCCTTGCAGGATTACATCTTAAGAGGATTTGACACTGGATTTCTCAGCAGCTTTTGACACTGTCGACCACAAAATTATGGTCAACAGATTAACCGAAATTGAAATATGTAACAAACCATTAAAATGGTTAACATATTTTTAAACAATAGAACATATTTCTTCCACACGCGACCGTGCCTTTTCAATTACCAGCCCGTCCCTCTGGAATTCCCTTCCCCCGACCCTCCGCCTCGAATCATGAGCTTTCAAATTAAAAAAAATTAAAAACATGGTTATTCAAACGTGCTTACCCGGAATAAACTGACACAATTTCAGCCCTCATGCACCTCTATATCAGCATAATTCCTTCCTTAAATTAAGGTTACCTCCTTATTCACATCTTGTTGTTTTATGATATCTTGATTCCCATGCTGCTCTTTTATTTTCCTCCCAGTTATACCTCCCCTGTTAACATGTATTTTCATCCTTTTGTTGAAATGTGAACCGGTATGATGTCCCCACTAATACCGGTATATAAAAGCCTTTAAATAAATAAATAAATATCAAGTCAAGATCGAAAATAATTTTTCTGAAGTCATGAATCTCGACACCGGAGTACCGCAAGGCTCTGCGTTGTCCGCAACATTATTTAACATATTCATACTTCCTCTTTGCCATCTACTATCAGGACTCTGATTAAAGTATTATTTGTATGCTGATGATATACAGATCCTAATTCCGGTTTCCAATACATTAGAGAATGCTTTTCAACTAATCTCACTCTATCTTAATGTAATTAAAAAATTGTTAAATCAATTGAAACTTAGTATTAACATTGCAAAGACTGAAATAATAGTACTTGAAAGAAAAATGTCACCAAACAATAGCAATTTGACATTTAATTATGAAAACTGCCAGATCAAAATGGCACCATCAATTAGAGATCTTGGTGTTCAAATAGATGAAGAAATGACTTCAAAAATCACATAGCCACCAAAACAAAAGAAGGATATTATAAACTGTTGATATTTAGAAGATTAAAACCCCTACTGAAGTCAAAAGACTTTAGAATAGTACTCCAGGCCTTAATTGTTTCATCAATCAATTACTGCAAAGCTTTACTGCTCTGCTTACCATACTCTACAATCCGACCTTTGCAAATAATGCAGAACGCAGCTGCACGAATACTGACAGGCGTAAACAGAAAAAAACACATCACTCCTATACTTGAGGAGCTTCACTGGCTCCCAATTGAACAGCAGGCACAATTTAAGTCACTATGCATCCTACACAAAGCAATACACGGGGAAAAGGTGGAATGGCTGAACGCCGTAATACGACTACATACACCTCAAAGAAATTTATGATCGGCCAATAAAGGTCTTTTATCCATTCTCTTAATGGTATCAGCAAAACTAATGGCAGTAAGAGAAAGAGCTTTATCTCTGGCCGGCCCAAAAATCTGGAACAGTTTACCAGTGGAGATGCGATTGGAAACAAATATAGCAACTTTTAGAAAAATCGTTAAAACCTGGCTTTTTCACCAGGCATTCAATGAAGGCGTCAGTACTTGAGTATTACGAATCCATCTTGAAAAAGACGATGAGTAAGAATGTCTGCTGAATGTCATGCACTATGTGTTTGTATGTTTAGGACTTTTATTATAAAAATGTATAAGAAGTTAAATTTTTAGCAACATTGTTTTATTGTCTGTGATAATATTTTATATGTTTCATTCTGCTATATGTATGATGTAAACCGATATGATGGCCATGCTAAATACCTGTATGGAAATCTTAATAAATAAATAAATGACGACCCAAAGCATAAAGCCAAAGTTACACTGGAGTGGCTAAGAAACAAAAAGATAAATGTCCTCAAGTGGCCCAGTCAGAGCCTTGACCTCCGAGCAATCAAAAATCTGTGGCATGAAGACTGTTGTCCATCAAGGCTCCCCAAAGAAGTGACAGAGCTTGAACAGTTTTGTTTTGTTTTTGAAGAAGGGTCAAATATCGACAAACCTAGTGTTGCGTTCGTGCCTGTTCTCGCCCTCGCTCCACCATCTCTATCTTAGTGGCGAATCCCTTCAGGTCTGACGGTCAGATGCTGCCGCGGCTTCTCCTAGCTTTTCTTCCTGGAATCCCCGGGCTGGCCTGACGCTGCGGATCCACCATGTTCCTGATGACGTAAGTGCGCTCCAGAGTTTGTACCGGTAAGGGCGCGAACCTCGGGGGTGTCCCCCCATAGTGATGTCATCCACTTCCACTTTAAAAGGTCTTTCCTTGCAACTACGAATCGAGTTAGCAAGGGGAATTCTTTCTCCGCTGCTCTGCCTCCACAATCTTACCTAGGGGTACTCGCTCCTCGGGGGCCCCGCTCTCTCTTCTTGATTTCAGATTGCTAAGACGGGATCCGGTACTCGCTCCTCGAGGGCCTACGTCCCTGAATGCTCAGAAAATTCCTTACTACCTGGAAGCGATCGCAGACGTGAACACAGTGAGTTCTATTACAGATAGGACCCGGTACTTGCTCCACGAGGGCCTATGTTCCTAATCTCCAAAGACTCCCTTGTGTCTAAGACGTTATCGCAGGTACGGAGATCATGAGTCATTATTGTAGATTGCAGATAGGAACCGGTACTCGTTCCATGACAGCCCATGTTCCACATCCCTTCTCAACTCTCTTCTATATCAGAAGCTATCATATATCTATATCTTGTGAATTACTATTATAGATTGAGAAAGGAACCAGTACTCGCTCCACGAGGGCCTATGTTCCTAAAACCCTCCAAAGACTCTCTTCTATTCCATAAGCCATCTCATACACAGATACTGTGAGTTCTCATTCCAGACTGCATATAGGAAACAGTACTCGCCTATGGCTCCTGTTCCTGAATATACTGAAGACTCTCTGTTGCATAGAAGCCATTACAGATATCTACAATTGTGAGTGTATCATCTACTACTGGTTATGTATCCAGCATACCCTGTCTACTCACTACCTATAGTCTCTCTCTACAGCTCAGCAACCCAGAGACCGCAATTCCAGTATCTGAGGGACTTCAGCCCTGCTGGTCACATCAGCTCACTACTGCCACCTCTGGTGATTCTACTTCCTGTCTAATAAAGAACTATCTGTGTTTGTCTCCATTCTCCAGCCTAGCCAGTGGTCCCTCTCAGGATATCCTCCTGGGGGTGCTGTCATCTGCCATCGGCCCAGGGATTCACCAATTTACCTCAAGTGTTCATTCCTTACACTACTAGAGCGGTATTATATGACTGCCACTCTGTGGGAAGCCAACCCACCACAGATCACTAACTCTGCCTATGGATTATTACAATTGTTAGCTCTTCCCCTTGGCAGGGTGATCCATAATAGATTACTAACTCCCTGGTGGACTTATAACAGATTGCCAACGCCTCCCCGTGGCGGGATGATTTATTACAGATTCTAACTCCGCCCCTGGGAAGCAGTTTCTACAGATTGCTACTCCGAGCAGCAAGGATTGATAATAGATTGTTAACCCCTCCCTCTCCAGGAGGAGATCCATAACCGATTGCTAACTCCTCCCTCTACAGGAGGAGCTCAATAACAGATTGCTAACTCCGAGCAGCAGATTTATAACACCTAGGTGTGTGATTTTGTTGGAGACCTAGCCCAACAAACTCACAGCTATAATTGCTGCTACCATCAACTATTTGCTCAGAGGGATGGAGACTTTCCAAGATGTATTTCAGTTCTGTTTTTTTTGTTTGGGGGGGGGGGGCTACATGTATGCTTTGTACCCCAACAATATATTGTTGGTCCTGAAAAGTATGGAGTGTGCTGTTAAGTGGAAAAAAAACTCCTTTTATGGGCATGCAAGTCTAACACAACAAAGTGTAAAAAAATGTTCAAGGGGGTGCAGACTTTCAATCACCACTGTAGATGTAATTTCTCCTGTAAAATTTGATTATGTAATCTATTTAGAATATCTAGAATTCTTCTAGGCTACAACTGTAGATTTGCCACAGTGCTTCTATTTTGTTTAACCAAAACTGTCAAATAAAACTTCTAGGCAATGCAATAGTATTACAGACAAACAAGTTTAAAAATTGCAACAACTCACTTGAGACTTTTTTTCATTACATTTATGTCTACATAAAAAATGGAAAAAAATTCTACATAAATGAGAAAGCATCTAAAGGGCAAAATCAAACTGCTGCATTTATTAGATGCAAGTCTAATGTTTTCAGATAAAATATCTGTAGGTGCCACAGTCAATCAAGATTTCAATGGAAACCAAAGATGAAAGCATTCAAGCATAAAAGACAAGAGTGATAATGATGTGCAGACAAGATAATGGAAAATATCCCAGTCCATCTTTAATTTTATGTATCAAGTGCTATCTTGACCTAGAAAACTAATGATGCTTTGTCACAATTACCAGAGTCAACAAGTTTAATGAAAAAAAAATATTTTATTTTAAAGAATTCAATTAATTCTGCAACATCAGTTGGTTGCCTGAATCATGTTCCAGTAGACAGCCAAACTGTTTCAAATGCTATGCTTGTGAGAGGAAGCACTGTTGCAACTAGTCTGGAGAAAAGCATGTCCTCCAATTATGGAAGTCCTGGTACATTTTATCTAAAATTACTAATCTTCAGTAATCATACAGATTGGAACCAAATGGCCAGTGTGGCCTGCTTTCACATTGCAACTATATTGTAATCAGTATCAGTTACAATATGATAACTGATCTTTCTTAAACTTAAAATATAACCAAACATTAGAAGACATGATGGCTTAAACATACAGAATAATTTTCCAAACTGTGTTTATTTATTCTGTAGAATAAAGGCTATAAGAGAGGTTTAGTTACACCATACAAAAACCAATGGGTCTTACAGGGACAATAAACAAAAAGCCAAAAGAGTATCAACTATGGAGAAAGGGAAATAGATTCACCATCTTCAAATGAAGAGATTATTATTCAATAAGAAACCACAGCCAGAACTAAGAGTGTCTTCTTTCCAGGACACGTATATACATCTACACGCCTCACATATGCATGAATATGAAAAATAATACATCTGTCATAATCCTTATCTCTTCCTCGCCCCCATGTTCTGATTTGGATAGGATATAAAACACACAAGTTAAAGGAACACGGAAAAAAACACAGACATTGCGATCTCCTAATCCTCCTTTACCTTCATAAAGTAAGCTAAATAAAGGTGAAATTATGGGACATTCTGTCAATAGAGATAGTCATGACTACAACATAAAACAAAATCTGGCATGTTCCAATAATTCCAATAGTATAATTAGACTTTACGGAAAAGTGTTGATCTAGAGACTAACTTTACCACTATGTTTGGGATCTGGAGAGGATGCCCCCCCCCCGGACGTGATCCCCTAGTTGTATGTGGAGAGCGAAAGGAGTTCAACATTCTCTGGATTCCCATGTAGAGAATGCTATAGACAATTAGAAGGTAGTTTTAATGGACATCTGGAATTTTTTATCTTCTTTCAATCTAACCAATTGCATGATTATGAAGACAAGGGAAAAATGTAATAAATAGCTCAGAAGCAGGAGTTGGAAAAATATATTTATTACTTACATACATGGACATTTAGAACATCCCATGTTATTTGTAGTGTATGGGGCATGCTTAGCCTTTGTACATTGCAGCCAATTTTCAAAAGAAATCAAGAGCATTGTTTGCCTTGAAAATTAGCAGCCTAAAGAAACTGTGCTAAAAAAGTGTCCATATTCAGAAATGTTATTTTTCTCCCACAAAGAAAAGTGTAAAAACACAAACAAATTAAAAAAATTAAAAATAGCCATTAACTAATTATCAAAAAAAAAAAAAAAACAGGCTAGTTCAGTGATGGCGAACTCCAGTCCTCACGTGCTACAAACAGGCCAGGTTTTCAAGATATCTACAATGAATAGGCAAGAGAAAGATTTGCATGCACTGCCTCCACTGTATGAAAATCTCTCATACACATATTTATTGTGGATATGATGAAAACCTGGCCTGTTTGTGACACTCGAGGACTGGCATTCGCCATCTCTAGGCTAGTTGATATTTCAAGACAGCTTTCTTACTGTGATATCATGTACACATCTACTTAAATACATCAATATAGCTATTTTTGCTCAATGTCAATTCTATCTATGAATATAAGACAGTGCCATAAAACAGAGTTTCTTGCTTATAACAGCTGTTCTCTGTCCAAAGAAATGAATATCACTAATCTCAAGTGTGAGTGTTATTGCAACTTGGCACCAATCAGATGATTTCCAGAGCTTTACTCAGTGTTTAGAAAATATTTTGAGCATTTACGATAATTGCAATGCTGCCACAGCCAGGCAATGTGCCTCTGTTCATAACTAGTTTCAACTGTTCAGTTTCAAAAGGGGAAATCTGATTTCTTCAAAACACCACCTGTAGCAGGTAAAAGAACTCTGCTTTCTCTGAAGATGAATCACCATTCACAAGAAAAATGCAAAGCTGCTTACCATTAACAGGTGTTCTCTGAAGGGAACAGCACACCAGTCAAAACAAGTGAGTGGTGCGATTTCCAGAGCTATCTAGCAAATGTCCTAAGGTTCTACTGAGCATACTCGGCACTTCCATGCATCTGCAAGCATGTGGCATGCATCAAGTCCTTCATCAAGCCCTTCCTGAGGATGTGGTGAAGACCAGAACTGTGAAGGACTTCAAAGGGGCGTGGGATAAAAACTGTGGATCCATAAAGTCAAGAGGCCGCCAATGAAGAGTGGGTGACTCGCCAGAATGAGGGCTACTGCCTGGAGTCAATACCCTTATTAAATAAACATACACATGCTTACTGTGACTCCAACATCGCTCTAAGCTTCAACAGCAAGAGGAAATGTGAAAAAAAAGGTTCGCACTCACAAAGAGGGGAGTAGCTGGCTTGTTTACGGCGGTTACTACCCCAAATCAAATAAGTCTGATACTTCACTTTCAATGCATATACAGCATAGTTCTCTGATTCAACGGCAGGGGAGAAGAAAAAACCAATACTTCACACATCCAGCAGAGCTCTCTGCTTCAACGGCAGGGGAGAAAATGAGGGTTCGCACTCACAAAACGGGGAGTAGCTGGCTTGTTACGGCGGTTACTACCCCAAACCAAATGTGCCTGATACTTCACTTTCGATGCACATCCAGCATGGCTCTCTGCTTCAACGGCATGGGAGAAGACTGATACTTCACGCGTATCCAGCATAGCTCCCTGCTTCAACGGCAGGGGAGAAGAAAAACAACCATTAAGGGCTGTATAACATAGGCTGGGTAAAACAAATAAGCATGGGTGTAGCTTGCTTATTGCGGCGGCTACTACCCCTAACTAATCAAGCTAGATATTTCACTTGGATGCAGCTCCATCACTGCTTCTCTACATTAAAACTGGGGGTGGAAGGGAAATAGAACCAAGAGCTAAGAGAAACAGATAAGTATGAGAGAAAAAATGTGTGAAGCTTGCTGGGCAGACTGGATGGGCCATTTGGTCTTCTTCTGCCGTCATTTCTATGTTTCTATGTTTCTATGTAAAAGCTCATGTATAAGCTCTACTCCAGAAAGGCAGGAGGATCTTGTGTGCTAGTGAATTGAGCTGGTAGGCACTGTACATTAGAAAACAGGTGATCACTGGTTCAAATCCAGGGTCAGCTGGCAAACACTAGGGCTGAGAAGTTCCACTTACATTTTTTTTTAATTACATTGTTTTTTTTTATTTTTGATCAGTTTATTCTGTTATGGTTTCATGGAGCCTTTTATTTTGAAATCAAACCTTTGGAGTGAAATTTCAAAGGAGTTACACGTGTAAAAGTAGAAATTTTCAAAAGCCCATTTATGCACATAAATCCTTTTTTAAAATTACCTCCAAAGGCCTTATTTTAAAAAGCATTTACATGCTTAAAACTGGGTTTTACATGTGTAAATGCACATTTTAAATGGCTTTTGAAAATTGCTACAATATATGCTACTGAATTGTCCATAGGTTGTACCCATGTTAAGTGCACTTAACATGGGTAAAGGGCTTTTGAAAATTGCAACAATAGTATGCTACATTTATATATGTAACCCCTTTGAAAATTCACCTGTTAATTTCTACCTATTACTAACTTTGTAGGAGCTTCTCTCCAAAGAAGATCACAAGCCAGGGTATTCAGAATACAGTGGACCCTTGACTTACGAACTCAATTCGTTCCACAGGGCTGGATGTAACTCAAGTTGGTTGTTAAGTCAAGATTATTTTTTCCATACGAAATAATGGAAATACCCATAATGTGTTCCGAACCTCCCAAAGCACCCCTTACCTAACATTTTCATAATAAAAAAGGGTTTTATAATGTGCATAATTACCAGAAACACCTATAATTCTCCTAGTGTACTCACCAAAAAGTTATAAAATGTGCCTAGCCTACCAGAAACAATTTCATACTGTACTCACCATTCAAGATGACATCTTTGGCTTGCAGGAAGGGAGGAGGGGGAGGATTCCCCTCTCCCCACCCCCTCAGAGTACATCCCTGGCCCCCAAACACTCATTTCCCCCTCCCAGCATACTCATTCCTCCCCTCCTGATACCTTGCTATAGCCAGCTGAGTGCTACACTCCCTTTCTGCTGCTGCACAGAAGCTTCTTTGGTCACCAGTGATGCGGTTGCTTGTTGCAATGCCCTGCCAGGTCTGCCTATGTGCTCCTGTGAACATATGCAGGTCTGGGTGCGCCTGAGATGGACAGGCCTCATCGGCAGCAGCAGCCGCCAATCACTGCAACAGCAGAGCAGAAGTCCCACCCACCAAGCCCAAAAAAACACGATTGACAGGAAAAAAACATCCAATTAGAAGCAACCACATGAACGAGCGGATTCACATGGCCTTGGCCAGCATTCAGGTTGTAATTCAAGACTTTGGTTGTAACTCAAAACTAAAATGTTGATTGTAACCCAAGTTGTTTGTATGTCAAGCCGGTTGTAACTCGAGGGTCCACTGTACATTTTTCTAAGCTATTGTTACCCAGAGCTTAGTCTTTCCAGGATTCCTGGAGAGGAAGTGGACAAAGCTTTGCAATCTAAGTATTCTGATTATATATTTTGAATATCTGCTGCTAGTACTTTATCAAACAAGAATTGAAATACCCCTGTATGGAGCAGAAACTTTGAAAAAATCAAAAAATAAACAAATTCTGCTTCTAATAACTCATACAGTAAATTGAGTAGGTGTAGTGGATGACCATCATATGTGTCTTGTCACTGGCTATATGAATAAAGCCTATAATGACATAGAGACCTGGTAATTGTGGTGCGATTGGCAAATGTGATAAAGCCTTTAAGCACTAAATCCAGATTAATCATCGGCCATTCCACACCTCTCACTTGCATGTGGGCATCAAGATTGCTTTTTGCTATAGTGAATACGAGATAGTGCACCAATCAACATTAACTGTGCACTTAACTGAATCCTGAAGTTGGTCCTCCAACTCTGCAGGGTTTCGGAGTGAATTACACTCCTTCTTCAGGGAGCTTCAGGATAGCTGTAATGAATTGCTTCAGCTAGATGTAGCCCATACCTTTTTAAAAGAGAGTATATAAGTGCTTCAAAAAGATAGATGAAAATATGGCTAGACGTTGGTAAGACACTTACGGAGGCGGTCAGTGAAACGCGCTAGGATCGTCAATGCTTGATAGTTACTGTGAACAACAACAACCATTGAGCTCTTTAGAACAAACGTCATATTATTTAGAGATCAGCTCGAAGTTACTTACATTCTTCATGCAATCTACGTTCTGCAGTGGATACCTTTTGCCGCGTCAAAGACGGTCGGTCTGCCGCCAGAACGCTGATTATAAAGGAATTCCATCAAACGGGCGACCATCTTTAATAACTCCTTATTGGGCAATTGACGTAATTGGGAGGACCAACTTCAGGATTCAGTTAAGTGCACAGTTAATGTTGATTGGTGCACTATCTCGTATTCACTATAGCAAAAAGCAATCTTGATGCCCACATGCAAGTGAGAGGTGTGGAATGGCCGATGATTAATCTGGATTTAGTGCTTAAAGGCTTTATCACATTTGCCAATCGCACCTCAATTACCAGGTCTCTATGTCATTATAGGCTTTATTCATATAGCCAGTGACAAGACACATATGATGGTCATCCACTACACCTATTCAATTTACTGTATGAGTTATTAGAAGCAGAATTTCTTTATTTTTTGCTAGTACTTTATCAGCATAGCTTTTTCTCCATATTGTATTTTTCTCTTTCACCTACCCATCTTTTCTTGTTAATTATATATTTTTTCTTTTGGTTCAATTTATTATGTTGTGCCTTGATAAAAACTGCTGCTTGGAAATAGAACTTCAGGTTTTTATTCCCATCTTCCCCACTTTCTTTTCTCTTATACACACTCCCATAATTTCCTTTCCTAGAAAGATTCTCACAGGTATAAAGTCACACCTACCCATAATTCTCTTTTGCTTTCTTAAAGGTTAATAGAACTAGCTTGCTGAGTTACAGAAATGAAATAACATTTTGGTTTGATAGCCTGGAAATTTTCAATCCTTTCAGAGTTAAAAAAAAAAAAAAAAAAAAAGATGCAGACAGCAGTGCAGCAGCAGAATGGGGCTATTCAATGTTTTTACACTGAGTGCCACATCTGTAACTGAATTCCTACCAAGAGAAAGTTATATAAGTGCACCCAGTGCAAACAGCATCTAGCACTCAGAGAACAAGTCATCACTTGTTCGAGCACTCAGACTGATGCTCAGTGAGAGCAATTTTCCTCTCACTTCTGGAGCCTTTCCTTATACCTTCGCAGGCAAAGGAGTGAACGTTTCCTTAAGAACATAAGAACATAAGAAATGCCATACTGGGTCAGACCAAGGGTCCATCAAGCCCAGCATCCTGTTTCCAACAGAGGCCAAACCAGGCCACAAGAACCTGGCAATTACCCAAAAGCTAAGTCTATTCCATGTTACCATTGCTAATGGCAGTGGCTATTCTCTAAGTGAACTTAATAGCAGTTAATGGACTTCTCCTCCAAGAACTTGTCCAATCCATTTTTAAACACAGCTATACTAACTGCACTAACCACATCCTCTGGCAACAAATTCCAGAGTTTAATTGTGCGCTGAGTAAAAAAGAACTTTCTCCGATTAGTTTTAAATGTGCCCCATGCTAACTTCATGGAGTGCCCCCTAGTCTTTCTATTATCTGAAAGAGTAAATAACCGATTCACATCTACCCGTTCTAGACCTCTCATAATTTTAAACATCTCTATCATATTCCCCCTCAGCCGTCTCTTCTCCAAGCTGAAAAGTCCTAACCTCTTTAGTCTTTCCTCATAGGGGAGCTGTTCCATTCCCCTTATTTTGGTAGCCCTTCTCTGTACCTTCTCCATCGCAATTATATCTTTTTTTAGATGCGGCGACCAGAATTGTACACAGTATTCAAGGTGCAGTCTCTCCATGGAGCGATACAGAGGCATTAAGACATTTTCCGTTTTATTAACCATTCCCTTTCTAATAATTCCCAACATTGTTTGCTTTTTTGACTGCCGCAGCACACTGAACCGACTATTTCAATGTGTTATCCACTATGACACCTAGATCTCTTTCTTGGGTTGTAGCACCTAATATGGAACCCAACATTGTGTAATTATAGCATGGGTTTTTTTTCCCTATATGCATCACATTGCACTTATCCACATTAAATTTCATCTGCAATTTGGATGCCCAATTTTCCTTCAACACATTTGTGCCACCATTTTTGTTTAACGATTCAGTTCCAATTCAGTGGACCCAAGTCTTATTGAAGTCTGAAAGATAGGCCATAATCCTAATTGTGCAATACTTTACCTCTCTTGGTGCCATCCTAGAGCAGACAATACAAAAGGGTGAGACATGTTCCCATTGCAAACACTGCAAGCAGGCTAGATATGTGATGGATATCTTTTGTCTGTACTTTGGGACAAAAACTGAAGCCACTGGCCTTAGAAAGGGTGCAAAAATTAGACACAAAATGAACAAAAGAAATTTTTACTAAGATAAAGATGACCCAAAGAATACAAATTTGACCAAAAGATCTGTCACATGGATCCTAGGTCTAAAAAACTAGAGATGTGAATCGGAACTGATATCGGATCCGATTCTGGTTCCGATTCACATCTAAAACGACAGGCTGACAAGATTCATGAAAAAGAGAAAGAAGAAAATTTTTTTTAAAACTTCTACAAACAGGTAGGGAAACTAATCAAAAATTCTGTGGCACACTGGAACCAAAAGCATATGAGTACCACATAAAGCAGTAAGATCAACAGGATAGGGACAGCAGACAAAAAGCCTTGAGGCATACTGCATGACTGAGGCAGCACTGGAACTAGCAGGAATTCTACAAAAATGTTTTTCAAACACTTTCGAGGAAAGCTCTGAAAAACATCTGAAACCCCTTTTTCGGGAGTGGTCATTTCCTAGGGCATGACAACTCTTTCAAAAGAAGAGTTTTTTGCTTTAAAGGACCTTCAAGATGATCATTCTGTTATAATCAAAGCAGCTGACAAGGGTAGTGCCGTGGTGGTCATGGATATAGAGATGTATAGAAGAAAGGTATTGTGACAACTTTCTATTTGAAAGACAGATATAACTCTTTTGGATCATACTCTAGAATCTGCTTGGATGATAACTAAAGAGTATAGATTTTTTAAGAGTGGACAATCCTAAAGTACCAGTGCTATATGTGCTCCCAAAAATACAGAAGTCCTTAACTGATCCACCAGGTAGACCAATCGTTTTGGCGAGGGGGGTCCTTGTTGAAGCCTTTATCAATTTTTATTCATAAATTCATTGGATCTGCTGTTTTGTCACTTCTGTCCTATGTGAAAGATTCCTCTGATATCATTAATACTCTCCAGGCATACACTGGTCCTTTTCATAATTTGGGTTTGGCCACCATAGATGTAGTGTCTCTGTATACTAACATACCACAAAGGGAGGCTTTACAAATTATCAAGCATACAATAGATAATAGTGGTCTATGTGATCATATTCATAGTGCTTTTGTTTATGAATTAGCCACCATTACCTTTGAAGAGAATTTTTTCTCATTTGATATTTATATTTTATAAATAAAGGGCGTAGCAATGGGGGCCACAATGGCCCCTGATGTTGCCAACTTATATGTTGGTAATTTCGGGGAACAATGGTTGGCTATTAATCCTTATCATACACAAGTGATTATGTGGCGTCAATATATTAATGACGATTTGGTTTTGTGGCAAGGCACGGAGGATGAGTTCTGTGCCTTTATGGGGTAGCTAAATCATTGTGATACGAACTTGAAGTTTACGCATTTGTTTAATCCTACAAGTATAGCATATTTGGACGTCCACATTCGTTTAACAACAGATGGTTTCCATTTCTTTATTTTGAAGAGTTATCATCCACAACAGCCACGTGATAACTTACCAACAGGACAGTTTTTCCAGATTGAGAAGGCTATGTTCTGTTTTGGATGATTTTAAATTTAAAGCAAAAGAAATGAGGCAATCTTTCATTAATAGGGGATATCCCTCCTCAGTTGTCAAACAGGCATATAAGCGTGCGAGGTAGGTCAATAGGCATTTATTGTTAGTCCCTCACAGAGGCCACTGTGAGGCCAGTGGGTATTTTGGCTTTTTCCCCTCATACTTATAGGTTTCAGTGGATTATCAAGAGACACTGGGGTGTTCTGAGTCTACATACTTTATTCAAAGGGAGACCACTATTTGCTTTAACTAGAGGCAGAAATATTAAGGACATGATTGTAAAATCAGAGTTTAATTCTACACATTTATCAACTTCTGATGTAATAGCACCATCTGGCCATAATCCATGTGGCCGTTGTTCTGTTTGAACTCAGTCCTTTAGTGGAAATGTATTACCCTTTGAAAAATTGTCTCATGTGTTGAAAACCGCGACTTCTTGTTCTATATCACATGTTATCTATGTGGTTTGGTGTACTTGCTCATTAATATATGTTAGGAAAACAAAGCGTTTGGTTCATACTTGAATGATCGAACACCTTAGTGCAACAGAATTAAAGCTCCGCTAGTAGCACAAAGTCAGGAGAAAGGACACTCATTTGGAGATTTCACTTTTGCAATGTTGGAGGTGGTCCATACTGGTGCCTGTGGAGGAGATATAGATGCGATTTTGGTACAGTTCAACCAGGAAGGTTGAATATAGAGATACAATGAGGCAATTGTTGAATGTATGTTGATATGTGGTTCAGAGTTCAACATGATAGGTGGATATGGTTCCACATATTTGATGTTCAATTATATTTGTTAAATGATTGGCTGCTAGATTTAAATGGCATGGAGGTTTTTGCAGTGTTTGAGCTCTTGACTGTTGACGCTGATATATCGTTGTGAGCAGCCATACAATTCATGCTGGTGAAATGTCTATTTTATGATATGTGTACTGTGTTTGATTTTTTTCTTTTCTTTTTAGTATTATATGTTTGAATGTGCTATTTTTTCAATGGTTAACAATACATGTATTTTCTTTTTTCTTCTCTTTATTCAGATTTACAGTCTTCGGACAAACACTTGAATAAATTCCACATTCATTACAATTTTGAACTATTACACCTGAGGCAGGAGCGCTGGCCGCCAAAACATGAGTTCATGTCGGGTTCGTGTTCCCATGGAGTCACTAGTGAAGTTGCCCAGTGCATCTATATAAGATGAGGTTGGGGTTTTGGGTTTTTTTTTATATTTCTTCCTTTTGTTGATACTTTATTTATTTATTTAAATTCTTTTAATATACCGATGCTCAAGACCAGGTCTTATCGTACCGGTTTACAATAAACTAGGGGGTAAACCAGTTAACACTGAAAGCGAAAGTTACATTACAACAGGGAAAGTGGAACAGGGCTGTTAGAAAAAAAGGGATAGATTAACGATTTCTAACTGGAGAGCAGTGCATGTAAGCAGAGAGCTATTGCTTACATGGTAAAAAATTATATACAATTTTACATAGTGGAGTCGATTAGGCAAGTTATATAGGAGCACAGTTAGCAGAAAACAGTTAGCAGAAAATTTTAGAGTTTAAAGTTTGTACCAACAGTTAGTTGAACACAGATGGGATTAAGTGCATTGCCCATAGGTAATTGTTTCAATAAAGTAGTTCATTATAAGGAGTGTAAAGAACCGGCATATGAATGAAAAAAAAGGTGTATACTGCTGATACCACTCAAGGCCCATTGTGTGGCGAGAGGCGCTGGATGTAAGCCACAAAAAGAACATTGTGTCAAACTCGGCATTAGAAAAAATCTATGTGAATTGTTCTTTAGAGTTTTTTTGTTTTTATTTTTACTCTGGAAGTTCTCCCTTGTTTTTTGATACTGTTAAGGTTATTTGGCAGGGGTTTCTGCTTTTGGATTATTGTCATTCCCTAGGGCACACATCTAATTTATACTCTTGATGGCTGCTCCAGATAGCACTGCTCCCAGGTCCTGAGCTCTCTAACCCAGAGGTGGATTCTTTTTAGGCAGGGGAAGATTCTCGTCTACGGCCCAGACAGTGGTGTGTGATTCTGTGTGTAATGACAAACGTGGCAACTCCTGTAGGTAGCTGCTGTAAACAAAACAGGTAGAACCAGGCACTGGGTGTTAAATAATAGTTTTACTGATTAGTTAAAGGCAAATAAAACCCCATTGTTAAGGATGTGCAGTTATAGATGCTTACTTGTACAGTTAGGGTGTTTCATTCTGGGTAGGGGGTGGCTCAAAAAAACTTCTCATAAAGCAAAAGAGAAAATATTTTCCTAATCAAAATCTTCACAGACTGCTGTTCTGCTGTCACAGGTGCTTGCCACATTCATGGATTGAATGAGCTCACTGGTCTTCAGTCCCTGTCCTCTGAGTCCAAATAGCAAGGATGACCTTTCCTGAAGGAGCAGAGTTTAAACAGTCCCTTCCAAAAATAGGATTCTTCTAGCCTTCAGTCATCTCACACAGCTAAGCCTGTCACAGGTGCTTGCCTCCTTCAGGGAGTGAATGGGCTCACTGGTCTTCAGTCCTGAAGTGGGAGTCCCATGGGGGTGCCAGCAAATAAAGCTCCTTACTATATCTAAATTCATATAGACCCTCTGGAAGAGTGTGCACAGAGATGTCCCCCCTCAAAAATAAAAAACCTGATGAGGCAGGGAAGGAAAAATAAACATCTTTACTGCTCTGTGTCTGCACTGAAAATGAAACTAACCACACCTAAATCCACAAAAGGGCTGGGTATAAAGCAATGAGCAACCAGTCCTGGCTTTTCTAGGTTAGAGAAACACAAGAGGTGATGGATAGCTCACAAGGTGTTAAATCTAGTGGCAGATCAGATGGTCCTGCCACACATCCTGTCGGCATCGAACAGCACTAACCTCACCCACAAGTGAGAAAGATGATTCATGTCTTCAGAGAATAATTTATCTTCTCAAGGGCATGAAAAAGTTGGTTGCTAAGAATATGTCCTTTAAACAATATACCATTAAAGTCACACATCCTCATTAGTACCCTATGCTTCTGTCAAGCTGCTGGATAGATTTTTATGATGGTATCTCTATACAATTTAAAATTAAAACAGAGATGCAGAATATAACAGAGATGAATGATTTGGTGTGTGGGAAAAATGGTTTAGTCACAAGGGAGCATGACCAGCTTCAGGGAAATCAGTGCCCTGAGTGAAAGCCAAAAAATGGCACCCACTCCAGAGCAATAATCCCCCCCACCTGCTCCTGCCAGCACCCTACAAAGGTAGGATGTTTGTGCCACTGCCAAAGAACCCCCAATCCACTCTTTTCATGAACCCAGCAATTTAAAAATCCTGACACAATTGTTTATTCTCAGCTTCCTAGACTACTGTAATGCCTTATTGTATGGCCTCACATATCACACAGGGCTTCTATTTATCCAAAACACAGCAGCCAAACTTATCTTCAGTAAATGGAAACATAAGAAATTGCCATGCTGGGTCAGACCAAGGGTCCATCAAGCCCAGCATCCTGTTTCCAACAGAGGCCAAACCAGGCCACAAGAACCTGGCAATTACCCAAACACCAAGAAGATCCCATGCTACCGATGCAATGAATAGCAGTGGCTATTAGCTAAGTAAACTTGATTAATAGCAGTTAATGGATTTCTCCTGCAAGAACTTATCCAAACCTTTTTTAAACCCAGCTACACTACTGCACTAACCACATCCTCTGGCAACAAATTCCAGAGCTTAATTGTTATTTACTCTTTCGGATAGTAGAAAGACTAGGGGACACTCCATGAAGTTAGCATGGGGCACATTTAAAACTAATCGGAGAAAGTTATTTTTTACTCAACGCACAATTAAACTCTGGAATTTGTTGCCAGAGAATGTGGTTCGTGCAGTTAGTATAGCTGTGTTTAAAGAAGGATTGGATAAGTTCTTGGAGGAGAAGTCCATTACCTGCTATTAAGTTCACTTAGAGAATAGCCACTGCCATTAGCAATGGTTACATGGAATAGACTTAGTTTTTGGGTACTTGCCAGGTTCTTATGGCCTGGATTGGCCACTGTTGGAAACAGGATGCTGGGCTTGATGGACCCTTGGTCTGACCCAGTATGGCATTTTCTTATGTTCTTATGTTCTTATTGAGTGAAAAAGAATTGTCTCCGATTAGTCTTAAATGTGCTACTTGCTAACTTCATGGAGTGCCGCCTAGTCCTTCTATTATCCGAAAGTATAAATAACCGATTCACATGATCACGTCAATACAATGCTGCAAGAACCACCCTGTCTTCCTATATAACTTCACATACAATTTAAAATTGAATGCCTAGCCTTCAAGGCTTTGTACTGGGGTACTCCCTTATATAGAGCCAGTCTTACTATTCCACTAGTTTTTTTTTATCACCCCAACAAGAACTCTTAGTTGCACTAGCGTCTAGGTAAATAAGGCTTATGGTCACAAGAGAAGCCGTTTTTTCTTACCTGGCTTCCAGTTTGTGGATTGCTTCCTATAACAATTCAACTTGAAAAGGACTATCTTTAATTTAGAAAGGCTTTAAAATATTTATCTAAGCATATTTCTTTCAATTCAATTTAGTATCTGAATTGAATTTGGTTGGTTTTATATTAAATGAATTTTAGTGTACAAGGTTTTAGTGAAAAAGTTAGTCTGGTATAGCAAAAAAATGACAGGAGTCAGGTGGCACCTTATAGACTAACCAATTTACTGAAGGTTTTATTGTTTTAATTTTTATTGATTTATCTTATTTATTGAGTGTATACTGTTACCCAGACATATGTTATATTTTCTCTTTCTATTTAACTTATATGATTCTTTATTATATTTTACTTGTAGTTGCTTTAACTCCTGTATGACACTGCAATTAATCAAATCTAATAAACAAAAACAATCTCTTGTCTTGAAAAATCATGTGACCCCCCCCCCCCCCAACCCAGTATGCAGCTTAGCATATGAAATAAGCAACTCTTTACATAAAGAGCAAGAAAATAGATGATGGCAGGAATCTGAGCCACTAAAAAGAGTAAAACAGGAAGAAGCAACTCTGCAGACAACTTAAGAAGGGTGTGGGGTGGGGGTGGGGGGGACTTCACACACTTACAGGTCGATACAGTAACGTTCAGTTAAAGATTCCCCGTCTGTAACGTGCTGGGAGCGCACAATACAGACGAGTAAGGCGGTCCAGCAATACAGTCTCCAGTTTCACGCGTCCTTAGCGCTTCCTAAAATAGACACATAACCCTTTCCGCACCCAGCATGTAAATGAACAAAAAAGCTGTATAATGAAGGAATTAGCTATTCCCCTCCGATACTGTAACGGGCGCTGATATTATCTCCTCAGTAACCCGCTGTTCTGCCGCGGCCTTAACCTGCTAGTTTACCGCCTCCCCCTAGTAGGAGTTAGTGTAGTGTAGTGTAAAAAAACATTGCTTACCTGCCCTGGTCCCCGGTCCAGCCGTCGGTGCAGCCCCAGTCCGGTCTCCTGCAGCCCCGTCCGGTCCCCTCCTCCCGAAGCAAAAAAAAAAAAAAAAACGAAAAAGTAGCAAGGCTCGGGCCTGCTACGGTAGTCCCTTCTCCCTTCCTCCTGATTTCGCGGGTAAGCGGCAGCGGCAGCGGGGGGGGGGGGGGCAGCGGGATCTGGGGGCAGCAGCGGCAGCGGGGGGGGCAGCAAAGAAGCAAAAAAAGCGGCATCCGGGATCCGGGGGCAGCAGCGGAATTGATGCCCGTGCGATTTTGGCGCTCATGCAATGAGCGCCAAAATCGCACGGCCATTCATCCAGGCAGAGGGAACCGGTGGCGAAAACAGCCCACGGTTCCCTCTGCCTGGATGAATGCACGGCCCCCGCCGGAATGGATGCCCGTGCGATTTTGGCGCTCATGCCATGAGCGCCAAAATCGCACGGGCATTCATCCAGCCGGACATGCGCCCACCCATCCAGGCAGCGGCGGGAACCGGACACGCGCCCACCCACCCCCCGGGATCTGAAGCCATCAGCAGGATCGTAGCTCCCCCCGACGAAGACGAAGATGGCCGCCTGCACGGGGGAAAGCGTGCAATTGGCCGCTGAAGACGCCAAACGTCGTGACGTCACGTCTTCAGCGGCCAATTGCACGCTTTCCCGTGCAGGAGGCCATCTTCGTCTCGTCAGGAGGAGCTACGATCGTGTTCCTGATGGCTTCAGAAAAGTAAGTTACTTTTGCGACTTACTTTTGGGATCTTGACAGATCCCAAAAGTAAGTCGCTTTTGGAAAAAAACAAAATTGTCGCTTTTTGAAAAAAAAAAACAAAATTGCTTTTGGTTTTTTTTTTCTTCTCTGCCGCCGCTGCTGCCGCCTACCCGCCCCGATCGAACACACGCCTTTGGTTTTTTTTTTTTGCTTCGCCGCTGTGTCCCACCTCCTCCCGGAGCAAGGCTGCTTTCGCGCCCTGCTCCGGGAGGAGGAGAGACACAGCAAGAAGTAAGTCGCTTCGCCGCTTCCCTCTTCCCGGTGCCTGTCATTCCAAATGTCATTTGAAATGACATTTGAAATGACAGGTACCAGCGCACCCAGGTTACTGTATAGGCGCTGTATTAAGCACCTATACAGTAAAATGGGTTGCGCGGGCATAACCCTTCCCTATCGCTTCACAGCCGCGGCATGCATTTGCATGCAATTAGAAGAGAGTATCGGGGACTTAGTGAAGAGAACTGTGCGTGCGGGGAGGAAGGGTGCGCCTGACACTGCCGCACTGTTTCTACCGCGGCCTTACTGTATCGACCTGTTACTCGGTGTGAAAGCACACTATACAGGGGCCGACCCACCATAGTTCCCTGCTCTTAGTGCCTGTGCAGCAGCCACAGCACTCCCTGGTGAATTCTGTAGCAAACAGCCAGTGAGTAAGGGGAGGGGCACAAAGTGGGGGACACAGACGCCCAAAACTATCAGCAAAAGCCTCTCACACACCATTCATGACTCATACTGTAGAAGGGGGCGGTATTTGCATGCTGTGCCCTTTGCCACAGGACCTGATCATGTGAGGAAAGCAAGCACCAAAGCATTCCTGCACAGCCCTCTCTGCCTTGTCACCAGTTGCACAACCCAAAATTCTGTCCTATAGGAAAGGGATGGAGCTTAGTAATCAGCTGCAGAGGTTGAAGGGGAGAAATATGTTGGGCTGAGGATTAAAATTAAAATGAAAGCAAAGTTGCTTACCTATAACAAGTGATCTCCAAGGACAATAGGATACCAGAACACAGAAGAAGGTGATGTTATCAATTGAGGCCACTTCAAGAGCTTTTTACATGTCTTTACTGAGCATGTGCGCTATGACCTGTGTTATCACCACCATGTGGAGCCCTTTTAGCCCTATAATAAAAGCTATTTGGAAGAAACCAACGCCCAAGAGAAGCAGGTGAAATTGTGTGGACCAATATCCTGGAGAATTCCAGGTACAGGGAAGGACTTTTGCCTTCTCCAAAGGCAAGTAAGATAGCCAGGAGCATTGCTAGGTACTTCAAAGATCTGGGGCATGCGCCCATACATAGGGTAGCCAATTTTTCCATGAACAGTAATTGGACACCAGTCCAAACTTAAGGACTTCTGGGGTGGGGGCAATCTCCTGTAACATCTGTTAAATTGATGTTTAAATATTAAACGTAACACCTTTTTTTCCTTTCTACAAATGCACTGCTAAGTATTTATGACTCTCCACTTCAAGATTTGATAATTAAGCTGTCCCTTCCCCAAAAGGACCATGTGAAAAAAAAAAAAAACAGAACAGAGCATAGCTGAGTTCCTTCTGGCCTTATGTTTGTGCACCAACCACACTGCAAGAGCTAAAGGAAACAACATTCTGGCTATCAGGAATGTACCAGCTCTTTTCCACTGGTTAGGTGTTCCATGTTTGTTTTCAGAAAATAATATAACTCTCTACCACCTCTCTCCAGATAACAAAATCAATGATACATGAAATATGAATACCAATACTGAAAATTACATTCCAATCATGGGATTCTTAGCAAATTCTGAAAACTTTTACTGGATCAGCATATGAATTACCTAAAAATATTGTATAAAACTGATACTTCACGCATATCCAGCATAGCTCCCTGCTTCAACGGCAGAGGAGAAGAAAAACAACCAATAAGGGCTGAATAACATAGTCTGGGTAAAACAAATAAGCATGGGTGTAGCTTGCTTATTGCGGCGGTTACTTCCCCTACTACCCCTAACTAATCAAGCTTGATATTTCACTTGGATGCAGCTCCATCACTGCTCTCTACATTAATGGTGGGGGTGGAAGGGAAATAGAACCAAAGAGCTAAGAGAAACAGATAAGTATGAGAAAAAATGTGTGAAGCTTGCTGGGCAGACTGGATGGGCCGTTTGGTCTTCTTCTGCCGTCATTTCTATGTTTCTATGTTTCTATAAAACTACATAGGTCTCTCTTCAGATGTCAGATTAGACATTCATATCTGAAGATGGGATGTATATTGCCTCAATAGCTCACATACAATATTTTTTTATATATACATAGATCCAATAAAGTTATCACAGCCTGCCAAGAATACATTTTACTCCAGAAGCCAAACTTGTCATACCAAAACAGCACTAACTCCCAGGACTCAAACAACAACCCTACCCAGAAAATATCAGCACTTAAAATATTACTCCAGGCCCTAGAAGGCCAATATAAAGAAACTACACACTAGCATAATCCCTCACTTTGATTGCATTGGAAAAACACAGGCAAGCCCTCACAAAATATGGCATATGGAATCACAAATTAGAAATTAAAACATGCAAACAAGGGGCAAGATGGCTGCATGAGCCAGACACGTTTGGAAGTGCTCTCCCTATTCCTCTGTTTCTTTTAAAGATGTTACCTAAAAGAAAAGGGAAGGTCCACGTTTACCATCACCCCACCCCACCCCCACCCCCGACACTTCCTTTCCTACTGGGCAGCACTTAATAACTTCATGCACATCTGGAACAGCACATGGCCCCGCTGCGGTTACTGGCAAGAGAGCATCAGAACTGCTAGGGGATGTCATCTTAAGTCCCCTGGATCTTTGTCCTCTGTTGACTCCGGCGAACGTCAGCTTCTCTCTCCTGACTGCAGCGCAGGGCAGTGACGTCACTTCTGCGACCACGGGTGGTGGAGGTCAAAGTGGAGGGTTACTTCTACTGACTCCGCTCTCTTCCTGCTCACCGGAGGCTCCTGGATCTTTGGACTTTGCTGTTACTATTTCTGCTTCTACACTGATGGAGATTCGGGGAGACCATGGGGAGGCTGCGGCAGTCCCGGTGAGAGCCACTCCAGAAGCAGATTTGTCTTCCACTGGATATGCGGGTGAGCTTTTTCATCTTCCATCCAAGCCAGCAGTAGTTACACTAGAGGCATTATGGGACCTAGTAGCGGGATTTGGTTGTTCTCTAAGAGACCATCATACTAAATTGGAAAATTTGTTACTAAAACAGATTCACTTGAAGCTAAATTTGATGGTCAAATAAACGCTCCTAAATCTCAAATGGAGACTTCTGTTTCTAAAACTCAATTTTGCAATATTAAAATGATTAAAGAGCTTGGCAATGTTTCTTGCAGGATAGAACATTTGGAGAATTATACAAGGCATTTAAACCTCCGCTTCCTGAATTTTTCTAAGGTGGTGGGTGAAGACCCCTACCACACTCTGAAAAATTATTTCCTTGATATACTTAAATTCGAAGCTGGGAAAACTCCTTGTATTAGTAAGATGTTCTTTCTGCCTGTTTCAACGAAAGAGACCTTCTCAAGAAAATTGTCCTGAGGTTATTGAAAATCTGACTCAATTCTTAGAAGATTCCACGGCTGAGATTTATGACCGTTCTACTCTTCTCGTCTCCTTTGTTACCGAACAGGAATTAAGTGAAGTTATGAAAATATACTTCAAGAATATTTCAGTTTCTTTTCATGGCCAGGCAGTCCCTATTTTTTCAGCCTTTTCTTGTTTTAAGATCGCAGATAATATCTTTACGGTTTTTCTTTGTACTAAGATATCCATGTGAATGTATTATTCGCTCTCAGAATGAATGTTTTGCTTTTTTTCTTCCCAACCAACCATATAAACACCAGGACCAACCATATAAACTCCAGGAGTATATCTTCCTTGTCTCCTGGTAATTTCTAGGTTGGAAAATTCAAAAAAAATGTGCTGCTATGTCCACATTAAGCCTGTTTCCTTTACGGTTTTACTTTATATCTTCCTTATGTCCGCCCCTTATTCTGCGGTATTTCCTTTTGGAAAAATGTTATATCAAGATTGGTTTTCTTATTTGAATCTCTCTTGATTCTGATATTTCATTTTTGTTTTCTGAAAGTAAGGATTGTCTTGCTTGTAATTGTTGAAAATTAATTTAAAAAAATGCAAACAAAAACTAAATTTGAAATCCCAAGAAACAAATTCTGCAAAGGAAAAGTTGAAAAATAAGCACACAACCACTCCCCAACACTGCTGCCTTCTGCCCCTATTCCTGTCCTCTTCAGATACTGCCAATCCTAGGCCAAGTCTATAGTCAAAGGTGCCTCCTGCCCAGTACCTTCCTGATTGCATCCCTTTTGCCTTTCCCTACTTTCTCCCCACCTCACCATCCTCCTGACCTATTCTCTCCAGTCTTTCCACCATTCCCTTGACCACTGCCATCTGCCTGCTCTTCTCCAAATTCTTCCCTCTACCCACTATCACCATGACCATGCTTCTTTCCTCATCCTCTTCCCACCATCCTCTGTCTACCTCTCTCCTAGGCTCCTTATCCTCACAGCCTATCCTCCTCCTCCCCCCCTCTCGCTGCCTGTCATGTCCTTGATATCTGTACAGCAACATCATTACTCCAATTTCCCCCATAGTAGTCCCTCCCTCCTCCATACCAGTGGCAATTCTCTTCTTTGAGCTGACCAGTCCAGAGCGGATGCAATGATGGCTGCTGGAGCTGGCAGTTGAAGGAGGCAGTATACTCTCCTCCCACTCCATGGTGACAAATAGAGGTAGGACTTAAGGAAGAATGAAAAAAGGCAGGGGTGGCAGTAAATAGAGCCAGAGACAGGCAGGGGCAGTAGCAGATCCAAGCAGTTTAATATGCTGCTTCATGTGCCTCTCCTGCATTGTTTTTCTGCATCTGCGCAGGAGGTGTAACTGAGAGCTTTGGACCAATCTGAAGCAGAATTAGGATGTGTAGCACTGCGTGCAGGCAGGAAAAAGTCAGATATTTTAAAAACTTAGTGGCAGCCACAGCTGTGACTTTGGCCACTGATTCATGGACTCTGGGCATGTGCCCAGTGTCCCCGATGCTAATGATGCACCTGACAACAGATAGGAATTTCTACTTGTGGAGATGGTTAAAGGCTGCCTCCAGGGGGTAGAAAAAAGAGGAAACAACATGACAATATGTGAACAGCACATATTTTGTTTGGAGCATACCAGTTTGTATTGTATGGTTTTGTGGGTTTTTTTGTTAGTTATTTTTAAGGCATTCCAAACTAATAAAAATGGACCATCAGAGTCCACTGGGTTCTACCCCTCAAAGAGGCATTGGAGAATAGAATTAACAAACCTACTGTTGCATTGGAAATCAGCACATTATTAACCTGAACTCCACATCGCAGCTTTGCAAATCTCAATGGAGGCTGATCTTTTGCTCTAACATTGAATCTTGACATGCCGTTCTAGAGATAACTGTACAAGTAAGCATCTATAACTGCACATCCTTAACAATGCTTTTGGCTACATTGATTCCAAGTCTTTTAGGGTCAGAAAATCAAAAAGCTGGGTGGACTTACTTTGTGCTTTAATCTGTTTCAGATAGAAGGCTAAGGATTTTCAGCAGTCCAATGATGCAGTTGTTCACATCTGTGGATATGTGGCCTAGCAACAAATATCGGAATGTATGGATAAACTATAAAGGAGAGTGTAACTGAACTAAACTCTGCAGGCCTGAGCAACACAAGATGGAAGTCTAAACATGTGATGGCTCCTACAGTTTTAATGCCTGTGAGAATTACACAGAGAAGCTGCAGCTGCTATTGTTTTTCATATCAAGAACCTGTCTGCACCTAATAATTTTGCTGGTACTGCCAGACACAAATTTACTGAGTCTATGACCTTGACCAACTTTGTATTTACTTACGAGGCCTAGTATTGTTTGCCAGAGATCTTCTGACTCATGCTAGCATTTCTGTAAGATTATGCATATATGTACCAGTTAAGATAAAGTCAAATAAAAGCTCAGCAATCAT
Source organism: Rhinatrema bivittatum (assembly GCF_901001135.1). Classification (NCBI taxonomy): domain Eukaryota; kingdom Metazoa; phylum Chordata; class Amphibia; order Gymnophiona; family Rhinatrematidae; genus Rhinatrema; species Rhinatrema bivittatum. Next base: position 445,606,755 of record NC_042615.1, on the reverse strand, counting down.
ATGCCAGTGGACTGTAGTAACATTCAATCTTTTGATTCTTTTGGATCATATACATATGTATGAAGTACAGAGAAGAAAAAAAAAGGATTTTGGACTTAGTTACCAGACACTGGCTGCACCACACTGCTTATTGCCATTCACGCAAACTCCACACCTAGTTACTCCTGGGGAAATTCTGCGCAAAAAAATTTAAAATTCTGTGCACAAAACTGAAAATTCTGCAAACTTTATATTGGTCAAAATAACACATTTTACATGACAGTCTTTAAGTAACTATCACAAATAGAAGACCAAAAACACCTCTATTTCCTCCATAAATTCAAAGGACATTAATAATATTATTTTTAATCTAAATTAATGACCTCATATAGGCAATTTAAACGGAGCCTTCGTGTGGATGAGTGTGCCAAGTAGCAGGTAGTATGTATCGCACTACCACTCAATATATAATCATTGGTCATTCAAAAACATTTTTTTTATCATTTTTTTGTGTGCCAGTTCACCTTAATAAAAGTCCATAAATCCTTCAATAACTTGGTTGATCTTTACATATATTCATAGTCATAGTAACATTACTTAGCTTATTCAAGTGACTTAAAGTGAAGAAACTGTTCGACTCTGTGCCATGAGGATAAACGCGCCCGACACGGTCCATGTTTCGGTTTTCACCTTCTTCATAGGGCCATGATATTTATTGTTCAGTGATGATTTCCATGCTCTGGTAGTCAGTCTCTTCAAGAGACTGACTACCAGAGCATGGAACCCACACTGGTAGTCAGTCTTAAAGTGAAGAAACTGTTCGACTCTGTGCCATGAGGATAAACGCGCCCGACACGGTCCATGTTTCGGTTTTCACCTTCTTCATAGGGCCATGATATTTATTGTTCAGTGATGATTTCCATGCTCTGGTAGTCAGTCTCTTCAAGAGACTGACTACCAGAGCACGGAACCCACACTGGTAGTCAGTCTTAAAGTGAAGAAACTGTTCGACTCTGTGCCATGAGGATAAACGCGCCCGACACGGTCCGTGTTTCGGTTTTCACCTTCTTCATAGGGCCATGATATTTATTGTTCAGTGATGATTTCTGTGCTCTGGTAGTCAGTCTCTTCAAGAGACTGACTACCAGAGCACGGAACCCAGTCTGTATTTAAGAACAAGCTTCCTGGCTACAAGGAGGCTGGAAGTCTGGATTGTCTCACATTCTCATTTGCAGGCTCCAATGAATTTAATGTACTGAGATCATTGTCGGTTTGGAGATGGTTTCCAGAATCTAAAGTAAACCGAAACACTGTGCACGGTCTTTGTCTCTGTGGACATTGATTCCGATGGCCTCTCCAACTTCAGAGGAGGTCTTCTGGCAGAACAAATGCTCTAGAAGATCAGGTAAAGGGAGGGAATCCCCATAGATTCCTCCTCCAAACACAAAGGTGAAGCTAGGCAAACCCATGACCCCAATGAAGACTACTGAAATCATAGTGGAGACCTCAGTCATTTTGGAGAGGTACATTCCCAGGGAGATCTGAGAGCCATGCCCAGCATTTCATCCTCTGAATGTTGGATGGACTCCTCCATAAAGTGGGACAGTTTTCCCAACAAAGGTGGGCTAACTTCCACAGTGGTAGTTCTAATAGGAGTTTCCATGGTGTAAAAATGGAACTGAAAGAGACTGTCCCTTGTGGGAATAAATCCCCCATCCTGGACAGGAGAGATTGAAAGGTGCCCTTCTTGTCACTTACCATCAAAGTAGTAAAGAAAATTTTCACCAATTCAGTAATATAGTCAATGGAGTCCTCTGGGATAGAGTTAGAGAAGAGAAACTGTTCTCATAGTATTACAGGATCATCTTCCTGAGAAGCATGCACCAGATTCCAGGAAGTGACATCCTCCCATCGCAGATAGAATGCTCCAAGCAGACAACCTTGACAGAGCCCTGGAGGGTCTAGAGTCCAGGTAGGTGACAGACACCTTTAAAGCCAGGGAATATAAGATCACCTGTGAAGTGTCTCTTGAAAAAGAGATCCTTTAGCTCGGGAACTGATATGTTTTCATAATATGCACTTACAAAATAGTCATATCACCTAAAAATCTATTCAAGGAACTATATATTTATGCATATACCATTCTGCTTGCATATTCTATGCATATCTGTTGATAAGACCATATATATATATATACCTATAGAAACATATTGATGATGTAAAATATAAAATATGGGTCTGGAATATGCATGTCTATTTTTCTAGCCTTTCAATTTATTCTGGAGGACAGACATCTGTTCTTTACCAACAAATTCAATCACGACACACGAGTTTCCAACTGAATATCACTTTTTATTTCTTCTCCTTTCATTTTTCTTAACACATAAATGTTTGTTTTATGTGATGAATTATCTTTTAAGTGTTTTTATCTATCATTGAAAATGCTAGTTTTGGCTAATCCTGTTCCTACTGCAAATCCATGCATTTATTTTAATTGGATAATTTCTTTTCAGATTACAATGTTATTGATGAGGAATACAAATTGAAAAGAACCCAAGGGAAAAGCAAATGAGAAGCTTGGACGGAATGTCCTGATTTAGTAAACTTATTTTCCATAGACACAAAATAGGAACACACATACTTTAGTAAAGCAGGCCCTTAGTGCAAGGACTACATTTCACAAGTCTCCAAAACGGAACTAAGGTTATTGATAAAGACCACATACCATATTACCATGTCTGTGTGAAATAAAATTCTACCAACTTGTGATATACTTGAAGTATATCAAATGCCATACATCTCTGAATCAAGGAATGCTTGCAAAACTGCATTGTGTAAAAATCACTGATTCAGCATATTTAGCAACTGCCATTCATCACAAAACTTATAAAACCAAGTGAAATCAATCTACTTGGTTAAGGTAACTTATAGAAACATGAAAGCAGAAAAAGACCATATGTCCTATCTAGTCTGCCCATCCATCCAATTAATTTAGCATTATAATTCCCATCAATTCCTTAAAGATCCCATGTATTTATCCCATGCTTTCTTTAATTCAGATACTGTTTCTGTCTCCACCACCTCCTCCACTGGGAGGCCGTTCCATGCATCCACCACCCTCTCTGTAAAGAAATATTTCCTAAGATTACTCCTGAGTCTACCTCTTTTCAACCTGATCACATGACCTCTCATTCCAGAGTCTCCTTTCCATTGAAAGAGGCTTACCTCTTGTGCATGGAAACCTTTGAGATATTTAAATGTCTACCATATCTCCCTTATCTCGCCTTTCCTCCAGGTTGTAGATGTTTAGATCTTTAAGTCTATCCCCATATGCTTTAGAATAAAGACCACTGACCATTTTAGTAGCCACCCTCTGAACAGACTCCATCCTGTTTATATCCTTTTGAAGATATAGTCTCCAGAATTGTACACAGTATTCCAAATGAGGTCTCCCCAGGGACCTATGCAGAGGCAATTATTGTCCAGGTAGAAGATCATGCGACAAATAATCATAACTACTGATTGCCAAGGTGTGGCACAGCCGAGTGGTCTTAGGCTGGAGACGTCACAACACACAGAACTCCAGCATTCTTCTTTAAGACTTTTTTTTTTTTTTTTTTTAATTACATAAAACCACATACCATCTGCTTACCTTCAGCTATATAGCAGTTCAGCATTCACAATTAGGACAGCTATGATTCAGGAGTTGCTGGAAATGGCAGCCTGTCTGTTCACTTCTGGACCTACGTGCACGTTTAACTTTTAAGATTGACCAGGCCAGATGCCTGGTCCAGTACTGTTAAAGGAGGGCTTTTAGGGATACTCTTTCATATAATACTTAAGCTTGTCTCCTGCTCTTCCAGCATGAGGAAGTTGTTTCTGTATGACTCTAAGAGCTCTGAATCTGATAATAAATGCCACTGCTTACCAATTCTAGTCTATTGGGAAGAAAAAAAAAACTAGTTCTTGCTCTAGGGATTTTTAAAATATGATTTCCAATAAGTTGTTGTAAGACTTTAAAATAATCACATGAAAATTTTACTAATATTAGAATCTAATTTCTTCAATGTTTTATTACAGTCTGAATTTATATTTCTCTGTTTTACTATTGCATTTACCATTTTGAGCAGCTGTGAAATACTGTACCCTTACAATTTAATTTTATACAAGAAGTTTTTCAGGAGCCTGTACTTCAATTTTCAAAAAAAGACTTTTGCTATGGAGACAGAGAAGGAGCAATCTTATAATTAGTCTGAGGTGGCAAGAGTTCCTTCTGGGAAAATAGTTATAACTTACGTTTCTTAATATATTTTTAGCCCTAGATGAGGCGATGTACCTTCCAGAGAAATGGAGTCTCTTGACATGCAATGTTATACAAAAAGCAGGTTTAATAATCTCAAGCATAAGATTCATTCAGAAGGTAAGATAAGATATCTATCCCTGGCCCTCCAGCCAGTTTATTAGGTATACTACCATGAAGAAAATTTGAAGTACCAATGAACTTGCACATTGAATTACTTTGCTGGGTTTTTTATTTTAGTAAGAAGGATCCTAGCAGGTTCTTGTGACCCGGATTGGCCACTGTTGGAAACAGGATACTGGACTTGATGGACCTTTGATCTTATCTAGTATGGCAAACCCTATGTTCTTATGATTAAAACACATAGAGGTCAATATTCAAAAGCCATTTAGCCCTTTCAATGGCAAATGTGGCATATTCAAGCCTTTTATCCGGCTAAATTATAGCCATACAACTGCATACCCAGCTATAATTTAGTCAAATAAAAAAAGGGTGTTTCAAGAGCATTCCGGGGAGGAGATGAGTTATCTAGCTAATGTGACTGAATATCACATAAATATGGCTACATTAGCCGGATAATTTGCTACTTACCCGGATAACTTTAAAGGATATCCTAGTAAATAGCGCCAAGAAAGTTATAAAAAACAAACGTGTCCGATATCCCCCTCCCCCCCAAATCACCAAATGGCAAAGAGGCCAGCATAGCATTGCAACCCTCACCCCATATCACCTCAAGGCCACTATGGCCTTTTAGGTATTTGTTGATTAGGGAGGGGGGAGAAATTGGTCCACAAAGACAACCTTGCAATATATCAAGAAATTAAAGAAATCTAGAGACCTTCATTTTATTATTATTTTATTTTTCCAAGGATTTTCAATGTTATAACAAAAAGAAAAGTGGTGGAAAAATGACTGTTACACAAAGTAGTTAAATATCAGTGAAAGTCATTTTTCCACTCATTTTTTTGTCGTCACATTGAAACTTCCAGGAAAAATAAAATAAAAACTGAAAACGAAGTTCCCTAGAGATATCACATACAATGCATCTCTCCTTCAGAAAGAAACTGAAAACCTGGCTGTTCGCTCAAGCATACCGCTAAAGGAACATTCGATCAACCTGTACTGACTCTCTCACCCACCCCTTTTACCTTCCCACCCGTTCCCTATCACCTCCGTCTCTCCGCACCGGTCCCTGCCCTTCCCCTGCCCCCCCTTGCCCCCTCGATTACCTCCTCTGATCCTTCACCCTCTGGAATTTATGCTAGAAACTACATAGGACAAATTTCCCGTCGAAATTCAGATACTCTATGTTTATCAATTGTTCACTGCCTATTTTGTTACATTACTCTCCAATTGTACTCGTTTGAACTTCTTCTTCTCTTCTAATGCCCATGTTTATGCTCCCTGTTTTTTGTAACTTTGCCTTCTATATCGATGTTAATTGGTTTTCCCCCTAATTCTATTGTAAACCGGTACGATAAGACTTGGTCTTGAGCATCGGTATATTAAAAGAATTTAAATAAAAATAAATAAATAAAAATGTAACCACTGCAAAAAATACTAAAAGCCTTACCTTGAGCAAGTCGTTCTAGTCGCTTTCCATGCTCTGGTGGAATAGAATACCTAAAATATTAACAAAACATTTAGTAATACAGAAATTTTGAAGCCCTGGAAAACAAGGGTCTAGTAACAACAGTTTAAAACTTGTAACTCCAGTTTAATGCATAACTGAGTTAAAATTAGATTTACATGGCCTTTGTTATTTTGAAGAAATCCTTAATCTCAGTGTAATACAGGAAATAAGATTGAGGCAAAACTTCAAAACCAAATCTTACTATTAAATTTAAAACAATAAAATGTGTCATCCTGTATTAGATGATTTTGTTTAAAAAACAGAAAGGTTATGCTGAATTTAAGAGGTCAGTAAATAACAACATATACATGAAATGACTTTCGGGGAAAATAATGATCATCTCTAAGATGTATTAAATTCAATTAAAAACACAAATGTACAAAATGTATCTCAAATTACTGCAGAAATAGTGACGCCTTTAACAAGTTCAAACTTTACCAATTAGGAAGTACTAGAGTGCCATCCACAAGATGGTGCCCTAGCCCATTTGCCCCACTCTCTGGCAGAGAAAAGGCACAAAAATAGCCAAATCAGACATGCTGAGACTAAATTCATGCAGCAAACTTTGCAAGATCAAAGGTGATCTTAAATATCTGGTGCAGACAAATTTTATTAACATCATCTTACAATAGCTCTTCACCTTGGTCGGATCCGATAATAAACGCTTAATTTCTACAATTGAAAGAAGAAGCTACTGCAAGAAAAAAGAAAATAGCTGCCGGACTGAGCATATCACAGGGCACAGGACTGCTCTGAATTTCAGCAGCAGCACCGAGTACTGAGTACTGACTTCTTCTGTGTCAGTACTCAGATGAGCCCTGTACATGTTTGAACTATTGGGAAAGTCTGGCAAGAGGCTGTGGTGTGTATTCAACATGTGAGTGTTGGCCTCAAACAAAAGATAAAGTGCTGACTAAACTTTTTAGAAACTTTTTGCCATAGTTTTCGAAGACTGACTGATGAAATTCCCTCGTTTTCGTCTCTCTCTTCAATGACAGATTCTATATTGCAAATTGAGAGATTGTGTGTGGCCTAAAAGGAATGCAGAACCTTGCTCCTCTACCACCAATTCTCGATTCTATGCTTTTCCTCCTGGCTGTGTCGTATGCTTAGAATAGTCTTCCTGCTCATGTGTCATGTTCCCTCTCTCGCCATGTTTAAATCCTACCTAAAGACCCACCTTTTTAAGCTGCTTTTAAATCTTAGTCCCGATTGTCTGCTTTTAGCCTGATTAACTAATTTTCTTTTCTTTACTTCTTTAACCATTGTTTTACCTTATGAAATACCTCAGGTCTCTTGTCCTGTATGGTTTTTGTTTTTTTATTAGATTTGTAAGCTCTGTTGAACAGGGACCTTCTTTTTTTTGAGTGTTTGCACAGCGCTGCATATGTTGTCTAGCACTATAGAAATGATAAGTAGTAGTCTTAATAGTAGTAGTCATGGCAGCTATTGTTTTTAGTGAGTGGTTATTGAATAAATCTTCTGGTAACAGAAGTGCTCTACTGAAAAGGAAAGGGTTGGCTTTATCTTCTATCCTTCTAGAGTTCTGAGGAGATTAAGTGGATCCTAAATCTAGCCTGCTCTGGCAAAATTTGATAGATGTTCTAAAGTGGCATCAGATAAAGATAAGACAATGCTGGTAGGTGCTGAAGTGGAAGTTCCTGAAAAATGTTGAGCAAATGGTTTGAACCAGATTCTGTCATTTCCAATCACATAAAAATAAAAGTGCAGAGATTTAATATAAAGACCGCAATCAACTTTAACAATGATGACATCAATGAAGAATCTAATTCTGCAGAATGAAATAAACTTTGGGGAATAGATTAATTTGACTGTGCACTTTCAAAAGAAGATAGGAAAATTAGTTGTTACCTGTTACTTTTTGTTCCTGTAGTACCACGGATCGGTCCAGACAGTGGGTTGAGCCTCCTTTCCAGCAGGTGGCGACAGACTAAAACTTGAAGGATGCCCTATATCAGGACAGAGCCTATCCTCTAACCCTTCAGTATAACATTTGTCAAAGCATAAAACAAGAAAACCCAAGAATAGGATCAAGCAAGTAACTATAAAGCTCAACGGAGCAAATATAGAATAATGTAGAAAAACATAGTATACCTATACGCTCTTGCATCAACTTGGTATAAGAAAACGACCAAGGCTTCCGGTGTAATTGCTCAGTAATCTTGCACAAAGAAAAACTAGGAAAAACTGCAGACCTGCAAGAAAATAAGCTTCGAGAGGACAGAAGACAGACAGGGAAGGGCGTCTGGACTGATCCGTGGTACTACAGGAACGAAAATTAACAGGTAAGAACTAATTTTCCTTTCCTGTACGTACCCGGATCAGCCCAGACAGTGGGATGTACCAAAGCTTCCCTAAACTGGGTGGGACCGAGACAGTCCTGCTCGAAGCACTTGCCGCCCAAAGGAACCGAACACCGGAGCGTGTACATCCAGACGGTAATGCTGAGCAAAAGTGTGCAGAGACGTCCAAGTGGCGGCCCTGCAAATCTCCTGCGGGGAGATAGATTGACTCTCCGCCCAAGAAGTAGCCTGAGAACGCAGAGAATGGGCCTTCAGACCCTCAGGAAGCGGACAACCTTGACAAAGATATGCCGAGGAAATGGCTTCCTTCAACCACCACGCAATCGTGGTCTTAGAAGCCTGTTTACCCCGGTTGGGACCACTCCAAAGGACGAAGAGATGGTCAGATACCCGGAAGTCATTGGTGACCTGGAGATAGCGAAGCAAGACTCGTTTTACATCTAGCCGATGGAGGTCGCCACCAGCCGTACCCGCGATCTCCTCCGGAGAGAATGCTGGGAGTTCAACCGACTGGTTGACATGAAAAGCGGAGACAACCTTAGGCAAGAAGGAAGGAACCGTCCTGAGAGAAACCCCGGAATCCGAGAAACGCAAGAAGGGCTCCCGACAGGACAGCGCCTGAAGCTCGGAAATGTGGCGAGCAGAGGAAATAGAGACCAGAAAGACAGCTTTGAGAGTAAGATCCTTGAGCGTAGCGTGACGAAGAGGCTCAAAGGGAGCCGCACAGAGAGCACGAAGGACCAGGTTTAGACTCCATGATGGACACGTGGCCTGAGAGGGGGGGGCGGAGGTGTCTGACGCCCCTCAGGAAACGAATCACGTCCTGGTGAGCCGCTAAGGCATGACCGTCCACCCGACCCAGGAGAGAGCCGAGCGCAGAGACTTGAACGCGTAGAGAACTGAAGGAGAGGCCCTTAGAGAGACCCTTCTGAAGAAAAGAAAGAACCAAAGGATCGAGGCGGAGCACGCCGGGACACCCGACTCCGTACACGCGGACTCAAAAACCTTCCAGATGCACACATAGGCCAGAGAAGTCGACTGCTTCCGGGCTCGCAGTAGGGTAGAGATCACCTCCTCCCTATAACCTTTGCGCCTCAGGCGACGCCGTTCAAAAGCCAGGCCGCTAGACAGAAGCGATCAGCCTGGTCGAAAAATACAGGACCCTGCTGGAGGAGACGAGGAAGATGACCGAGGCGCAGGGGCCCGTCCACCACTAGATCGATGAGATCCGCGAACCACGGCCTTCGCAGCCACTCGGGAGCGACGAGAATCACCGCACCCCAACAATTTCCTGAAAAAAGGAAACTAGTCTGCAGGCAGGCAGGCATCTATTATTCTCGTTTGTGCTCCAAGGCATTTCAACATCATCATCAAATATTATGCTGCTTAAACAACAGTGCAAACACAGTGTGAGAAGTGGGGAAATGTACATAAGTAGTATGGGAAGGCAGGGTGTGAGTGTATAAGGTGAGGGAGGGGGTAGATGGTGTATGAAGGAAGGTGTGAGCCACAGAAAGGGCAGTGTGTGAGGGGAAGTAGGGGTAGGTTTAGTGTGTGTGTGGTAAGGGGGAAAGGTGATTGGGCATAAGCAGTATGTGGGGGTGACCATCAAGTGATCTGGTTGTTCCAGTACTGTTTTGTTGGTTTGTGTGCATAATGCTTAGTTTATTAAACTTCTTTTTTCCCTTCTGCTACCTGCCCTATAACAATATCCCATCATGAAGGCAATCTTCCTCCAACTATCATAGAAAAAGTTCCAAATCAAAAATTAATCAGTTGACTACACGTTCGTGGCAAAGACTGGGGTTCCTAAATTTGAAGGAAACTTGTTTTACCTTTTATACTCTTCCCTGAGCAAAAAGTTTTCCATCTGTATCATGTAAATTAAATATTGCATTCCTCCATTGTTCGTAAGAGTGGAGTTTTAACTTATACCATTTAACTAAAAATAAATTTCTTTCCTAATACAAAAGCTTTCCTTAAATATTTTTTAAATTCTGCACCTCCTCCCCACCCCCAACAAATGAGGAAAAATGTTAAAAAGTAAGAACTAATGAGCAAAAGAAATGTCTACTCCTATGTCTTGTGGTAACGTGAGTGTTAGCACCTTGGAAACAGCCAGAGGAAAAAGGATGCAGGCTTTGGCTGTTCCTTAAGTGTAGTTTATTTACAGTGGAAAAAAATTCAAAATAAGTAGTGCAGCTCACCTTAACTTCAGGTATTACTCAGTTCATTAAACATAACAGATCCTGGCATACGGTGGGTTTCTCCCTGCTTCCCAGGGTCTGCTTAACCCTTCCAAGCCTTGAGTTCTTAAACTCTGGTGAGGGGCTCCTCCCTTCACCCGGGATTCCCTGTGTGTCCAGATTTTACGGAGGAATGGGCAAGAAAGCTATGCCTGGTCTTTTAAGGTAGTCTGAGGGAGTTTTCTATAGACTCCCTCACGTCTATTAAAAAATGTACAATATGAACTAACAGTTAATAGGTGCACACTCCCAGAACAAATGGTTCAATGTACCATTATGTAAGCTGTGTTTCATATAAGTATCAGACTGCATAATTTTTGCTTTATAAGCTAGACAAGAGTAATATACCCCCTTTCAACATTTATATAAAGTTTCTCTTACAGTAATGATTTCTGTAATTTTGCTAATATGTTGGAAGTGCTGCATAAAGTTATCGAGTGGAGTTTGTAAAGTCAGTTCTATTCATTTATTTATTGACTCAAGGATGTCTTCCCTCTGAGTCAAAGCTGCTGTATAAGTTGATATTTAATTTTTCTCCTGATCATCAGGAGCAAGTAGCTCTTCAATATTATTAGCATGTAATTCTTTCAAGTTCTCTATCCTAAGCAAGGATGCATAATGTTTAACCTTAATAAATGTGAACAAATTGTTAGTGGAAGTTAATATTAAAAACTTTCCAAGAATTGACAATTTTCCAACCATCTCATTACTTAAAATGCTCATTTGATATATCTTTGGAAGTCACTGATGAAAGCTAAGACTTTCCATCCTTAATAAAAAACAATTATTTCCTTTTATGGGAAGATGAGATGACCAAGAGAATTGCACCTTAGCTTTTGCATAAGGTGGCAATTTATTTTGTCTAGCAATAAGAATAAACTTTAAATGACAGGGAATTAAACAGCTAACTTTCCAAATCTCTTGAGTGTGTAGTGGACAAGTCATAAACCGAATCTACTAAATGTTTCATAGCACAAGGCAAAATAGGAAGACCAAGCGCTCCTTGATGCAAAAGGTGAACCTAGAAGATGTGGTAGGCCTGATTGACAAACTGAAGAGTAGTAAATCACCTGGGCCGGATGGTATACACCCCATGGTTCTGAAGGAACTAAAAACTGAAATTTCAGATCTATTAGTTAAAATTTGTAATCTATCATTAAAATCATCCATTGTACCTGAAGATGGCTAATGTAACCCCAATATTTACAAAGGGCTCCAGGGGCGATCCAGGAAACTACAGACCAGTTAGACTGATTTCAGTCCCAGGAAAAATAGTGGAAAGTGTTCTAAATATCAAAATCACAGAACATATAGAAAGACATGGTTTAATGGAACAAAGTCAGCATGGCTTTACCCAAGGCAAATCTTGCCTCACAAATCTGCTTCCCTTTTTTGAAGGAGTTAATAAATATGTAGATAAAGGTGAACTGGTAGATGTAGTGAATTTGGATTTTCAAAAGGTGTTTGACAAAGTTCCTCATGAGATGGTCCTAGGAAAAGTAAAAAGTCATGGGATAGGTAGCGATGTCTTTCGTGGATTACAAACTGGCTAAAAGATAGGAAACAGAAAGTAGGATTAAATGGAAGGGAGTGGGCAGTGGAGTGCCTCAGGGATCTGTATTGGGACCCTTACTTTTCAATATATTTATAAATGATCTGGAAAGAAATATGATGAGTGAGGTAATGAAATTTGCAGATGATACAAAATTGTTCAGAGTAGTTAAATCACAAGTGGATTGTGAAATTGCAGGAAGACCTTCTGAGACTGGAAAATTGGGCATCCAAATGGCAGATGAAATTTAATGTGGATAAGTGCAAGGTGATGCATATAGGGAAAATTAACCCCTGCTATAGTTACACAATGTTAGGTTCCATATTAGGAGCCACCACCCAAGAAAGATATCAAGGCGTCATAGTAGATAATACATTGAAATCGTTGGTTCAGTTTGCTGCAGCAGTCAAAAAGCAAACAGAATGTTGGGAATTATTAGAAAGGGAATGGTGAATAAAACGGAAAATGTCATAATGCCTCTGTATCGCTCCATGGTGAGAATGCACCTTGAGTACTGGGTAGAATTCTGGTCACCACATCTCAAAAAAAGATATAGTTGCGATGAAGAAGGTACAGAGAAAGGCAACCAAAATGATAAAGTGGATGGAACAGCTCCCCTATGAGGAAAGACTAAAGAGGTTAGGACTGTTCAGCTTGGAGAAGAAACAGCTAAGGGGGGATATGATAAAAGTGTTTAAAATCATGAAAGGTCTAGAACGGGTAAATGTGAATCGGTTATTTACTCTTTCGGATAATAGAAGGACTAGGGGGCACACCATGAAGTTAGCATGTAGCACATTTAAAACTAATCAGAGAGACTTTCTGGATGACGTCACTGGGGTCAGCAGTATTGTGAGCCAGCTCCGGGCCCTCTCCCCCCAAATCGGCTGCCATCCCCCTCTCAAACTTTTTTAGCTGACTCTCTTTTTGGTTGGATGTTGTGGAGGACCTCGGGGGCTACTATTTTGCCGCAGTTTCGGGCAAAATAGAGCGCTCTGGGACCTGCAATGAGCTCGAGATTGGCGTGACTTACCCAGCTGCACAAGTGAGTCAGCTCCGGGCCTTCTCCTTTCTAATCAGCCGCCACCCTTCCTAACTCCTTTATCCTCTGTTTTATTTTTGGTCGGAGGTAATAGAGGACACTTGGGGCTACTAATTCGCCGTGGTTTGAGACGAAACCGAGCGCTCTGGGGCCCGATATGCGCCAGAGATCGGCGCGGTTCTCTCAGCATAAAAAAACCACAGTCTGGCCAAGATGGCGGCCGCGACCGCGGGAGACAGTGTAGCTCTGGTAGCAGAGGTCTCAGAAGCGGCCCTGCTAAAACTATCTGCCAGGATCGCTGAAGTTTTGGATGCCAGGCTTCTAAAAATTCAATTCTCAATGGAGGATATAAAAAACGTTGTAGAGGGGCAGGCTAAAAGACTGAATGAGGCAGAGCACAGATTGTCTGATCAGGAAGACCGGCTGCATATTGTGGAAAGGCAAGTACAAGCGCTATCAACGCAAAATTCCTCGCTGCTGGACCGCCTAGATGATCAAGAGAATATGAACCGGCGCAACAATATTAAAATAATAGGCCTTCCGGAATCTGTGCCAGAACAGGAACTGTGTGATCTTATTGAAACCTGGCTGCCGACTCAGTTGGGTCTGACTTTAACCTCTGGTCGCTTGCGCTGCGAAAGGGTACACAGAATGGGGCCGCCCAGGGAAGCAGCTAGCAAACCCTGGCCCATGATGGCCAGAAGTTTAAACTGGTCACACAAAATTCAGCTCATGCGAGCCTTTCGGCAGCACTCTGGTGTGGAATACCAGGGCCACCGGATCATGCTGTTCCACGATTTCTCCGCAGCAGTCTTAGCACAGCGCAAAGCCCTATCTCCTGCATGCAGAGCTACACAAAAGGGGGATAACAGTTTGCGCACTTTTTCCTGCAAAGCTCAGAGTGCAGCATATCGGTACTATCCTCTTCTTCTATAAAAAGGAGGAAGCCAATTCTTTTATATCCTCGCTGGAGTCAGCCAATGCTACTTGAATGGTGCAAGCCTGTTGGATTTGAATTCGCAAGGGATTCAGTTTTCACTTCAATATCGCTACTGCCTGACTGGTCTAGGCCCCACCTTGAGGGGTAAACCCCCATCTCTTCACAGATTCTCTTCACCACAGTTCTTTGTTGACTGAGGGACGGTTCAGTTTATTACTGCTATGTGGAGGGGAGGCGGCGGCGGGGGAGGCTATGGCTGGGAGAGGGCAGAGGGAAGCCCATGGACCTATGGGGAAGATGGGTCCTTCGTGCCTCTTGAGGAGCAAGGAGTTCTAGGTTTGGATGAGTTCAGTGTGTGTGGGGTATGTGTGGGTATGGATGTTGTTTGTGTGTGCATGTGAGAAGCAGGCTTGGGGGGGGGGGGGGGGGGAGGGTTCAGGAACATGCCCAGGAACCCTTCATGTTTTCCAAACATGTATGTGATGCTTTTGAAATGTGTTCTGGTGTGGGGGACGGAACGCCCAGGCTGGGGGGCGTTCAGTCTAGCCACTGTCAATGCCTTTACTGTGGCACATGCTGTATTTATGTTCTTTTAGCCAGCTGTCATGGTATCGGTTAAGATAAAATCCCTGAACGTGGATGGTATCCACTCTCCGATCAAACGCAAAGAATTGCTATCCTTTTTTCAGCGTTTAAAAACCCAGGTGGTCTTTTTGCAGGAGACTCACTTGACGGAGGTGGAACATAATAAATCGAAGCAGGAGTAGGAGGGGAGCTGCTACTCCTCATCTTATTCTTCGCGGCAGAGAGGTGTAGATGTGTAGCGATACTTTTACACAAACAGATACTGTTTTAGCTGGACGAAGTGCTGCAGGATGTGGAATGTCGTTATGTTGTGGTGGTGGGGATGCTCTACCAACAAAGGATAGCTTTCTGCAATACATATGCTCCAAACGTCTACTCTCATGATTATTTTGTCCACCTGGTGGGTATTTTAGCGAGACTGCCCGATTGCGCCATCATCTTCGGAGATGACTTTAATACTGTCATGGACAAGCAAATTGTAAGCTCCCAAGGGCTACGAGCAGTATTGACCTGCATTTAGGTGTCAATTTTCTTTGTCATGAGTTAAATTTAATAGATGTTTGGAGACTTTTACACCCAGGGGACCAGGGTTTCACTTTATTTTTTTCTCATCCTCATAGCTCTCACTCTCGGTTGGACTATATTCTGGTGCCAGAACATTTTTTCCCTCGCATCACCGACGCTGCTATAGGGCCTATTTCAATTTCTGATCATGGTCCTGTATCTGTCACTTTACAATTGGGTAAGTCCCCTCCTTCGGCTTTTTCCTGGCGAATGCCCCCAGATTTGGATTCTGATGTGCGCTTTCAGGAGTACATTAAAGAGGGCTGGAAAGAATATATTAAATTTAATAATATGCCCGACATTGCCCACTCACGCTATGGCTCGCTGGAAAAGCAGTAATGAGGGGGAAAATTATAGCTTACGTTGCCACACGCAATAAGCAGAGAAATGTAGAAATTCTGTGTCTCACCGCAGATTTAAAGCGCGCACAGGTTAATTTTGTTCGGGATTCCACCACGGCAAACAAGCAAGAGGCAGACCGTATA
Source organism: Rhinatrema bivittatum (assembly GCF_901001135.1). Lineage (NCBI taxonomy): Eukaryota > Metazoa > Chordata > Amphibia > Gymnophiona > Rhinatrematidae > Rhinatrema > Rhinatrema bivittatum. The sequence continues at coordinate 445,591,105 of NC_042615.1, read as the reverse complement.
CGTCAAGCCCTAAACACTGCTTTGCATCAAAGAGCATCGAAATCCTTAAGATATTTTAAATATCAGCTGTTTATTTTATTTATTTTATATACCGACCTTCGACATTATATACCGACAGTAGGACTCGAACCCTGGTCTCCTGGTTCGTAGCCCACTGCTCTAACGACAAGGCTATTCCTCCTCCCTTCATGGGAACGGAGGGGCAAACTCCTTGCGAATTTAGTTCGACCTCCCAAAACAAAATCCTTTATTACTGGGGTTAAGGGTAGTGATGGCGTTTATCATACTCATCAGCAGGATATTGAAGCCAGTTTTGTGGCATATTATAAGAAATTATACGATTCTAAACCTCACCCTCGACCAGTGGAGGTTTTTTTTCAAACTTAATTGGCCACAACTACTTAGTGACAACTTTTCTGCATTAAATGCCCGCATCGTGGACTCTGAAATTTTTTTGTCATACAGAAACTGAAAAAGGGTAAGGCGGTTGGTCCTGATGGGCTCAGCAATGAGTTTTATAAAACCCTAAAGTTCCCATTATTGCCTAGTTTAGTATCCTATTATAATTCTTTAATCCAGACAAAAACTGCTCAACTATCATTTTATTGCCAAAGAAGGGGCGGGATCTACAAGATGTATGATCTTACAGGCCATCTCTCTCATTAATGTGGACATAAAAATCCTCGCAGCAGTACTGGCGGCCCGGCTCAATACTATCCCGCCTACCTTGGTGCACTCAGATCAGACCGGTTTTGTCCTTTGTCGACAGGGGGTGCAAAATGTGAGAAGGCTCATTGCAGCCCTTAGTTACCATTCACAGGAAGAGGCCCTCATTCTTAGTTTAGATGCCAAAAAGGCTTTTGATTCCCTTTCCTGGGATTATATGTTTTGGGTACTACAACAATATGGGATAACAGGGGACTTTGTTGCATGGTTACAAGTCCTATACCATAATCCTAGTGCTAGAATCCTTATTAATGGGGGGCTGTGGGTCCCTTTTCTCCTACAATGTGGTGTACGGCAGGGATGTCCACTTTCCCCTCTGCTATTTGTCTTGGCAATCTAGCAATTAGCGGAAAAGCTTTGGCGTGAAAAAGGATTTTGGGGAATTAGTTTGAGTGGGCACCCCATTAAACTTGCTATGTTTGTAGACATCTTCTTATTCGTAGGCCGGCCCCAGCAGAATGTGCTGGTCATCTTCTCAATTTTCACTCAGTTCTGGGACATAGCGGGCCTTCGCATACATTTTTCCAAGTCAGAGGCATTGCCCTGCATCCGCAACTCCCCACGACGTGGCCAGGCTCCTTTCCTTTCACGTGGGCACCTGGGAAGCTGAAATACTTAGGGGTTTGGATCCCTCAAGAATTGGATAAGCTCTATGAGTTAAATATATGTGAAATCTTGGCCACTCTGGGGCGGCAGCTGCAGGCTTGGCAGTCTCTTCCCTGGGTGTTGTGCTTTAAATAAAATGCTATATAAGCTGCACATGCTCCCCCTTTGGTTCAAGGTTCTCGATTTTAAAAAATTACAGGTAAGCATGCCCGGATCAAATACCAAACTTTGGTGCATCCAAAAGCTCAGGGAGGGCTGGGACTGCCTGACTTTCGAGCCTACGTCACCTGTCAGCTGCGCTTTATTGGGGAATGGATTATTGATGCCTATACTTACTGCGAAGAGGGGATGTTAACCCATATGACTTTTCCCTGGTGTCCTTTATATGTAGTTCAGGCATCCACAGCCACAGTCCAATTACTAACCATTCCTAAATGTTTTTTCAATCCTTGCTGAAAGGCCTGGCGGTGGCTATGTCATCTCTACCGACTGCCAGGTTATTTCTCGTTGCTAACCCCGCTGGTGGGTAACTGTGACTTTCAGCCTGGTATCAGCGCAAGTGGGATATTCAAGACCTGGGCTCATTGTGGCCTCATGTATGCCTTCCACTATTTTGAAGAAGACGCCCTTCAAATATTACAATAAGCGACTATGGTTGAAAATTATCAGTTGCCATGCAAGCTTTCTTCGCTTACCTTGAAGCTCGTCACTATTTGCAGGCCTTTCACTGGCAGCCAGAGGAGTTCTTACGAGAAACCGCCTTCGAAAAAACTCTGTTTGAATTTGCGGACTCACACAACTCCATAAAAGGATAGAGTCGACTGATTAAAAGATCTTCTGGCCAACTATTGGACACAGTTTTGTGCAAGCGATGTCACTGTTACTTTCCTCACCATGGTACATCGGTTAATTCTTTGCCCGTCCCTAGTGACTTTTTGGACCCAGATAATGGCTTGTGTCACTAAATGCATCCAGATCCCTCTACAAAAGTCTGATGTACTTCTGCTGGCTGGACCGCGGGTGCTCTCTGCAAAGTGTACAGGGGCCCAGGATTGCTTTGGCAGGATTGCTTTTTTACTAGCCTGCCATACCATACTTGCTGATTGGACTGATCCCTTATTTACGCTGCCACTTGCGGCCTGGCATCATCGCATGATGGACATGGCACTACTGGAGCGAATGGACTATCCCAAATCTCCTAAGCCCGCAGACAAGCAATATGCAGATTGCTGGACTCAGTATTACTCTCTTCTCTCCTCAGCTTCTCAAGGTCATTTGACTACAGCAGGCTACCGCATCACTTGGTATTCCACTACTTCCGCAACAAACCCTGAGTGGGACCACGCTGCACATTTTTATTTTTTTTCTATTTTGCTATTCCGTTAAGGACCTTATTAATGTATATGGAAATCAGGGCTCCTAGGCAGGGCTATTTGGGGGAGGGGGTGAGAAGAGATTGTGTTTGTTGGTTGAGGTGGTTGTATGGGTGGAACGTGTGTGGTGTGACTGGTATGCATGCTTGAATGGGAGTGGCGATTGGGTTGGGGAGTTCTGTTTGATTACAGGGGTGGATGATGTTATTTAAAAGAGGATTTGCATAACCCCTAAAGATTGTTACCCTGTGTGTATCATTTTTTTGTATACCTCTTCATGCTTGTGGAAATGCATGACTTCGCAATAAAAATGATTTTGCAAAAAAAAAAAAAGAAAAAACTAATCGGAGAAAGTTCTTTTTCACTCAACGCACAATTAAACTCTGGAATTTGTTGCCAGGGGATGTGGTTAGTGCAGTTAGTGTAGCTGGGTTTAAAAAAGGATTGGATAAATTCTTGAAGGAGAAGTCCATTACCTGCTATTAATTAAACTGACTTAGAAAATAGCCACTGCTATTACTAGAAACAGTAACATGGGATAGACTTAGTTTTTGGGTACTTGTCAAGTTCTTATGGCCTGGATTGGCCACTGTTGGGGACAGGATGCTGGGCTTGATGGACCCTTGGTCTGACCCAGTATGGCATGTTTTTATGCATAAGTGTTTCAAGTTTTAGTCTTGGTTTCTTCCCACACCCCTCAATATATATTGCCTTAAATGTTTTAGTTACTATCAATAGAAGAGCTTGAAAAATATACAACCATTTTGGAAGGATGACAATTTAAAAAAAAAAAATTAGACTCAATGATGAAGATAAATTAAGCCACCTATTCAAAGCAATTGAGTCTCTGATATTAGAGGAAAGGTCTTCATTACACAATTTCTTTAGCTTACTGAGGCTATATACCTCTTTTACCTTGTTCCCAGCCCATGTGATCCTAATATCATCATTAAAAAGAAGTGACTCAGACTTAGCACAGATAGTGCGGGGAAGAGCCTGCTGTCTTGATACACATGGGTATCAATGACATAGGAAAGTGCAGAAGAGAGGTTCTGAAAGCCAAATTTAGGGTTTTAGGTAGAAAGCTGAAATCCAGAACCTCCAAGGTAGCACTCTCATAAATGCTCCCCATTCCACGTGGAAGATCCCAGAAGCAGGCAGAGCTCCAAAGTTTCACTGCATGGATGAGATGATGGTGCAAGGAAGAGGATTTTAGATGTTAGTAAACTGGCTTCATTTTGGGGAAGGGGGGCTGTTTTCCAAAGGGCTGGGAATCAGGCTGCTGGCATTAACCTTTAAAAAGGAAATAGCACAGCTTTTAAACTAGATGATGGGGGAAAGCCAATAGTCGCCCAGAAGCGTATGGTTTGGAATGATGCATCTTTGAAGGATACTAATAACAAGAAAAATAGGGCATCCCAGTAGAGAGGTTGCAATAAATAAAGGAAATCAGGTGCCTTTAAGTAAAGTACAGAAAGATTCCAAATTACCCCTGTTAACCGATGAGCAGATTCTTAATACAAACAAGAAACATACTTTGAAATATCTATATATAAATGCTAGAAGTCTAAAATATAAGATGGGAGAGTTAGAGTGTATAGCACTGGTTGAAGAGGTAGATATAAGTGGCATCTCAGAGACATGGTAAAAAGAGGATAACCTATGGAACACTAATACTAGGGTATAAATTATATCGAAATGACAGAATAGATCAAAGTGGTGGAAGGATGGCACTAATATGTTAGAGAGAGCATTAAGTCAAACAGGTTAAAACTTCTGCAAGTAACAAAATGCTATGTTGCATCTTTATGGCTAGATATTCCAGGTGAAAAGGGGAATAAAATAGTAATGGGGATGTATGACCGTATGCCTGGCCAGAATGAACTGACAGACATTGAAATGCTAAAAGAAATTAGGGAAGCTACCAAAATCAGCAGCACAGTAATAATGGGTGATTTCAATTACCTCAGTATTGACTGAGTGAATGTTACATCAGAACATTCTAGAGAAGTACCTAGATGAAATAAATGACTGCTTCATGGAGCAGCTGGTACAAGAACCAACAAGAGGGAAACTATTTTAGTGCTAATCCTTATTAGAACACAGGATTTGGTGTGAGAGATAACAGTGTTGGACTCACTTGGCAATAGTGATCACAATATCAAATTTGACTTAACTGGAGGGAACGCAAAAAATGAATCTACTACAACAGCATTTAACTTTTGAAAAGGTGACTATGATAAAATGAGGAACATGGTTAGGAAAAAACTGAAAGGAGCAACTGCAAAGGCTAAGAGTTTAGCTCTGGCATGGATGTTGTTTAAATATACCATCTTGGAGGTCCAGAACAGATGTATTCCTCGCATTTGAAAAGGTGAAAAGAAGGCTAAACAACTACCGGCATGGTTGAAAGGTGAAGTGAGAGAGGCTATATCCAAAAGAACATTTTTCAAGAAATGGAAAAGAGATCCGAATGAAAAAAAAACGGAAAACAGCACTGGTAAGTCAGATGCAAAGCATTGGTAAGGAAGACAAAGATAATTTGAAAAGAAGCTTGCCATGAAAGCAAAAACTCATAATAAAAACTTTTTCAGGTTCATTGAAGGTAAAGAGCCTGCAAGAGTGTCAACTGGACCTTTAAATAATCAAGGGGTAAAAGGAGCACTTAGGGTTGACAAAGCCATAGCAGTGAAACTAAATTAATTATTTGCTTCAGTATTTATTGAGGAAGAGGTAAGAGATATACCCATGCCAGAAATGATATTCAAAGCTGATAATTCAGAAGAACTGAAACAATTCTTGGTGAACCTGGAAGATGTACTAAGGCAAACTGACAAACTAAAGAGTAGCATACATCCAAAGTGCTGAAAGAACTGAGAAATGAAATTGCGTACCTGCTATTAGAAACGTGTAAACTACCAATAACATCTATGGTACCTGAAGACTGGAAAGTTCCCAATGTAACACCAATTTTTAAAAAGGGATGAAGGGGTGATCCAGGAAATTACAGACCAGTGAGTCTGATGTCTGTGCCAGGCACAATGGTAGAAACTATCATAAGGAACACAATTGCTGAACATATAGATAAGAATAGTTTAATGGACAAAGTCAACATGGATTTAGCCAAGAAGTCTTGCCTCATAAATTTGCCGGCCCCTGTCACATGGTAGGAGCACTGGATGACCCGGCCATTTTTAAAGATGGTGCCGGCCATCCAGTGCTCCCTCCATGTGACAGGGGCCGGCCAATGGCACGGATACCCTGTCACATGGTAAGGGCAAAAGTCATCGGCGCCATTTTTATTACTGGCAGCAGACGGCCCGAGAGCGGGAGATCGCTCCCGGGACCCCCACTGGACCACCAGGTACCTGTAAAATGTTTTTTGGGGGGTCGGGAGGGTGGAGGAAGCTAAGGGATTAGTTTTAAAGGGTCAGGGTGGGTATTTTGTTTATCGGCTCGGGCGCAGGCGATAAACAAAATCGCGGTCGGGCCGGACGAAAAAAAAAACACGATGTGAATCGGAACAGGAATCCGAACAGATTCCGGTTCAGATTCACATCTCTATTAAAGTCTCATAATGCCATTTTAACCAAAATGAATCGGGAGTAGAGAACTTACTTCAAGTTTCAGATTCTTTTTCAAAAACTTCATCGCGCTGAATTCAGAGACGCTGAACCAAAAGAACGCTAAAGAAATTGAGCTTTTAAAGCATTCATGTGATGATGTGCCGACCCAAGTACATTGCGTGCTTATGCAGGTGTAATTTACTTATTTATTTGAAGGACGCCCACTCTATTTCCTTATTAAGACCCAACAGGATTACTGTATGTATTCTAAAAAACCATTTCTGTTCTTATTGGATTAGCCGTAGTGCTCTATCACAGCCTCTCCAATGAGCCTCCACTTTCTCCAAAATTGTCCATCTGCAATCCAAAAAACTATGATTGTTTTTGAGAAAGTGTTCCACAAGAGGTGCTTCCTCCTTTTTTGTCTTCAATCGCGACTTATGTTCTGTCATCCTGATTTTGAATGATCGTTGTGTCTTCCCTACATACATCAGATTGCATGGGCATACAATACAGTAAACCACAAAAGTTGATTTACATGAAAATTCCATTGATGACAATACGTTATAGCCATGAAACATATGATGATCCACATCTATGAGTTTCAATTGACATATGTTACAAGTGCAGTCATAATTTTCAACTGCGGTCACATTTGGATCAAAGTCACTAGATCACACTACTTGGTTTCTGATGTTACGACCTCGAGAATAGGCTATATGTATGGGAGCAGAAAATATGGGATGGGCACTCTGAAGAGCTCACCAGTGTTTCCTGATGGCTTGGCTGATAAATGCAGCCAGCCATTGGTGAATGTCGCAGAACCAAAGTCTGATGGTTTGAATCCCCAGAGAGTGTCAACTTCAGGAACAAATTTTCGCGATGATTGTACAATGCTCTCTGATAAGCTGATTGAATGCAGGAAGAGGGGTAGCCTTTTTCCAAAAATCGAATGGCCATATCTTTAGCTCAAATCTGGAAGTCATCTCTATCTGAACAAATTCATTGTAGGCAAAGAAATTGGCCTATAGGAAGGCTGCGTTTGAAAGATGTAGGATGAGCACTGTCAAAGCAGAGTAAGTTGATGCGCTCTGTAGGTTTTCAATATATACTTGTCGAGAAAATTGGCTTGTTTAGTAATTAGGAGATCTAAAAAAACAATCTCAGACTCGTGATAAGAGATGGTAAATTTTAAACCCGATGTCAGTGAATTTAACCAATGAAAAAATTCCAACAAAGATGAGATCGTTCCATGCCGGACAATGAAAACATCATCAATGTAACACTTCCAACACTGTAAATGAGAAATCCATGGTGTATTTGTTAAATATGAGTCTTCAAAATCGGCAACAAAAATATTGGCTACATCTGGGGCCATTGCTGCTCCCATGGCCGTGCCACATATCTGAAGATAGAATTGGCCATTGTATGAAAAATAATTTCTACTTAAGGCTAAATGTCAACAATTTTATAATGTATTCCGTTGGATTACATTGTGGTGCAGGTCTTAAAGACAAAGTTTTTGACACAGCTGAAATAGCTTGATCCTGAGGAATAACTGTGTAAAGAGGTTGTATATCCAAAGTAGCTAAAATGGAATTTGGCTGAACTTCTAAAGTCTCCAAAAATTGAATCATACATGACGTATCTTTCACAAAAGAAGGAGCTGAAGGTACTAAGGGTTGTAGAATTTTATCTAAGAAAATTGAAATTAGCTCCAATACCGAATCATTCATTGACACTATTGGACGCCCCGGAGGATTGAACAGAGACTTGTGAATTTTGGGAATAACATATAGCACTGGAATTCAGGGATGTTGATTAATAAGAAAATCACATTCAGAATGGGTAAGAAATCCTTCATTCAATCCCTCTTGAACCAAACTTTCAACCTCTTGCATAATGGTTTGCGTGAGATCTTCCGATAGTAGCCGGTAAAATTTTCCATCTGAAAGTTGACGCGTGATTTCTTGAGTATATTGTGCCACGCTGCGTACAACTACAGCACCGCCTTTATCAGCTGGCCTAATCACGATATCTCTTCGTGAATGTAGATGTCGGAGGGCTGTAGAATCTTCACGCGTCAAATTGAAAAACATATGTTGTTGTCGGCGTTCATAAATTTCAACATCCCGAAAAACTAATTTTTGAAATGTGGCTATGGACGGGTCCCCTGGTGATGGAGGATTCCAAGACTATTTCTTTTTTACCAAGGACAAATGTGATTTTTTTTTTTTTTGTTAAGAGACGCTGGCATATTATGAAAAAAAGCTGCACATTGAATTTGACGAATAAATTTGAAAAAATTGCAACGAAACTGAAAGGGATCTTGCCTATGAGTTGTTACAAAATTCAAACCTTTATTTAGAATTTTTTCTTCTATTTCCAAAAGCAGTTGTCCCGAAATATTCACCACTGCAGATACTGAGGAAACCTCATTGCATCGGTGGGTCACTATGTTGGTGGATAGCCCGACAAACTGAGATCTTGTCTTGGGTTTTTCCCACTCTGTTTGTAAATTTCACGAACCCCGTATGCCTCGAGACCCAAATCCTCTTCGTGTGTTCTGTCGATAGTCCCCTGATGGTATTTCCTCATCGCTCCCATATGAACTGTCAGATAAGTTGAACATGACATGCTTAGAACTGGATTGATTTTTGATATTTAGTCATGAATAGATTGGGCCTTTTTTTTTATAAATCGGCTTCATCACGTTTGAATTTGCAAATTTTTGTAAGCTTCAAATCTGCTCTGAATTTATCCATGCGTTTATTAAACTCTTGAAGACTTGTATCAAAAGTGTCTAGAATGGTATCTTTTTTAAGAGTATCTAACATCACTTGAGACTTAAGTTGCAATTCTTCTGAAATCTTCTGAGCTTGATCCACTATTAGAATCATTAAATCCATGGGGAAGACACAACGATCATTCAAAATCAGGATGACAGAACATAAGTCGCGATTGATGACAAAAAAAGGAGGAAGCACCTCTTATGGAACACTTTCTCAAAAACAATCAGTTTTTTGGATTGCAGATGGACAATTTTGGAGAAAGTGGAGGCTCATTGGATATGCAGTGATAAAACTCAATGGCTACTCCAACAAGAACAAAAATGGATTTTTAGATTATATACAGTAATCCCGTTGGGTCTTAATAAGGAAATAGAGTGAGTAATCTTCAAGTAAATAGGTAAATTACACCTGCGTAAGCACACAATGTACATGGGTCGGCACATCATCACATTACTTTAGCGTTCTTTTGGTTCAGCGTCCCTGAATTCAATGCAATGATGTTTTTGAAAAAGACTCTCTCTGAAACTTGAAGTAAGTTCTCTTCTCCCAATTCATTTTGGTTAAAATTGCATTATGAGACTTTAATGTGTGTTATTTTTTCAGAAAATTATTGCGGGACCAAAGAATTCAATGTAGAAAATCTGCTGTTCAGCCCCCGAGGCAGCTCCTGCAAAACATGATATCGTGTTTGGCTTGAAAAGTTTACAAATCTATGTAGCAAAAAAAGGGGATGTAATTGATTTTTTCACATTCTCACTATTTGGGGTTTAATAATTTAGAAACACATTTTTATATATAAACAAAAAAAGTATGGACCGATGATTAAATATAACCCTGTCAATCTATTGATGGAACATAGCTCATGTTCTAAGAGACAAAAAAGGGTGGTATGATGGTCCCAAATTTCTAACACAGTTTATGAAAAATCCTTTATTTTCCAAATAAAACTTGGGGCATTAAATCCATTCAAAAAGGTGAAATATATCCTTTTTTGAAACAGTTAACTACAGTGGCAGCATTATACATCACGGAACCTACTGCAGAGAGAATATTTTTTGGAAGGAAAGAAATTAGCAGTGCAGGCCATGCATTCATTCACAGCATACCTTGACAGAGCTCTCTGATTTCTCCATGTATTGGTGTTGATAAATATGAAACTGAAGTATTAAAAACAAACGGGCGGATTTTAAAAGCCCTGCTCGCGTAAATCCACCCGGATTTACGATGACAGGGCCTTGCGCGCCGGCGCGCCTATTTTCCATAGGCCGCCGGCGCGCGCAGAGCCCCGGGATGCGCGTAGGTCCCGGGGTTTTTCGAAGGGGGTGTGTCGGGGCGTGTCGGGGGCTTGTCGGGGCGGGACCGGATGACGCAGTGTTTCGGGGGCGGGGCGCAGCGCAATCGCGCTTTTGTTTGCACAGCAGGCGCAAACAAAAGTACGCTGGATTTGATATGATACACGCATAGCCGCACGTATCCTCTAAAATCCTGGATCGGCGCGTGCAAGGCTGCCGATTTTGGGCAGCCTGCGCGCGCCAAGCCGCACAGCCTGCTTCCGTTCCCTCCAAGGCCGCTCAGAAATCGGAGCGGCCTCGGAGGGAACTTCCTTTCGCCCTCCCGTCACCTTCCCCCCCTTCCTCTACCTAACCCACCCCCCTAGCCCTTACCTTTGTCCCTAGATTTACACCTGCGAGAAGCCGCCAGCGCCACGCCCCCGGTCCCGCCCCCGAAACGCCGTGCCCCCCCCTCGAAATGCCGCATCATCCGGTCCCACCCCGACACACCCCCTTCGAAAAACCCCGGGACCTACGCGGGTCCCGGGGCTCTGCGCGCGCCGGCGGCCTATGGAAAATAGGCGCGCCGGCGCACAAGGCCCTGCTCACGTAAATCCGGGCGGATTTACGCGAGCATGGCTTTTAAAATCCTCCTGAGTATGTGCCAGGCACCATCATGTTTCAAGTGGTCTCATTTCAGGTGTCTGGCAACGGAGGCAGTTGAACAAACCACAAGAATGCTGCCATGGCAATGGGGAGTTTAAGTCCCTGGATCATTAACTCAACTAAAATGATTAATGCAGAAAGCACTCAAAGGTTTACACTTGAGGGGCAGGAAGAAATTCCATGATTTTAAGAGTCAGGCAGAGCCTTTAAGACCAAAAGAAATTTCAAAAAAAGAGAGCAGGGCAATTTCTACTTCAGCTAAAGGAAAGAGGAGAAACAACAACAAAGCTTAACTCATATTTATTTATAAATTTATAGCCCACATATCTACAATACTAGGTGAGTTAACAAATGACATATATAATGATTAAAAATTTAAACAGTAAAAATAAATACATTCAAAAAAATCAATACACACCAAATCAATACATATAAATACTACAATAAAATAATCATAAATATTAGATTATTATAATGCATTTTAAAAAATCAGATAAAAACAAAAACTAATGTTATCGCATTATATGTTACCTTTAAATAATGCTCATGGATAATTATAAATAACTAATAAGACAAAACAAACCAAGATAGGTTGCCATGTCCTGTTAACTTTAAGACATCTTAAAGTTTAATAAATACTAAGCAACTGCCCAACAATAAAACCTAACGGCCTGATTTTAAATATGCCACGCGCGTAGAAATAGCCACTTACGTGCATAATTGAAAAGCCCTGACAAAAGGGCAGGCCAGGGGGCAAGGATGGGTGGTCCAAGGGGTGGAACGGAGCAAGCCGGGACAGTGCCATTCATCGCTGTCCCAGCGCGCGCAAGTTACTTCAGGTTGGGCCCTGAAGTAACAAAGAAAAAAGGATTTAGAGGGCTAGGAAGACAGGGCAAGGGGAAGAGAGGTTTGGGTAGGAGGTAAGAAAGTTCTCTGCCAGTCCGCTCCTAAATTGGAGGGAACTGGGGGAGCCCGATCTTGTCACCGCGCAAATTTGCTAAAATTAGCCCCCCTTACACACGCGGATTATAAAATCCGGTGCGTATGTCCGCGTAGCCCACATATTTTATAACATACGCGTGCCGGTATGCGCATGTTATAAAATCGGTGCGTCAGTGTGCACACATGGACGTGCACACCGGATAGTGCGCATACATGGATGCGCACGTGCACACCGGATAGTGCGCACATATGGACGCGCATGCGCACACTGGATAGTGCGCACACATGGAGCACTATCCATGTGTGCACACCGGATAGTGCGCACACATGGATGCGCACGCGCACCTTTTAAAATCTACCCTTAAGAGTCCATCTAAAAGCAGTAACTACTAAAAAAGAACAGAAAATACTCTTTAAAAGCTAGTTGGAACAAATACATTTCATAAGATTCAGAAAGCACAACTAAAAACTTCTCATTCTTCACTGGTTCATGTATGGAATTCCATGAAAATTTGCTATCTACACAAAATATCCTCTCTCTGGATTCCTTGAGGTGAATTTGTTTCATGGAAGATCTCAGGGTGCAAGATAAACAATATGGGGCGGATTTTAAATGCCCTGCGCGCGTAAATCCAGCCGAATTTACGCGCGCAGGGTGCCGGCGTGCCTATTTTGCATAGGCCGCCGGCGCGCGCAGAGCCCCGGGACGCGCGTAAGTCCCAGGGCTTTGTAAAAGGGGCGGGGAGGGGGCGTGTCGGGGGCGTTCCCGAAACGACGCGGCGTTTCGGGGGCGCGTGTTTCGGGGCGTTTTGGGGGCGGGCGTGGCACTGGCCCGGGGGGCGTGGTCGAGGCCTCCGGACCAGCCCCCGGGTCGGGTGACGGCGTGCCAGCAGCCCGCTGGCGCGCGCAGATTTACGTCTGCTTTTAGCAGGCGTAAATCTGCCAACAAAGGTAAGGGGGGGGTTTAGATAGGGCCGGAGGGGTGGGTTGGGTAGGGGAAGGTGGGGGAAGAGCGAAGGAAAGTTCCCTCGAGGCCGCTCCGAAATCAGAGCGGCCTCGGAGGGAACAGGCAGCGCGCGCTGGGCTCGGCGCGCACAGGTTGCACAAATGTGCACCCCCCTTGCGCGCGCCAACCCCGGATTTTATAAGATACGCGCGGCTACGTGCGTATCTTATATAATCCAGCGTACTTTTGTTCGCGCCTGGTGCGCGAACAAAAGTACGCGATCGCGCAAATTTTTTAAATCTACCCCTATACTTTTAAGAGAATTAAAACATAAGGGTTAGGCTGTGAATTGCTTTAAACACAAGTAAGATAGCTTTGAATGTCACTCGCCAAATGACTGGCAGCCAGTGAAGACAAGCAAGCAGAGGAATGATATGGTCTCGATTACTGGAACCAGAGTCAAGATGCACAGCAGTATTTTAAGTCATTCGGAAAGCCTGAACAGTTGACTGTGGCAATTCCAAAAATAAGACAATACAGTAGTCAATAAGAGATTACCAAGTCATGCTTTACAGTTCATAAATAAATTTCAGTCAAACACAGCTTAAAGTGTCGCTACAATCTAAGTTTATAGAAAAGTTTTGAAGCCTGGTTCCAACCTGAGTTTAATGAATAAGAAGGAATCCAAAGTGACTCCACAATTACATATTTTTCTAGAAATTTTAGCATCATCTCCATTGAATGATAATACCTTGGGAGATTCCTTGGGTGAAGAGCGAGAGAAAAACAAAATTTAAGTCTTGTTCACATTAAATAATTTATTCTCAATAAGCCAGCCCTTAAATGAACCAAGGCAGCAAGAGACTATTTAAAGAATCGTCAAAAGAGAAACTGGCACGTAAAACTGTATATTGTCGGCATAAAAGAGATACTGTAGTCAATATTTAGGCTGGCTAACAAGCTGAATAATGGGCACATACACAAGTTAAACAAAATAGCCAACAAGGCAGATTTTTGTACCACAAATTGTCACTTGCTGAATGTGGTCTAGAAAAACTAAGCAAAATCATAAGAACATACAACAGACCAATGTCTTAAAGGTGACAAAATATCTTGAAGAATCAAAGGCCACTGTAAATGTCCAATAATGTTAGAAAGAAATCAGTCCTGCTATCAAAATCACGGTGGAATACATCCACAATTGAAAGTAAAGAAAGTCTCAGTACCATGAGCTGGACAAAAAACAAACTGAAAACTGTCTAACGGGTTATATTCTTTGATTTAAGAATTTAAGTGCTTTAGTATGACCTTTTCCAATAGAAATAGAAAAGGTAATGTTGAAATAGGTTGATAGCTGGCAAAGTCGGTGGGATTGAGAGAAATTTGTTTCAATACATGACGCACAGTAGCAGTTTTTAAACTACCAGGGACTACAGCTTCAGATAAGGACATGGTTAGAAATTCACATAATTCGTCTCACTACTTTGAAATGAGCACTGCAGCAGGCACTAAATGGACTGAAAGTATCACAAAGATTTGCCACAATGTTCACAATCTAACTTTTACAGATATGTTTCTTTGATAAATCAGTTGGAAATAAGGTTATCAAGAAGAGTTTCCAAAGGAAGAAATTACTTTAAGGTTGAGGGATACAAGAGACACTGAAAAAGGACATTATGAAACCAATCACATGCATCACATTGCAGGCATTAGTGAAGGCACTGCCAAGTACAGTGTGGGAGAATTTTAAAGTTAAACCACTAGAGGTGGCATGCTTGTTAATATCTTTGGGGCCTTTAGAGTCAGTGAACTAATGGCCAAGGAGAAGACTGAACCAGTTGATTCCAGAGTACCAGCAGAGGATGTGCAAGTAGGACCCCAGCCTATAATTTTATTAATGAATTAAAAAAAAAAAGGGTATGAAGTCAAGAGATGGGTGCCAATTCAACATTCTTATCCCCAGTAGCAGCAGATGTGGCATAGAATAAGGTTGGACCTAATTAAACACAGAGAAAAGAATGCACCACCACACTTTCAATTTAACAGAATATTGACGAAGGGTCTGGGAGTTTTCAACGAAGAACCAGAAAACCTGAGCATAAGCAGGAAATCCCACAGTGTCACCCTCTTGCAAGTTCACTTCAGTTGATTATATAATTTAGTTTTGACTCTGCAGGAGAAAGGCATGAAGGGGATGGGGGAAGAATGCAATGTCTATGGAGAAGCCCCATTACACATAAGCAACTTTGCTTTTTCTACTGACAAGCAGAGGGGGTAGAAGGCAGGCAAACTTGCTGGTGCAGAGGGGAAGTTGTAAGCAGGCAGGTTGGCTAGCCTCCTTTGGGGGGGGGGGGGCACAGGCTAGTTGGAGTGAATGGCTGATTGTAAGGGTAGGCTGTTTGGTTGGGGTGAATGGATGATTAGGGTAGCAGACTTGCAGGCTGGCAAGGATGGATGAGGGGTGGCTGTGTGAGAGGGCATGAAGGTTTGGGGTCTGAGGATGTGAGCGGGAGATCAGAATAATAGAATACTGATCTCCCACTCCTCCAGTCTGGATTTCCCCTGGATACTGAAATATGTCCCCCAGATCCTGAACCTCTCTCTGTTCCTCCCCTTCTCCAATCCCAAGTCTTCCCTTCACCCCATCTCCCAATTCCAGTCCTCCCACCCTCTCTTCTTCCTGTTCTTTCTGATCCCTATTCCTTTCACCTTCTCTCATCTAGAGAGGCCAGAGGGGAGAAAGAGGAAGCTGCACGCTGGACCAGGGGAAAGAGGCAGAGCTGAGCAATATTGGTGCTGAGCAGAGGATAGAAAGAGGCAAAGTAGAGCAAAGCGTGGTGCAGGAAGTGTTATGCTAGGGCTGCTGAGCTTCCATTGTCTGCTATCATGTAGGGATCTGTAACAGTCCTGTTTGTTGTTTTTCCCCCAATAGGATATATACTTGTATTTTATAGCCTGTTACAACATTTGCAGCATTGCCTTTTCATAGGTAGTACTGCCATTGTTGACTCGTGGAAGTTAGTATGCATGTGGTACAGTAAACTTGTTACATGTGCGCCAAGTGATTTTTTTTTTTTTTTATAGAATTTAGTATTTTTTCACAATGTGCCTAGTAGTAGAGGGAATTTGTGTCGCTGTTGCTGAGATGACACCAGATTTTGATTTTTTTTTTTCCTATGGCGAGTTGCATGGGTAGATGTCTTATATTTGTTCTGCACTCACTCTTGAAGGGGGATATGTGAATACACAGCATATATTCACAAAACTGGAAGTACAAAGTTTATATTGGATTTGTCCTGCACATACTATAGCAAAAATGAACCTCACTCTAAAGAAGAGTATGTTGAATATGATTTCAGTCTAACATATTTACTGCTAGTGCTCTTATTAATGCCTGCATTGTGCTAAAAAGAGAATCCTTCTGGAGCTCATACAAAGTCTAACATACAGGCAACATATTTAGGTATGCTTGGAAGCTTTTTAATCAGACTAGTGGTATCCGAATAATTATGACTATTGATCATAACATGATCAAATTTGACTTGATATCTGGAGAGAGAAAAACTAAAGAAATCTACTGCAATAGCATTTAACTTTCAAAAGGAAAACGGATAAGAAAAACCTGAAAGGAGCAACTGCAAAAGTTAAAAGTTTACCTCAAGTATGGATGATGTTTAAAAATACCATCTTGGCAGCCCAGACCAAATATATTCCATGCATTAAAAAAGGTGGAAGGCAGGCCAAATGACTGCTAACATGGTTAAAAGGTGAGGTGAAAGGCTCATGATAAAACAGTGTAAGGTGGATAAGTCACTAAGGCCTGGGGCTCGCTGACCGCCACCAAAAATATGACTTTCCAGGTCAGATACTTCAGGTTATAGGTACGCAGCAGTTCAAAAGAGCTTTCATCAGCTCACCTAACACCACTGTGAGCAGGAGGCCTTAGGGGAGGATTCAACTGAAGCATACCCCACATAAATTGTACAACTATAGGTTGTGCAGAGATGGGCAAACCATCTACAACCTGATGGCATGCGTCAATTGCACTGAGATAAACTCTAAGAGTTGGTTTCTAAGCTAGCTTCTGATAGGTGTAGAATGTAATCAAGCAGTTTTTGTGGGGCAAGAGAACAGATCTAGGACCTTCTGCTCACACCACATGGAAAACTTCCTCCACTTCACTCCATATGACTTTCTAATGGAAGGTTTTCTAGAAGCCACCAGGACCCGAGACACGTCCTCAGAGATCATGTGGTTGCAGAATTAACCTCAACACCCAAGCTGTGAGCAACAGGACCTGGAGGTTGGGATGCCGTAACCTGCCTCGATCTTGCATGTTGAGATCTGGGGAAGTCCCCAGACTGATCGGTCTCTGGATGGACAACTCCCGTAGGAGTGGAAACCAGACCTGTCTCAGCCAATAAGGGACTTTGAGGATCATAGTCTCCTTGTCCTCAAGAAACTTCACGAGAATCTTCAATCACTAAGGTAATAGGAAGATTATGCATACAGAAGAACGTTGCCCCAATGGTGGGCCAGGGCATCTGAGGCTGGTTTGCTGTCTGATCTGTACAGGGAGAAAAACCGAGGTACCTTCCTGTTGCATGGGGACACAAACTACGCTTGAGCTCCCCCAGAGGTGGAAAGCAGAGTGGCTTACCTGTAACAGGTGTTCTATGACAGCAAGATGCTAGTCCTCAGTCATGAGTAACTTCATATAGAGCCTGGACGGAAAACTTATGTCAAAGTTTCTACAACTTTGACTGGCACACTGAGCATGCTCAGCATGCCTTAATCCACACGTTCACACAGGGTCCCTCTTCAGTCTCATAACAGAGAATTATGAAAAATTAAAAAAAAACAAACAGGAGAAATCCAACTTCACAGGGTAGAGGGCAGGTTTAAGGACTAACATCCTGCAGTCCTTGGACAACACCTGTTACAGGTAAGCAACTCCTAGTACAAGCAGGATGGTATTCCTCACGCATGGGTGAATCCCTAGCTATCAGCTGCTCCAGAAAACAAGGGATCAATAGCAACAAAGCCAAGTGCCAATGGGTACAACACTGGTGCTGTTGGAAACAGAGGGAGACAGCCAGAACCCGAAAAAACGGGCCCTAGACAGGAATAGTTGGGGTCTAAAGCTGAAAGTGTCCTAAGGACGGATTGGCCAAATCTACTGTCACGTCGGCCATCACTAGCCAGACAGTAGTGAGAGGGGAACACGTGGAGAGAACTCCACGTCGCAGCCTTGCAAATCTCCTCCATAGGAACTTCCTGCAAGTGGGCCACTGAAATCGCCATGGCTCTGACAGAATGAGCCTTGACATGATCCCCAAGCTGCAGTCCCATCTGCGTATAACAGAAAGAGAAGCAATCTGCTATCCAACTGGACAGTGTCTGCTTACCAACAGCAACTCCCAAGCTATTCCTGTCAAAAGAGATGAAGAGTTGCGTGGATTGCCTATGACCTTCTGTCCACTCCAGATAGGAGGCTAAGACCCTCTTACAATCCAGGCTGTGCAAGGCCTACTCACCCTGGTGCAAACTGAGACTTAGGAAAGAAGGTAGGCAGGATGACCGACTGGTTAAGATGGAATTCCACCACCACCTTAGACAGGATCTTAGGGAGTGTGCAGAGAACCACCCGATCATGGAAGAATTTCGTGTACAGAGGAAAAGTCATTAGTGCCTGAAGCTCACTGATCCTTCACGCTGAAGTAATCACCACCAAAAATAAGATATTTCAAGACAGGTATCTCAGGTCACAGGAGCTCAGCGGCTCAAAAGGAGCCTTCGTCAGCTGAGCCAATACCACATTGAGGTCCAAAGACATAGCAGGAGGCTTCAAAGGAGGCTTCAGCTGAAGCAGGTTTCACATAAAACGTCCCAAAGACTGAACAGAGATGGGCGAACCATCCGCACCCCAGTGGTAAGCTCCGATTGCACTCAGGTCCACCCTAACGAAGTTCGTTTTCAAACCAGCCTCCAAAAGATGGAAGAGGTAATCAAGCAGCTAGCGAGTGGAGCAAGAAAAAGGATCCAGGCTGTTTTGCTCATACCACACTAAAAACCTCTTCAGCCCATAAGACTTCCTTGTGGAAGGCTTCCTGGAAACCATCAGGATTCAAGACATCATCTGAGAGGTTGAGGCACCGCAGAATCAACCTTTAAACATCCAGGCCGTGAGAGACAGGGCCTAGAGGTTGGGATGCCACAGCTTGCCCTGATTGAGAGACAAGGTCTGGGGAAGTCCCCAGGCTGATCGGCTACTGGAGGGAGAGATCCCATAGGAGCAGGAACTAGACCTGCCTCAGCCAATAAGGGGTTATGAGGATCATAGTCCCTCAGTCCTGGTGAAGCTTCAGAAGAGTCTTTGTCACTAGAGGGATTGGATGTACGCTTACAGAAGGCCCTGGGCCCAGCTGCAGGCAAAGGCATCTGAGGCCGGAATGCCATCTGCCCAGTACAGGGAGCAGAACAGAGCCACCTTGCTTTTGCAAGAGGGAGGCAAACAGATCCATGTCCGGGAATCCCCAGAGACTAAAGATCCGATCCAGAACTGCCTGGTTCCGGTTCCACGAGTGAGACCTGAAGGCTCAGTTCAACCGGTCCACTATTATGTTCTCTGTTCCGGCCAGATACATGGCTCAAAGCACCATCCCGTGGGTCAGGGCCCAGGACCAGATATGGACTGCTTCCTAACACAGGATGAATGATCTCATGCCTCCCTGCTTGTTGATATACTACATCGCGACCTGGTTGTCAGTTTGAATCGGAACCACCTTGCCGGTCAGCTGATCTCTGAAAGCCTAGCGAGCATACCTGATTGCCCAGAGCTCCAGGAAGTTGATTTGGCACTGAGCTTCCTGGAGCTCATGGGCCCCCCACCCCAGGTTGGATGCATCTGTGGAGAGGACAACCTGAGCAGGGGGAGATTGAAATGACACCCCTCGATTCAGATTGGAGAGGTTCCCCCACCAGGACAAGGTGTCCAGGAGAGACAGCATAACCCAGATGCGAACCCAGAGACTCTGGGTGGTCTGATGCCACTGTGACCTCAGGGTCCACTGGGGCCTGTGTATGTGCAAGAGCACAAAGGGGGGTAAAATGGATGGTAGCGGCCATGTGCCCTAACAGCCTCAACATTTGCCTCGCAGAGACCAGCTGGCTCCATCACACTACCCCCGCAAGAGACACCATAATCAGCACGCTGGTTTGGGATAGAAAGGCCTTCGTCTGAGTTGTGTCCAGCAGGGCTCCGATGAAGTACAGCTGAGGCTTCGGGTAGTTGATAACGAACCCCAATGGCTGCAGCACCCGGATGGTCAGGCACAGGGATCGTGTCGCTCCTGCCTCAGTGATGCTCTTGACCAGCCAATCGTCCAGGTAGGGGAAAACCTGCATGAGTGTGCCCCCACCACAGCCAGACATTTGATAAAGACCCATGGTGCAGAGGCCAGACCGAATGGTAACACCCTGTACAAACCTGAGATACTTCCTGTGACCTTGGAAGATCTCAATGTGGGTGTAGGCATCTTTTAAATCAAGAGAGTATAGGCAGTCCCCTTTTTGCAGGAGGAGAATCAGGGTGCCCATAGAAACGAACTTGAACTTCTCTCTTTTCAGAAATCTGTTTAAGGCTCTCAGATCTAGGATGGGATGCAGTCCCCAGTTTTCTTTTGAATTAGAAAACACGGGGAGTAAAAATCCCATTCCCAATGACCTGGAGGAACAGGCTCAACAGTCCTATAGAAACATAGAAATGATGGCAGAAGACGACCAGATGGCTCATCAAGTCTGCCCAGCAAGCTTTCGCACTCTTTTTCTTTTTCTCAAACTTATCTGTTACTCTTGGCCCTTAGTAACCTTTTGGTACTATTTCGCTTCCATCCCCGCCATTAATGTAGAGAGCAGTGTTGGAACTGCATCTAAGTGAATATCTAGCTTAATTAGTTAGGGGTAGTAACCGCCGCAATAAGCAAGCTACACCCATGCTTATTTGTTTACCCAGACTATGTTGGCTGTTGTCTGTATATAGATCCACTTTTCTTCATCCCCCCCTGCCATTGAAGCAGACAGCTGGATATGCATTGAAAGTGAAGTATCAGACTCTCTCTCCCCTGCCGTTGAAGCATAGAGCCATGCTGGATATTCGTGAAGTATCAGTCTTTCTCCCCTGCCATTGAAGCAGAGAGCTATGCTGGATATGCATTGAAAGTGAAGTATCAGCTTATTAGGTTTCGGGTAGTTTCTGCCGTAACAAGCAAGCTACTCCCCACTTTTTTTGTGAATGGAAATCCTTTTTTCCACATTAATTCTTGCCGTTGAAGCTTAGATTAATGTTGGAGTTGCATTAACCGTGTATATGTTTATTGAATAAGGGTATTATCTCCAAGTAGTAGTTGTCATTCCGTGAGCCACCCACTCTTCATTCACGTCCTCTAGACTTTATGGATCCACAGTGTTTATCCCACACCCCTTTGAAGTCTTTCACAGTTCTGGTCTTCACCACTTCCTCCAGAAGGGCCTTCCAGGCATCCACCACCCTCTCCGTGAAGAAATGCTTCCTGACATTGGTTCTGAATCTTCCTCCCTGGAGTTTTAAATCGTGACGCCTGGTTCTGCTGATTATTTTCCAACGGAAAAGGTTTGTCGTTAACTTTGGATCATTAAAACCTTTCAAGTATCTTTGTATATCTCCCCTGCTCCTCCTTTCCTCCAGGGTGTACATATTTAGATTCTTCAATCTCTCCTCATAAGGCATTCAATGAAGACCATCCACCTTTTTGGTCGCCCTTCTCTGGACCGCCTCCATCCTGTCTCTGTCCCTTCGGAGATACGGTCTCCAGAACTGAGCACAGTACTCCAGGTGAGACCTCACCAAGGACCTGTACAAGGGGATAATCACTTCCCTTTTCTTACTTGATATTCCTCTCTCTATGCAGCCCAGCATTCTTCTGGCTTTAGCTATCGCCTTGTCACATTGTTTCGCCGACTTCAGATCGTTAGACACTATCACCCCTAGGTCTCTCTCCTGCTCCGTGCACATTAGCCCTTCACCCCTCATCAAATACAGTTCTTTCGGATTTACACACCCCATATGCATGACTCTGCACATCTTGGCACTGAATCTTCGACCACTGTTCCAGCTTTCTTAAATCGCTTCTCATTCTCTCCACTCCTTTCAGTGTGTCCACTCTGTTGCAGATCTTAGTGTCATCCGCAAACAGACAAACCTTACCTTCTAACTCGTCTGCTATGTCGCTCACATAGATATTGAACAAGACTGGTTCCAACACTGATCCTTGCGGCACTCCACTTAACACCGTTCTCTCTTCAGAAAAAGCTCCATTTATCATCACGCATTACCTGTCCGTCAACCAGTTTGCAATCCAGGCCATCACCTCGGCACTCACTCCTAAGCTTCTCATTTTATTCACCAGCCTCCTGTGCGGGACCGTATCAAAAGCCTTGCTGAAATCCAAGTAGATGACATTGAGCGCTCTTCCTTGATCCAATTCCCTAGTTACCCAGTTGAAAAAGTCAATCAGATTTGTCTGACAAGATCTTCCCCTGGTGAATCCATGCTGCCTCTGGTCCAGCAATTCTTCAGGCTACCAAAATGATAAGGGGAATGGAACAGCTCCCCCTAAGAGGAAAGACTAAAAAGGTTAGGACTTTTCAGCTTGGAGAAGAGACGACTGAGGGGGTTAGAGATGTTTAAAATCATGAGAGGTCTAGAACGGGTAGATGTGAATCGGTTATTTACTCTTTTGGTAGTAGAAAGACTAAGGGGGTACTCCATGAAGTTAGCATGGGGCACATTTAAAACTAATCGGAGAAAGTTCTTTTTTACTCAACGCACAATTAAACTCTGGAATTTGTTGCCAGAGGATGTGGTTAGTGCAGTTAGTATAGCTGTGTTTAAAAAAGGTTTGGATAAGTTCTTGGAGGAGAAGTCCATTACTTGCTATTAAGTTCACTTAGAGAATAGCCACTGCCATTAGCAATGGTAACATGGAATAGACTTAGTTTTTGGGTACTTGCCAGGTTCTTACGGCCTGGATTGGCCTCTGTTGGAAACAGGATGCTGGGCTTGCTGGGCTTTCAGCAGTGACTCCATCACTTTTCCCACCACCGAGGTGAGGCTAACCGGCCAGTAGTTTCCAGCCTCTTCTCTGCTCCCACTCTTGTGAAGCGGGACCACCACCACTCTTCTCCAATCACTCGGCACCACTCTCGTTTCTAGTAATCTATTGAACAGGTCACGCAGCGGACCCGCCAACACATCTCTGAGCTCCCTCAGTATCCTGGGATGAACCTCATCAGGCCCCATGGCTTTGTCCACTTTCAGTTTTCCCAGCTCTTCCCACACATTCTCCACTGTAAACGGAGTTACATCTACTCCAATCCCCTCCAGTTTCTTGTTAACTAGCGACGGTCCTTCTCCTGGATCCTCTTTAGTGAACACCGAACTAAAGTATTAATTTAGTATTTCTGCCATTTTTTCGTCTCTCTCTACACATTGATCCTTTTCACGTTTCAATTTCACTATACCACTTTGAACTTTTCTCCTTTCTCTGATGTATCTGAAAAATGTTTTGTCACCTCTCTTTACCTCTTTGGCAATCCTTTCTTCCGCTTGACTTTTTGCCGTCTTGATTACTTTCTTCGTCTCCCTCAGTTGTACCAGATAATCTTCTTTGTGCTCCTCCCTTTGGGATCCTTTATATTTTTTGAATGCTGTTCTTTTAGCTTTTATTTTGTCAGCCACCTCCTTTGAGAACCATATAGGTTTTATTTTTCTTTTGCTTTGCTTTACTTTTCTAACACATAGATTAGTTGCCTTGATAATTGCTCCTTTTAGTTTGGTCCACTGTTGATCCACATCTCTCTCGTTCTCCCAGCCTTTTAGTTCTTCCTCCACGCACTTCCCCATTTCATCAAAGTCCGTGTTTTTGAACAACAAAACTCTGGTCTTCGTGCTTCTTCTACATATCCTTTGTGTGATATGAAACCATACCGTTTGATGGACGTCAGAGACATTATCTCCATTAGTGAGCACTAAATAGAGTATAGCTCCCTCTCTCATGGGTTCCATTACCATTTGTTTGAACAAAGCCCCTTGCAGGGCATCCACTATTTCTCTACTATTGTTAGATTCAGCAGAAGTGATTCTCCAGTCTCATCCGGCAGATTAAAGTCGCCAGCGATCACCACTTCTCCCTTCTTTCCCATCTTGGCAATCACTAGGGCAGAGAAGTCCACCAAGAGGATCTCCTGACATGCTGTTGGCCACGAAAATGGGTTCAGAGGAGAATTTGGCGGAACACCCAATAGATTCAGCCTATATCCCCAAACGATGCATAGAACCCAGCGGTCTGCGGTGTCTCCGGGCCATCAATCAGCAAAGAATCATAACCGACCTCTGACCAGGGGGGTCCCACTGCAAGGGGACAGGTGGCTGGCTTTTGCTCTCTCCCATCCAGTCAAAACCCCATAGCAGGACTTGGCTGGGATGCTGGTTGAGGCTTGCTTGCTTGCTATTGCCTGGAGCAGCCCCGAGAGCTCACCCTCTGC
This sequence comes from Rhinatrema bivittatum, assembly GCF_901001135.1. NCBI lineage: Eukaryota > Metazoa > Chordata > Amphibia > Gymnophiona > Rhinatrematidae > Rhinatrema > Rhinatrema bivittatum. The sequence goes on along the minus strand of NC_042615.1, from coordinate 445,566,634 downwards.
GGAAAGGAGCGAGACGCTGGTGGGTAATACTTCCGCTGACAACAGAAGAGAGCCTTGGGCCGCACCAACCTCCTGGCCAAGGACGGCAGGTCAGAAGTGCTGGCAGAAAGGTGCAGGAAGGTCTCAGTGATCTCGCAACTGAGAAAACCGCATCCATCACCATGTCACCAAAGAGATTTTTGCCGGCACACAGCAAGTCAGCAAGCCTCTCCTACACCTCTGGCCGGAGGTCTGAGGCCCAGAGCCAAGCCATCCTGCAGACGCCGATCCCAGCAGCTGCAACTCTTGCTGCCGTTTCAAACACATCATAGGTGGAATACACCTCATGCTTCCTAACCTCAAGGCCCTATTGTGCAACCAGCAGGAACGCCTTTTGCTGCTGTTGGGGCAGTCGGTCTGCCAACTCCTGAACTTGCTTCCAGAGGTTATGGGAATACTGAGTCATATACAGCCAGTATTAGGCAATTCAGGCTATCAGCATGGTGGCCTTTCTGCCAGCGCATCCATCGCCCTGTGCTCCCATCCCGAGAGAGTGGAAGCATGGTTCCAGGAGCACTTGGCCATCTTAAGTATGGATTCCACCACTACCGACTGGTATGGGAGTTGACGCTTCTTGAAGCCAGTGGCATGCTAGACTAGGTACACCTCCCATCTGCCTTCCTAGTCACAGGCAGCACCGTGATGGGGTGCTCCCAAATCCTCCAGAGCAGCTCCTTGAAGATTTTGTGGACTGGGACAGCCACAAACTCCTTTGGAGCATCCACAAACTGGAGGATCTCCAGCATTTTGTAACTGGCGTCTTCTTCCGTCATAAGCTGGAACAGAACGACTTCCGCCATGGCCCACACAAATCCTGCAAAGGTCATGTCCTCAGGCGGGGACCTCTCATTTCCTCAGGGGAGATGGGTCTGAGGGAAGGTCCTTGGAATCCACTGAGAAGGAACCAAAGGTGTCATCTCTCCAAGTGTCATAAGGGGCATCATCCTCACTGAAGTCAGCTGGGGATGAAGGACTGGATGTGCCTCGAGGCCTAGGCACTGACGGCCCCGATAGTCCCGCAAACGAACCCGATAGGGTCAGCTGGGGAGTAGGACGACGTAATGGTGCTGCCGGCCTCAAAGGGCCTTCCTCATCCCAGGAGCCATGCAAAAGGACGGCATCAGGAGGAGGGAGAAATGGTGCCCCACGGGGCATCAATGGTCCTCGTGGCACTGGAGCCAGCTGAGTTGGGAGGATACCAAGAAGGACATCAAGACACTCCAACAGAGGCTCCAGTAGGGACGCCGCGATCACCAGCACCGACTCAATGCCCTGCACGGTTCGATCCACTGCCAGCTACACCCTATGCTCCAACTCCTCCTCAAAGGTCACTGAAGCCAGGACCAGCTGAGAGGGAGGAGTTGTGGCACGATCCTCCTTATAGCCTTGAGGGAGGTCAGTACTCAACACCAGAATTGGAGGGGGGAACACCTCGGTGACCCGGTATCGAAGGAGGGTGTAACTTCCTTCCTTCAGAGACACTTCGGGAGCATCGAGACTAGAGCCGGTGCCAGCCTGAACCCGGCTCTATGCGTCGACGCTTTTGTGATTTCCTATAGTGCTCAGCTCGGTCTTTTCCCAGTACTGAGATGGAAGGCAAAGATCCAGACATCCTCAACCTGGAGCAGACTGAGGGCCGATCCCTGGCCCCTCCCCTCCTCTGCCATTACCAGTGGAGGGCCCGACAGACAGGGCTCGGTGCCTATCGGTTCCTACGATCCTTCAGTGTCAGACACCGATATCGAAGGCTCGGACCTCTTAGAACCAAAACGTTTCTCCATTTTATTGAGACGGGCATGCCAGCCCTTGGGGGTCATCTTAGCACAAAGCCAGCACCCCCGAACGTCGTGGGATGCTCCCAGGCAGAGGATGCACACATCATGTGGATCCGTGATGGACATAGTCCAAGGGCACACTGGGGGCACCGACGAAAATCAGACACCATAATGAAAAAGACAAGGCCGGCAAATGGTCAATGACCTGCATGCCCCCGAAGGACACCTCTACGGGGAACTGACCATGCAACAAAGACTTACCGCACCACAGGAACTAAGGCAGGGGGAACCAAGAGGGACCGGCAGAGGAAAAAGACAACAAAACCAAAAGTGGAAAAGTTTTCCAAAAGAACAGAGCACGAGCTCCAAGACCACAAGACAGCTCCACAGAAAGAGAGACTGAAGAGGAACCTCACGTGGACACTTGGATTAAGGCATGCTGGGCATGCCAGTCAAAATTCTAGAAACTTTGACAGAAGTTTTCCGTGCCGGCCTCCATCTGACGATGTCACCCATGTGTGAGGATTAACATCCTGCTGGTCCTAGGACAATTTCCCATTCGCTACCCCCTAGCCCAGAGACTTCTCGTGGATTCTGAAGGCTCGAGTCAGACTGTTCCCTACCATGTTCTCCATTCTGGTCAGATACATGGCCCTGAGCACCATCCCTGGGAAAGGGCTCATGGCCAGATTTGAACTGCTTCCTGACACAGGAGATACGATTCCGTGACTCCCTGCTTGTTGACATAACACATGGTTACCTGGTTGTCAGTTTGGATCAGGACAACTTTGTTGGACAGCCAATCTCTGAAAGCCCATAGCACATACCTGACTGCCCGAAGCCCCAGGAAATTGATTTGACAAGAGCACTGCTGAGCAGACCATCAAACCTGGGTGCTGAGCTCATTTACATGAGCTACCCACCCAGGGGTGGAGGCATCCATTGCTAGGAGAATTTGGGTAGGGGGACTTTGAAAAAAGATCCCCCGCTCCAGATCGGAAAGTACCTGCCACCAGGATAATGAGTCCCAGAGACAGGATGTCTCAGATGCAATCCTGGATGCTTTGAGTAGCCTGGTAACATGTCACTCCCTTGGCATGTAAACATGGACGGTTGCGGCCATGTGTCCCAACAGTCTCAACATGTGCCAGGCTGATGCCTGCTGGTTATACTCAATCTCTGCTGTGATGGTCATCAAGGTGATGGCCACATTGATGAGGCACGAAGGCCTGAGCAATGTCTAGCAGGACTCATATGAAGTCCAACTAAAGTGATGGGCTGAGATGGGACTTCGAGTGGTTGATGACAAACCCTAGTGACTCCAACACCCGGATGGTCAAGTGAATGGATCTGGCAGCCCCTACCTGAGATGTACTCTTGACCAGCCAATCATCCAAACAGGGGAAAACATGCACTCCCATCCTGCGATGGTGTGCCACCACCACGGCCAGGCCTTTCGTGAAGACATGTAGGAATGAGGCTAGCCCAAACGGCAACACTCTGTGCTGAAAGTGCTGATTTCCCACCACAAATCAGAGATTCTTCCTTTGACCAGGAAAGATCTCTGTTAATGTATGTGTCCTTTAGATCGAGGGAGCATAGTCAGTCCCCTTTTTGTAAAAGTGCTATCAAGGAGCCCAGGGAAACCATCTTGAACTTTTCTTTTTTTAGAAACTTGTTCAAGGCCCTTAGAGAACGACTTCATTCATCCGAGACCTTTGGAATCAGGAAATACTTGGAGCAGAATCCCCTCCCTCTTTGTCCTGGTGTTACAGGCTTGACCGCTCTGGCCGTTGAGAGAAGAGCTCCATTAGCAGTATCTCCAGATGCACTACCAGCCCTCAAAATGGGCTTGGATGGCAATTTGGCAGGACACCCAATAGATTTAATTGGTACCCACCCGATGGACAATGGAAAGAATCCATTGGTCCGAGGTTATACTGGGCCATTGGTTCGCGAAGAACTGCAGCCTGCCCCTCGAGCAGAGGGTCCAAAATCCCGGGTACTGGCAACTAGCCTATGCTCCCTATGAGCCAGTCAAAACTCCATCCCTGGAGTTGACTGAGGCGTCAACTGGAGCTTGGGGGCTCTTTGTTGCCTGGGATGGCCATGGGAGCCCTGATGGTGTTCACGGGCACGAGGGGGTGGAAAGTAGTACTTCCTTTGGTGAAAGAAAGATTTCCTTTGTCCCTGCCTTGCCGGCCTCCTGGAAGAGGACGACAAGTTAGGAGTGCTGACTGAGAGCTGATGGAGGGTTTCATGGTGGTCCCTAAGTTGGGTCACAGCGTCCCTCACCCCATCTCCAAAGAGATTCTCCCCAATACATGGTTCATCAGCGAGTCATTCTTGTACCTTGGTCATAGATCAGAGGCCCACAGCCATGCCATTCTGCGGGCACCAATTCCCACTCCAGAGACTCTCTATGCCGTCTAAAAACATCGTAGGTCACTCAAACCTTGTGTTTTCCACACTACAGGCTCTTATGCACCAGCAACATGAGGGTGGTCCAGCTGCTGTTAAGGCAGCTGCTCGGCCACCTCCTGCATCTGCTTCCAGATGTCCCACAAGTCCTGGCTCATGAAGAGCTAAGAGGCAGCTATGCAGGCAATAAGCATAGCACCTTGAAATATGTTACTCCCAAGAGACACTCCTCAGGTGTCCTTCCCCGGGGACACTGAGGAGTGAGTCTGAGCGCACTTGGTTCTTTTGAGGGTGGATTCGACCTACTAATGGGGCAGCTCATGCTTATCAAACCCTGGAGTCTTCTGGAGTTAAACCCCATCCTCTTTCTTATTAATAGAATGCACTGTGGGGAAGGGAGGTGCTCCCATTCCTCAGCAGCAGCTCCTTAAGGATTTTGTGCACCGAGACCATCACGATCTCCTTAGGAGGCTCCACGAACTGGAGGATCTCAGGTATTTTGTACCTGGCATACTCCTCTGTTAATAACTGAAATGGGATGGCTTTTGCCATCACCCTCACAAAACCTGCAAAGGCCAAGTCCTCCAGTGGAGACTTCCTTCGTTCCTCTGCAGAAGAAGGGTCTGATGGGAGACCATCAGAGCCCTCATAGGAGGATTCTAAAGCATCATCTCCCCAGGGGTCGTAGGGTTCCTCATCCTTAATACAGGCTACTGGGGATAGGGTCCTAGGTGCTCAGCCTTCGTCTGGAGGTGTAGGCACCAGTAACACTGGGCGAGGGACTGCAGGTCTTTGTATCTCTGCCAGCCTAGGTGGAGCTTCCTCCTTGGAGGAACCAGCAACAACCACCATATCAGTAGGGGGAGGCTTTGATGCCCTGCCAGGAATAGATGCCATCACAGAAACTGAGGCCAGCTATGTCAGTAACGCATTGATGAGCATATTGAGCTTCTCCAGAAGGGGTACAAGGACAGGCGGCACAGAGTTCGATGCAGTCAGTGCCACAGGACTGAAGCTCTGTAGTGCCCACTCCACCACCAGCTGGACTCCCAGCTCCAGCTCCCCCTCAAACGTTGCCGATACCAACACTGACTGGGAGGAAGGAGGAGTGGCCAGATCTTTGAACCCGTGAGATGGATCGGTGACTGGATTCAGGACCTGTGGAGACCATCGCGGACCCCCGGCCCTAATGGAGGACTGGCTCTCCTTGCAGCGGGGTCAATTCAGGTACATCGCAGAATGAGCCGGTGCATCCTAGTGCCCGGCACCGTGCATCAACGGGGACCGGTGCCAATGCTTCTTCAGCTTCCCTTGATGCTCGGCCTGGTCCTTCTCCGGTGCCAAGGCAGATGACAAGGAACCCAATATCATCGGTCTGGAGGAGATGAACTGTGGTCAATCTCGGCTCCCCTATCCTCAGATGGTACCAACAGAACCCAAAGGTCCCACCGATGTCGATGACGTGGTGTCTATCAGTGTGGTTCCCAGGTCCATCGATGCCTTGGATGTCTTTGACCAGCTCAACTTGTCGAGTCGAAGCAGATGTCCCTTCAAGGTCAACTGGGCGCATAAGCGGCAACCCCGGAAGTCATGCGATGCCCCTAGGCAGAGGATACATATCTCATGCGGATCAATGACGACATGGTCCTCTGGCACCAGGAGCATCTCTTAAACCTGATGTGGCCATGTCAGGACGAAACAAAAAGGGGCACAAACCAAAACTATGGCAGCGGGCATCGATGGCCAGCATGCACCAAGGCACACCGGGGAATCAACCACAAAAGGAAACTCACTAGTCAAGGTTTTCGGCAATTCTAGTAACATTACGGAGAGGCACAGAGAGGGACCCAGCAATGGAAACATGAGAGAAAAAAATGCGAATACCATTTATTTATTTATTTTATGTATTTATTTGTTTTTATATACTGATGTTCATTGGAGTGTATCACAACGGTTTACATTATAACTAGTGGAATAGTAAGACTAAGGTGTCTTATTATTTATACATTGTAACATTGAGGCATTATGAGAAAAAGGAAGTTTTTCACAAGGCCAAAAGCAGCCAAAAGTGAGCTCACTCTCACCATAAGGCTTACAGCTCCACGGAAAAAGAAAGACTGGAAAAGGATTCCTCATGGACACGTGGTATAGGGCTTGCTGGGCATGCTCAGTGTGCCTATTCAAAGCTCTAGAAATGCTGACATAATTTTTCCGCATCTGGGCTCCATCTGATGATGTCATCCATGTATGAGGACTACCATCCTGCTTGTCCTCAGAGAACCTGGAAGATGGAGAGTGGCCAACAATGCTAATTTTTAGAAAGAGATCCAGAGGTGATCCAGTAAACTGCAGATTGGTGAGCCTGCCATCAGTGCCAAGAAAAATGGTTGAAATTTGCTAGCAGCATTAAATGGTTGTAAGGTCAAGCATTTCCTGTGCAGCTTATTCGAACTAGTAATAGGTACCTTTATCCCTTTTTAAAAATATTACAAAATGTTATTCCTTTTGTTATTTTAGTAATGATTCAACACTTAAAATAATTCATAAGAGGAAGTGGCTAAAAAGAGTGTGATCCTCCTGATGCAGGCACTCGAAACACGAACCATGTTGGGGAATATTGCTTCACACATCACTAAGTTAAGTTTAATTTTAAGTGCATAAAGAAAAATATTAGACATTGGCTGATGATTAAATATAAGGAAAAGAAGGAACTTTGCTGGCAGTGCCTATTATTACGGCCACAGTAGATGGGTGAAAAGTACTTTAATGTGAAGGACTTGTACTGCTAATTCTGGGCATACAGTATATTCCTCATTAGTATAAAATTGTCCTAAGAACTTGTCTTTAAATTTTGCAAAATATAAGATGTAAACTTCAACTACAACTATCAATCTCTGGAAGTGTCCTCACAATTCCAATATCTCCATGATAGCACACATCTTAGAGGGTATTTTTAAAATGCAACTATACAGACCTCCTTGATTCATCAAAAATATGACCAGAAAACCCAACATAGAACCCTGCAAAAACCCTTGTTTTGCCTGCAAAAGGCTTACTCAGGGAATCAATCTTGTGGTTTTCAGTGCTACAAAACTGCTATTCTAACATTTTGCATCTGTTGCATACATGCGCGGCTCAGCCAGTGTTATTTTATATGTCCTCTGTTGAAAACCTGGTAAGTTTTCAGGAGCTGACTTAAACAACATGTAAGAGACTGAAAAGCTGCCAGGTTTTCAACAGAGGACATAAATGATACTGGCCTAGCCGCGCATGTGTGCAACAGATGCAAAATATTAGAACAGCAGTTTGTTCTTTATGAAAAATATCTGTGGTTCAACCCATGTATATCTGTGCATATATATTCACACATATATATATATATACACACACGTGTGTGTCTCTATCTCTCTCTATATATACAGATAGATATACACATACACACACATCTGTGATTTCAGAGATTACATTTTGTATTTGGTCAAGTTTTCTTCCAAGTTTTTTTTAGCAGGATCCAAAGAGAAAATGTTTTGGAATTGCTGTCAGAGAATGGTTTAAGCACACTAGGAAATATTATACTCTGCCTTCTGATACAGAGTATATATTTAATTGTGTGAAACTGGAACTGCCCAGATATCTACTACCCAAGCTTAGTTGTCCATTTCAGATTATTGAAATAAATTGGTAAGCTTTTATTAAAAAGTATGTTTTGATGAAAATATTTAACTTGCCATGATTTTGGCTCGCCAAAGTGGAGATAATTAATGCTGTAAAGATCCATATCTTCAGTATGCCATGCAAACGTTGTTTTCCACATGCCAAAATAGAGATACGGAGTATTTACACCCTCAATGGAAATGCCACAATCTTCTCCTACAACATCCAATATTGTATTCAGACGGGAAATGTTCCATTCATCAACGTCCTAAAAAAACACAAATGTAATGAGTTTTATTATCAGTAAAGCAATTAATTTATAAACAAATTGGTTTCTCTTGTTCTGTGCCAGTTTAAAACCTCCTCTGAAAATATGGTTTAATACATTCTCTGAAAAACCTTTAAAGCCAAGTTCTGTGTGATGAAGCCTTAGAAATATATCAAACAAAAATTTAGAACTTTTATATTATGTAACATGATTAGATTACATACAGAGGTACAAACATTTAGGCCTCTATGACGTACCAGGTTACCATGTTTCTAATTAAAATAAGAACCATAGTAGACGCAAGTATTGTATATTAACTAGTGCAAATTTCCCTAATGTTCTGACAGTTTTTATTTATTTTATTTATTTAGATTTATATTCTACTTTTTTGTCACTAATATCTGCTGTGAAATGTAAATTCGAGTTTTGTATATTCAACCACTCAATGAAACTGTCCAAATCCTCTCTTGAACCTTCCCAAATTCCAGAATGTCATCTATAAAGCGTTTCCAGAGCTTCACACACTCTTTATATGGGGACTCAGCCAAAATCTTATTTTCAAAACACTCATTATGTAAATTCACTATGTCGGGCACCATGGAGGCCCCCATCGCCACCCCCTTCACTTGTTTAAAAAAACGATGACCCGCACAAAAGTAATTCTATGTCATGGCCCAAGAGGTAAGCTCAACCACGAGTTCAGTGGGGATCCTAATTCTCCCTTTCCTCAATATCATATAATCCCGTACTATGTCTGTCTATTGCTTCTTCCTGCGTGATATTAGTATATAATGATGTGACATCTAAAGTGGCCATCATGTTAGTCAGTGGCACAGAAAAATCTTCCAAAATCGTGATAACATGCTCAGAACCTCTGATATATAAAGGCAATTCTTCAACAAAGGGTCACAACAGACGGTCAACAAAAATTGACAAGGGCTCTAATAATGATCCCCTTGAGGACATAATGGGTCTACTAGGCGGGTTGTCTAGTCTTTTGTGAATCTTAGGCAATACATAAAAGGCCGGAACTACCAGATGTTCAACCTTTAAGAATCTGTATTCCCTCTGCCAATCCAATTTGATTTAAGGGCCCCTTCAAGGATCTTATCTATGTCCCTCTTCAACTGCATATGAATGTGGGGTGTTGGGGTGGGTGGGGAAGGTAGATTTGTGTTGATTTATGACCGATACAAAATTTGTCCTTAAACCTGTTCCAACAGAATTTACGCCGAGTCAGCGGCTAGAGAAAGATTACTTGTTACCTTATTTATTTTATTTATTTATTTATTTTTTATTTTTATATACCGAAGTTCTTGTTGGAATTACAAATCACTCCGGTTTACATAAAACGATGAACTGCCCAACAGCGGATGGGGGCTTTACATAGAACTGTAGAACATAAGGAACAATAAAACCGGATGTCAATTTAACATAGTAATAATAAATATAATATAATATAATATGTACATACAATTTAACTATTTAACGTAGTAGAGATGACCTGTCAAATCTACCATATAGATACAATAAGAGTAATATAGTGAACTTATGGATTCAAAAATTGATTGAGCAGTTGTGGAGTCCTGATAGTAGGAATTGGTGAGATGTCGATAATTTAGGGATACTATTATTTAGGAAGTCCTCTTGTCTAAGTATCATTGAGAATCTGGGAAGGCTTGTTGGAAAAGCCAGGTCTTCAGTCTTTTTTTGAACTCTTGATGACTGGGTTCTAGTCTTAGATCTGGGGGGAGAGCGTTCCACTGGTGGGGTCCAGCTGAAGATAATGCTCGTTTGCTCAATGCTGATTTTACTTGTGGGACATGCAGTGTTCCTTTGTATGCGCTTCTAATTGGTCTAGAAGATGTATGCGGTTGAAGTTGAGTGCTTAGCATGATAGGAGCCAGATTGTATATTGCTTTGTGAATGACCTTGGAATGAACAGTCGCATATTTAACACCAACGAGCTGGTTGGAACCCGAAGTTGGTTTAAAAGTCCCCTGATGCAGGCAGTAGGGTAACCGCCGAAACGCCATGGCGACGGGTATTTTCTAACAATGAACTAAAATTTGTGCATCGTGAATCACGTCATGATACAACATTGTTCAGAGAAGGATTCATACAGTAACGAGTCAAGAGACAACACTGAAAGACATTGCTTTGATTGCCTTCATTAGGAGAAAAAGTTGGGATTTGATGTAATAACTACTGCAAAGGAGGCGACCTGTCTTCAGTGATGAACTTTTAATATGAAAGTTGGTTAGGTTTGTGAAGAGGATTTACCCGTGATCTAGGTTGTATACATAGCAATTACAAACACGGTATTAAGTAGAATAATTGAGGATCCTGAGAGGGTTTCACTCTCAAAGGAGACACATTGTGGAAATGAAATTAAGTAGGGAGAAATAGAAAATTGAATGTTTTTAGGGTTTGGGAATGGGGAGTGAGGTGAGAGTGCTGTATGTATGTGGGTTGACGTGTAAAGGAGTACAAGTGTACGAGGGATGATTTTTAACATCATGTGATGTGATTTAACTTTGTGAACATTTGAATATTTAAAAATTTATAAATGAAGATGTTGAGTAAATAAAGATTATGTCTTTACTTTAAGTGTTGAAATATTTATGAATTAGTGAGCATTTATTGATAGGCTGACTTTGCATATTTCACCATTTAAATAGGAGGCAATGCATTTGTGGTCTTTTGGGATTGTGTACGTGTATACAGAAATACATTATTAGGGATGTGCAGAGGGATGCCATATGTTGCATTCGTGATTCGGATTCGTCGGAGAGCAGATACATTGCATTCGGCCGTATGACGCCCCGATGCATTAATACAGCGATTTCTATTCGTGTCCCAGCTAAAATTAAAATTAACTACAACCCCCCCCCCTCCTGACCCCCCCAAGACTTACCAAAACTCCCTGGTGGTCCAGCGGGGAGTCCGGGAGCCATCCCCTGCACTCTCACTCCCTCGGTACTGGTTTCATCATGGCGCTGATAGCCTTTGTCACAGGAGCTACCGGTGCCATTGGTCAGCCCCTGTCACATGGTCATCGGCGCCATCTTGTGCTCCTACCATGTGACAGGGGCTGACCAATGGCACCGGTAGCCCCTGTGACATAGTATAGGCAAAGGCTATCGGCGCCATTTTGAGTACTGGCATCGGACGGCCGGAGTGCAGGAGGTCGCTCCGGGACCCCTGTTGGACCCCCAGGAACTTTTGGCCAGCTTGGGGGGGCCTCCTGACCCCCACAAGACTTGCCAAAAGTCCAGCGGGAGTCCGGGACCGACCTCCTGCATGCCGGCCGTCCGATGCCAGTACTCAAAATGGCGCCGATCGCCTTTGCCCTCACAATGTCACAGGTACCAACGGTCGGCCCCTGTGACATGTGAGGGCAAAGGCGATCGGCGCCATTTTGAGTACTGGCATCGGACAGCCAGCATGTAGGTCGCTCCCGGACCCCCGCTGGACTTTTGGCAAGTCTTGTGGGGGTCAGGAGGCCCCCCAAGCTGGCCAAAAGTCCCTGGGGGTCCAACGGGGGGTCCCGGAGCGACCTCCTGAACTCCGGCCATCCGATGCCAGTACTCAAAATGACGCCGATAGCCTCTGCCCATATTATGTCACAGGGGCTACCGGTGCCATTGGTCAGCCCCTGTCACATGGTAGGAGCACAAGATGGCACCGATGGCCATGTGACAGGGGCTGACCAATGGCACCGGTAGCCCCTGTGACAAAGGCTATCGGCGCCATGATGAAACCGGCACCGAGGGTGTGAGTGCAGGGGATGGCTCCCGGACCCCCCGCTGGACCACCAGGGAGTTTTGGTAAGTCTTTGGGGGGTTCAGGAGGGTGGGGGGTTTGTTTAAATTTTTATTTAGGTGGCTGTATAATTCGGGGAAGATTTGTGTATTCGTGGGGAATCTCGATACGTTTCGCTTCCCCACAAATACTACGAATAGTGTAATATACGTTGCGGATCGCCAATACGGCGAAAACGAATGCACACCCCTATAAATTGTCTTCCATTCCACTACTTCCTAATATAAATCCTGCACAGATTACAAAAATACAATCATAAAATCTTCACACTACAACATATAGCCACACATATATATGTGTAAAACAAAAATACTAAAACTCTATCTCACCTTCTTCAAAAAAAGTATATTAATTAGGGATGTGCTTCGGCCAAACCTTTGGTTCAGCCTTCGGTATCGGCCCGCCGCAGGAAGTTTCGGTTTCCCGCGGTTTGGGCCATTTTTTTTTCCAGCCATCCCGTTAGTGCACACTAACCCCGAAAAACTAAATTTCCCGATATTTCGTGAAAATTCCCTTCGTTTTTTGGGGTGGCCAAACCAGGGCGAAATATACAATTTAGTTGAAATTGTCTAATTCATCCTAGACGAATGCACATCCCTAATATTAATACCTTTTCTAAACAACTTCATGTCTCCTGCTTGCAAACGGAGACCTGCTGGCTATTTATTCCATTCAATTCTTGCTACAGAAGAAAAAAACTCTTGACCTTGTTTGTGCCCGTTTGTACTTGTTAACTGAAGGAAAGTCAACAATGAGTACCCTCTGATCTCAATGATCATATTGGAAAATACCAATCTATAGAATTTTGTTTTCGCAAGCTTTCCCGCATGATCTGTAGCTAGTAGAGAGTCGTTTATTCGATAAAAATATTTATGTATCAGAACTTAAGGCTTGTAAACAATAAATATGTAGGCAGTTTACTGTCATATTATTGTATTTGTGTATTGTTTGTGTTATGTATGATTTTTGAATGTTTTTTTGTTAGACTGCTTAGAAATTTAGATTTGCGGTATACAAGTTTTAAATAAATAAATAAATAAATAAATAAATAAATAGATAGATAGATAAATAAATAAATGGAAAATGAAATAGAAGTAGAAATAAAAACATGAAATCCAGCTTGCCTGGATACTTCTGTAGAAATCCTAAATACTGAAAGCTCTGGTGTAACCAATTCCTTTCGAAAGCAAACATCAAGTAAATTAGCCTTACCTGTGTTAAATTTTACTGATTTGCACGATGGCATGATAAATTCAGCAGTTTCAGTTTGTTCGCTCAGCTGGGTAGAGTCTTTCAAAGGAAAGACACAACCAAAAGCCCAAAGGAGCTGTCAAAAGAATGCTGGGGCAAAGTGGTGGAAAGGCACAGACTTAGGGATGGGTATAAAAATTGCCAGTCCTTGAATGTTGCTCAGGGCACAGTCAAGACAATTATAAATAAGAGGATGGTGAATGGCACCACCACCTCACCTAGATCAAGAAGGCAACGAAAATGCCAACACTGAAAGCACTGAGAGGAAAGGATAACCTTGCTGGTGGCTGAAAAGTATCGGTAAGTACTGCTTAGGGAACTTTTTAGAACTTAAAAGTTTTGAGGAGAAGTAAACTATTGGGATACATTCTTTAGTGTATTTGTATGTCTATATTAAATAGCTAATCAGAAGAGGGTCAAAATAATGAGGCATTTTGTTTGTATTAAATAGCTATTCAGAAGACTGCCAAAAATCAGGAGTTTGAGTATCTGTCTTTTCCTAAATCCCACCCACCCCTAGCTAATCCTTTAATTTATAGGCAGGTGACACTTTCACACTAAAAAAAAAAATGTAATCAGCCTTTTAAACTTAAATTCAGAAATTCCCTACACCTTATGAGTTTAATCATTCCCTTGCAAGTCACTATCACATAAACAGTGAATACACTAATACATTTAATTAAATGACCCTAATTGTATGCATTCCTACTTCCATAGCAACCCAAACTTAACTAAGAACTGAACAAATTTAAGATGAAGGCAGCAGTCCAGCAGCAAGAAGGGGGCCTCCCAGTCTTTTGCATCGAGTGTCACATGTATGATTTTTTACCAGCTGGTGAGAAGTTGTATGTGTGAACCCGGTGCAAAGAGCTTCTATCTCTCAGAGAACGAGTCCGATTTCTGGAGGCTAGAGTAGAGGAGCTGAGGCAGACAGAGAGGTATATAGATAATACCTTCAGGGACATAGTAGCCAAGTCCCAACTCTAGTCTGGTAGCCCTGGTGCTGCCTTGGAGAAGGAAGGTCTCCTGATCGGAGAACATCAACCTGGTGCAGCAGGAAGTGATCCTGTAGCAAGGACTTGCTCTCCAGGTGTTGCATTGTCCTCTCACACCGAGATAGTCTCCCAAGGCTACTGGCCCAGGAGAGAAGGGTTAGGTCAGCCGTCATAGTTGATTCGATTATTAGGAATCAAGACAGCTGGGTGGCTGGTGGGTACAAGGATTTCCTGGCAACATGCCTACCTGGTGCGAAGGTGGCGGAACTCACGTAGAAAGATGACATCCAGATCCTCCAGGGTAGCATTCTCTGAATGCTCAGGTCCCCAGAGGCAGGCACAGCTCCAGTGTCTCAATGCGTGGATGAGACGATGGTGCAAGGGAGAGGAATTCAGTTTTGTAAGGAACTGGGGAACAGTTTGGGGAAGGGAGAGTATTTTCTGAAGAGATGGGCTCCACCTTAACCAGGGTGGAACCAGGCTGCTGGCGCTAACCTTTAAAAAGATTGATTGATTTAGTTTAAAAGCTGCTCTAAGGGGAAAGCCGACAGTCGCTCACCAGCGCATGGTTCAGAGGGAGGTATCTTTAAAGGATACTAATGAAGCACTGGAGTTAGGGCATCGCAAAAGAGAGGTTTCAATAATAAGAATAGTCGTCCAAGTGCCTATAATTAGACTTACCTAAGCTAAAAGATTCCAATTTATCCCTATCAACTGAAAAGCAGAATGTAAATACAAACGAAACACACACTTTGAAATGTTTGTATACTAATGCCAGAAGTCTAAGAAGTAAGATGAAAGAGTTAGAATATATAGCAGGGAATGATGACAGACTTAATTGGCATCTCAGATACATGGTGGAAAAAGTATAACCAATGGGATAGTGCTATACCAGGGTACAAATTATACAGAAATGATAGAGGAGCAACTTGGGGGTGGGGTGGCACTTTATGTCTGGGATAGCATAGAGTCCAACAGGATAAAGATCCTGCAAGAGTCCAAATGCACAATCAAATCTTTATGGATAGAAATCCCTTGTGTGTCGGGGAAGAGTATAGTGATGGGAGTATAGTACCATCCACTTGGCCAAAATAATGAGACAGACAGTGAACCTGGAAGATGTGGTAGGCCAGATTGACAAACTGAAGAGCAGTAAATCACCAGGACCCGATGGCAAATACAACAGGTTTCTGAAAGAACTAAAAAATGAAATTTCAGACCTATTTCAATTAATTTGTAACCTATCATTAAAATTATCGATTGCACCTGAAGACTGAAAAGTGTCCAATGTAACTACAATATTTAAAAAGGGTTCCAAGGATGATCCGGGAAAGTATAGACCAACGAGTCTTACCTCAGTGCTGGGAAAAATCCTGGAATCTGTTATAAAGAATAAAACAAAACATTTAGACAGACATGGTCTAATGGGACATAGCCAGCATGGATTTACCCAAGGGAAGTCTTGCCTCACAAACCTACTTTTTTTTGAAGGGGTAAATAAAACACATGGGCAAAGGTGAACCGGCAGATTGGTATATTTGGATTTTCAGAAGGAGTTCAACAAAATCCCGCATGAGAGGCTTCTAAGAAAACTGAAAAGTCATGGGACAGGAAGCAATGTCCTTTTGTGGAGTGCAAACTGGTTAAAAGACAAGAAAGAGTAGGATTAAATGGTCTGTTTTCACAGTGGAGAAAAGTAAACAGTAGAGTGCCTAAGGGATCTGTACTTGGACCATTGCTTTTTATTATATTTATAAATGATCTGGAAAGGAATACGAAAAGTGAGGTAATCAGATTTGAAGATGACACAAAATTATGCTAAATAGTAAAATCTCAAGCGGATGATGATAAATTGCTGGAGGACCTTGTGAGACTGTAAAACTGGGCTTCCAAATAGCAGATAAAATTTAACATGGGCAAGTACAAGGTGATGTATATAGGGAAAAATAACCCTTGCTATAGTTACTTGTTAGGTTCTATCTTAGGAATTACCACCCAGGAAAGATCTAGGCGTCATAGTGGATAATACATTGAAATCTTCAGCTCAGTGTTCTGTGGCAGTCAAAAAAGCAAACAATGTTAGAAATTATTAGGAAGGGAATAGCAAATAAAACAGTGGATGTCATAATACCTCTGTATCACGCGATGGTGAGACTGCACTTTGAATACTGTGTGCAATTCTGGTCAAGTGCATCTCAAAAAAGATATAGTTGGAGTGGAAAAAGTGCAAAGAAGGGCAACCAAAATAAGGAGCATGGAACAGCTCCTCTATGAGGAAAAGCTAAGAAAGTTACAGCTGTTCAGTTTGGAGAAAAGACAACTGAGGGAGATATAAGTCTATGAAATCTTGAAAACTTGGTTAATGTAAATCGGTTATTTACTCTCAGATACAGAAGCACTAGGGGGGCAATCCATGAATTTAGCAAGTAGCTCATTTAAAACAAATCGAAGAAAATTCATTTTCACTCAGTGCATAGTTAAGCTCTGGAATTCATTACCAGAGGATATGGTTACAACAGTTAGTATAACTGGGTTTAAAAAAGGTTTGGATAAATTCCTAGAGGAAAAATCCATAAACTGCTATTAATTAATAAGCAATAGTAGCTTAAGATCTAGTTAATGTTTGGGTACTTGCCAGGTACTTTTGACTTGGATTGGCCACTGTTGGAAACAGGATGCTGGGCTTGATGGACCCCTTGGTCTGACCCAGCATGGCATATCTTATGTTCTTATGTAACATTTGTTACAAACCCAACAGCACATCACCCTAAGAACACCATCCTTATTGTTTAGTATACTAGTGGCAGTAACTTGTTATGACAATGTTTTCCATCGGCAGGGACTGGGGCATTTGTCAGGACAGAAGCAACAGTGAACAGTAAAAAGTACAGATAAGTCCTTGAGGAAAAGCTGCTGAAACTGGGATGGAAGTTCACCATTCAGCATGACAGCAATCCCCCACCCCCCAAAGCCGAAGCTTCGCTTGAGTGACTCAGTTAGATCCTTGACTACAAACTAATTGAAAACCTATGGTATGATGAAGACTGCTGTCAATCAACACCTCCCAAGGAACCTGACAGAGTAAAAATTGTTTTGAAAAGAATGATCTACTATTAACAAATCTAGGTACACAAAATTGGTGGTGACCTTTCCCAATGGACTCAGCTGTAATTACTACCAAAGATTCATCTATAAAAGTATTGATTCAGTAGGCTGGAGACTTATCCAAATTGTTAGATTTCAGCTTTTTCTTGGTTAAGTAAATGTTTTATCCTAATAAAACATTTTAAGCCATGAAAGGGATGGGTATAGTGTATTAAAAAAAATTCATTTAAATGTATGCAAATCTGGTGCCCTGACAGCACAATGTTAAAAAATGTTCAAGGAGAAATAGACTTTCAATAGCTACTGTGCATCCCCACAGCCACAGTATCTAACCTGCTCCACCATCTCTCCACTCCCAGTCAATAAGAGCAGCATTGCAAGAACACAGTATTTACTAGTTAACCCTGTAGCTGCTCCTTCCTCTGTAGCAGGCACTTCCGCTCTAAAAAGGAAATCATGGGTAGGAAAGAAAAGTTGCAAGGATTACAAGTGCTGTGTCCCCACACTTAGGGGTAGATTTTATAATTTTGCGCGAGCGCATACTTTTGTTCCCGCACCAGGCGCGAACAAAAGTACGCTGGATTTTATAAGATACGCGCGTAGCCGCGCGTATCTTATAAAATCCGGGGTCGACGCACGCAAGGGGGTGCATATTTCTGCAACCTGCGTGCACAGAGCCCAGCGCGCGCTGCCTGTTCCCTCCGAGGCCGCTCCGAAATCGGAGCGGCCTCAGAGGGAGCTTTCTTTCCACCCCCCGCACCTTCCCCTCCCTTCCCCTCCCTAACCACCCACCCGGCCCTATCTAAACCCCCCCCTACCTCGCGCAAAATTATAAAATCTACCCCTAAGTGTGGGGACACAGCACTTGTAATCCTTGCAACTTTTCTTTCCTACCCATGATTTCCTTTTTAGAGCGGAAGTGCCTGCTACAGAGGAAGGAGCAGCTACAGGGTTAACTAGTAAATACTGTGTTCTTGCAATGCTGCTCTTATTGACTGGGAGTGGAGAGATGGTGGAGCAGGTTAGATACTGTGGCTGTGGGGATGCACAGTAGCTATTGAAAGTCTATTTCTCCTTGAACATTTTTTAACATTGTGCTGTCAGGGCACCAGATTTGCATACATTTAAATGAATTTTTTTTAATACACTATACCCATCCCTTTCATGGCTTAAAATGTTTTATTAGGATAAAACATTTACTTAACCAAGAAAAAGCTGAAATCTAACAATTTGGATAAGTCTCCAGACGTAAATCTGCGCGCACCAGCGGGCTGCTGGCGCGCCATCACCCGACCCGGGGGCTGGTCCGGAGGCCTCAACCACGCCCCCGGGCCGGCGCCATGCCCCCGGTCCCGCCCCGAACCGCCCCCTGACCCCAGACACACCCCCTCCCCGCCCCTTTTACGAAGCCCCGAGACTTACGCATGTCCCGGGGCTGTGCGTGCGCTGGCGGCCTATGCAAAATAGGCGCGCCGGCGCACAGGGCATTTAAAATCCGGCCCTCTATGCAGTCCCCCACCTCTCTGTACTGATTGTCTCTCCCCTTCCTTTGAGGCTACTTCTGCTTGTCACCTCCCTCACAGTCTCCCGATTCCACCACTGCTTTACCTTCCTCTCCTTCCCAGTCCTACCATTGCTGTCTGCCTGCCTCCTACTATCTTTTCAATCCCTTGAGATTGTCAGTAAAGAGGCAAAGACCCTGGAAGGGGAAGTAGAACAAGGCTCTAAAAGAATAATATGTGTTGTAATCTGTTATGCTGATGGGAGGAGCAAGCAGATGGGAGTAACAATCTGATAGGATCTACTCCTCCAGAGGGGAGGAGTTAGCAATCTGTACGGATCTGCAAGGGAGTTAGCATTCTGTTATGATATAGACTGCTGAGTTGGCAATCTGTACCAGCGGAGTGCTAGAAAGGGTGCTCAGCTGGACAGGAATGTAAATAGGTGAATCATTGGGCCGATGGCAGATGACAGCGCCCCCAGGAGGATATCCTGAGAGGGACCACCGGTTAGGCTTGAGTATGGAGACAAACACAGATAGTTCTTTTATTAGACAGGTTAGTAGAACCACCAGAGGTGGCAGTAGTGAGCGGATATGCCCAGCAGGGCTGAAGTCCCTCAGATACTGGAACTGCGATCCCAGGGTTGCTGAGCTGTAAAGAGACTATAGATAATGAATAGACAGGGTATGCAGAATACATAACCAGTATTTAGATGATAACTCACATAAGGTCTTGAGAAAGCTCAGTAGCCGGAAAGGGTTAGGCCCTCGAGGAGCGAGTACCTGGTTCCAGGGAAAGCTCTGAGAGAGTGGTGGTAACTCACAATAGTCTATATCTGTAATAGCTTCCAGGCAGTAGAGAATCTTCAGAGTGTTCAAGAACATGGGCCTTCGAGGAGCGAGTACCGGTTCCTATATGCCATCTGAAATAGTAACTCACAAATGTCTGTATCTGCGATAGCTTCTAGACAGTAGACAATCTTCAGAGTGTTTAGGAACATGGGCCCTCGAGGAGTGAGTACCGGTTCCTAATTGCAATCTGAAATAGAGAAAAGAGAGCAAGGCCCCCGAGGAGCGGGTACCCATGGTAAGTCCGAGGAGGCAGAGTTGCGTAGAGAGAAGTGGGTCCAGATGAATCCCCGCAATCAATCCTTGCTAACTCGATCTGTTAGCGAAAGTAAAGACCTTTTATGTTGGAAGCGGATGACGTCAATACAGGGGGACGCCCCTGAGGTTCGCGCCCTTGCTGGTACATACTTCGGAGCGCGCACCCTACATCATCAGGAACATGGCGGATCCGCAGCATCGAGCCGGCCTGGGGACACCGGGGAGAAGCGGCATGGAGACGCCGCGGCAGCAAGCCGTCCATCAAGCCCGGAGGGAGTCGCCACAGAGGTAGAGAGGGTGGGGCGAGGGCAAAAAGCAGGCACGAACGCAACAATATGGTTGATGGAGTTCAACAGAAAGGCTTGTCCTTTTTGAAGGATCTCAAGGAGTGCTGAAAACTCAAAGCTGGACCTCCGAAGACTAATGTGGTTAGTGTCCATGTGGGGAGGTAACGCTCACCTTCAAGTGGTCACTTCAGTAGTCTGAGAACAGGCTATGTTAATCCTTTGCTCTTGGAGCCATGTGATAAAGGATGAACACATCGACTGTGCTTATCCTTCAATGGGTCCTCAGCACAGTTTCTCCTTGGCTCCATGACTGAGTGCTCAGAGTGAATTGGGAGTCTGAGATCTGCCCTAATCTCTGGGCCCATTCTTAGGCTTAGACACAAATAAGTTGACTCCTTCAGCAATTGCTTGCCTTCTGCCCATAAGCTTTAATGGAATCTTCATTACCTGTTTGGTGTACCCCAAATTTTTCTTAATTTCTTCAAGAAAGCTCTTTGTGACATCCTAGAGTAGATCCTGCAGAAGGACCTATCATAACCCTCCAACCAGACATTTGTAGGTATTGTGATGATGTGTTATGTACATTTACTGCCTGCAGTCTCAACACTACCTGAAATCAGTGGTCACTTTCTCTATCATCGTCAGAAAAATCTATGATAAGAAATCAAAATAAGAACTTTTTTCATTAGGTAAAGGTAACTGACCACAACTGAAGAACCTGCTGAAATCTATGGACAAAGCAGGTGTGCTGACATGCATGACATAAGAAATAAGAAAATTTGCAAATCATTTTTAAAAAGCCTAACAAATAGGTTAAGAAAAACAACAAAACTAAAATATACTGACCCCAAACAAAAAAAAAAAAAACAGAAAAGAAAAAATATCCCTTTGGATAGCTAGTTGAAACAAAAACAGCAGCTGTTGAAAAAAATGAAATGTACCTAATCTTCACTGCAGGAAATGGAGGCACACTGTGTAGCCACAGCAGCATGGGAACTACTATGCATGAAAAGAAATACCTCAAATTCCTGGAAAGCTTTGAAAATGTGTCTATTTTGGCACCAGACAATCATCCCTCATGTGTGTGACTGCAGAAAACTGCTGGTCTTCTAGAAGTTTCAGGAAATTAAGTTCTATGAACTGAAAAAAATCCACACAAAAAATCATGCAGGCGAAAACTTGTACAGGAGGCAAAGATCCAAATACTGGATCAAACTCCTGCTCAGCAAGAAACTGTGATTATGTGCCAGTACAATTATCAAACACCTTTGTTATTTATGAGTATGATAGCAACAAATGCATCCTGGGTTCCAAGAGTGTTATGGTCTGTGGCCCCCTAGTGAGGGTTATTACAGATAGGGTTAAAAAAAGCCCAAGTCATAAATTGAATCTCCCAAGAGCCCCCCCCCCCCCCCCCCAACCAACTTTAAACCTAATTCAGTAACAGTAAGCATAGTTTAATTTTATTTAGATGCACTTGTATTCCATATATATCTGTATGTTCAAGGTGGATAAATTACATTCATAACAGTTTCATTAAAACAAGGAATAAAATCACTATTTTTTATTATTTATTTAGATTTATATTCCGCTTTTTACACTTTTTTCAGCACTTCAAAATGGATTACATTCAGGTACTGTAGGTATTTCCCTATCTCCAGAGGGTTTACAATCTAAGGGGGTCATTTATCAAAACGCGATAAGGTGTTTTCGCATGCGTTAAGGGCTTATCGCATGCGAAAACATGTTTAACGCATGCGATAGCACCATATCGTATGATGCGATGCAAATTCAGAAAATAGGAGGAGTTAGGGGCGGAGAGTGGGCTGGGTTAGCCTGTCTGCGAAGAGCTATTGCACAGCCGTAACACCGATTTTAACTACACCTCTTTGAATTGCATTAGGCTGTGCGATAGCTGCCGTGACCGTGCAATAAGGTTTCCTCGCCTTTCGCGATGTCTCCCGTAAGGCCTATTGGAGGAGAATTGAAGGAGAGAGAGAGAGAGAGACTGAGCCTGGCCATAATGTCATCCCCAGAGGTATTTGTATCCCTATGGTAGGCCCACCTAGTAACGAGGTGGGGTTTAGGTATGAGTGTAGGGGGTTAGGGGCCACTTTGACATTCTATGTGACACATACGAACAGAACAGTGATCTCTTGTGAAGACCTGATGACCTTCAGAGTGAGGAAACTCACTCCAAGATGAGATTTGGGCAATATTCTCTCCATCTAGCTTGATGTTACCCAGGTAGAGAGACCATCAAGCTAGGTTGAGAGAACACTGCACAAATCTCATCTTGGAGTGAGTTTCCTCACTCCGAAGGTCATCAAATCTTCACAAGAGACCACTGTTCTGATCGTACATGTCACATAGAATGTCAAAGTGGCCTCTAACCCCCTACACTCATACCTAAACCCCACCTCGAGTTACTAGGTGGGCCTACCATAGGGATACAAATACCTACCTCTGGGGATGACATTATGGCCAGTCTCTCTCTCTCTCTCTCTCTCTCAAAAATGGTCCTCCCAGTGTTCATATGCAGGAAATACAACAGGTCTGACATCTATTACAAATTCAGTTAATGTTATCACAATGCACTAACTTAGCTCTTTGCATAGCTAATTAGCACAAATTGCGATAAACTGAATTTTTGCATAAACCACATCCCTTTTGCTATCGCATGCAGTACTTACTGCATTTTGATAAATCCAGGCCTAAGTTTGTACCTGAGGCAATGGAGGATAAAGTGACTTGCCCAAGGTCACAAGGAGAGACAGCAGGACTCAAACGCTGGTCTCCTGGTTCATAGCCCACTGCACTAACCACTAGGCTACTCCTCCACTCACTCATTATAACAAACTTAAAATAATCAAACTGCAATCAGAGATTATCTTCCAAAACAAACAAGGAATAAAATAATAAATAAAATCTGCAAGCTGCTTTCTGCAAACATAAACAAGGTTCATCTTAATTAGAGATTTCACTGCAAGTTACCAAATGCCTTTTCAAAACAAAGTCTTTACTGCCTTTTTGAACATGCAAATGCAAGTTAGTGATCTACAACCCGAGAGCTTGTTTCATAAATGGGGACCAAAAACAGAAAAAGCACAATCATGTGTTTCAGATAGGTGGACCATTCTAAAGGAAGGGACCTCATACAAAAGCGACTGGCTGAGCCTAGGTTACACAGAGGGACCTAAACTTTTAAAGTCACCTGTGCCCAGGGAGAAACATTGGAATAGAAAGCTTAAAAACCAATAAAACAGTTTTGAACTTAATTCACTACAACATCAGGAGCCAATGAAGGGAGTAAAGAGAAGGAATTGTGTTTTCTCGTAACCCTATTCCTGTTAATAACCCACCTGCAGAATTATGTATTAACTGAAGAGGTATACTCTGACTGGATTGGAAATGGAAGAAAAGAGGAAGGTATATCATGTTAAAAATTGTAATAAATCGCTCAATATAATCAGTAAACTACAGGTCACAAATATGTGGCGGTATCCCAAGGGGAAGATATATTCTATGCTGCTTATCCCAGGGATAAAAAGTGGATTTCTGCAACTCCACATTAATAATGGCTTATGGACTTTTTCTTCAGGAACTTGTGCAAAGCTTTTTTAAATATAGTGTAATGAGTGGAGCGAGATGCAGCCTTCCCGGAGGTATAGAAAAACAAGCATTATTAAGGAGAAGAAGAACAATCTCAGGTTTGAACAGCAAGGGGCGCCTAGGTACCAAAGGAAAACTACAACTCCCAGGATTCAAGAGCAGCAGAGGGAAGCAAAAGTCCAGAAGGAGGCTGAGGCTGCAGCTGAATCAATGCTGTGGGAGGAGGAGGGTGTACACGAGTGGAAAAGAAACTATGAGAAGAGCTACTCTTCAGATAGAGAGATGGACATAGATTGGGAGCTGCTAACAGAGGACTCCAGCATGGAAACTGAGTGAGTATTGGGGGAGAGAAAGGGAACGGAGAATGTAAATTTATTGAGGGAAGGTTTTTTTCAAGGCACTAGTAAAAGAAAGTGCTGGATGTTTGTTTGGCTGAGGCAGACTGTTACCTGTGGCACAACTAGAGGGGAGAAGGGGAGAGTTGTGCTAGCTCCCCAAACAGGGCGGTTATAGGCATTTTAAAAGCCTACAAGCAGATGTTTGAACACAGGGGAGTTTTGGTTTCATTTTTCAACTCTGAGAGGGATTTTAGTACAGAGCTTGGAAATAGAAACTGATATGAACTATCCTTGAACTGTTTTCTTTCTTGCCATTTCCTTTTTTTGTTGTCTTCCTGCCTGGGGGAGCACTTGGGAGGGATTGTGTGGCAAGCAACTCTGGGGACTGAGCCCAAAGCTTTAGGACTCTCAAGGAACTTTGAAAGTAACCACAATGGTGAAAATAAAGGTTACCTGGATTAAAACTAGCTCCAGCTGACCCAGCCCTGCTTCCTGCGACCGAGGTTGGACACAGAGAAAGGGGATGATAGTGATTGCTGCAGCGGACCAGGCCGAAGGGATCACGACAATAGCTACACTAATAGCTTTTCCCACATCCTAGAAACACAGAAATGACAGCAGAAAATGACCAAATGATCCATCCAGTCTGCCCAGAAAATGTATGCCAGTATCTGCTGGACTGTGTAGGTTACCCCATGCTTATCAGTTTTCCAGACCGTAAAAGTCGGGGCCCTCAGAGGCTGTTTGAATCCAATTTCCCTTAACCGTTGCCATGGAAGCAGAGCAATGTTGGAGTTGCATCAAAAGTATCGGGCCTAGTGATTAAAGGTAGTAAGTGCCGCATCAGCAAGTTACCCCCACATTTATTTGTTCCCCAAACCATAAAAGTTGGGGCCATCAATTGTTGCTGTTGAATCCAATTCCCCTTTACCCACTGCCATTGAAGCAAAGAGCAATGATGGAGTTCCATTAACAGTATCAAGGCTTATTTGTTAAGGGTAGCAACTGCCACACCAGAAAGTTACTCCCAGTTATCTCCATACATTCTTCTTTATTTTCAACCTCTAGCCTTTCGGGATCCACAGAGTTTATCCCATGCCCCTTGAATTCTTTCACTGTTTTTGTCTTTACCACCTCTTCCAGAAGTACATTCCAGGCATTCACCACACTCTCCGTGAAGAAATATTTCCTGACATTGGTTTTGAGTCGTCCTCCCTGGAGTTTCATTTCATGACGCCTAGTTCTATTGATTTCTTTCCAACGTGAAAGGTATCTGAAGGTCTGTATCATATCTTCCCTGCACCTCCTCTCTTCCAGGGTATACGTATTCAGATGCTTCAGCCTCTCATAAGTCTTCCAATGCTGATACCTCACCATTCTGGTCACTCTTCTTTGGACCGCCTCTATCCTGTTTTTATCCTTTTTGAGATACGGGCACCAGTACTGAACGCAGTTCTCCAGGTGAGGCCTCACCAAGGACATGTACAAGGACATCATCTCTTTTTTGTTAATGGTTAATCCTCTGTCTATGCAGCCCAGCATTCTTCTGGCTTTACTATCGCCTTGTCACACTGCTTCACTGTCTTTAGATCATCGGACACTATCACACCAAGGTCCCTCTCCCAGTCCGTGTGCATTAGTCTTTCACCACCCATCACAAAACTCTTTTGGATTGCCGCACCCCAGATCCGCAACTCTGCAGAACTTGGCATTGAATCCCAGTTGCCAAATCTTTGACCACTCGAGTTTTCTTAAATTCACTTTTCATTCTCTCTACTCCTTCAGGAGTGTCCATTCTGCATCTTTGTATTTCCCAACCCTCCCACCCACCTCTAGCTCATCCTTTAATTTATAGGCAGGTGTCACTTTCACACTTAAAAATAAATAAATACAAATTACAAAATCTGCCTTTTAACTTAAACTCAGAAATTCCCCACCCCTTTTCAAGAGTTTGATCAGTCCCTTGTAGGTCACTACCAGATATATAAGGGCAGATTTTAAATGCCCAGCGCGTGTAAATTCCAGCCTTTATGTGTGTAGCCAGGCCTTAAGCTCTGGATAACAGGCTCTGGATCTTATAAAAGCATATGGTCGGATATAAGGATATAAAGTGAATTTTCACAAATCCAAAATATTCCCTGTAGGGGTATCAACTGACGACATTCCACAATGTTTTACAGCCTTTAAGCTGCCTAGAGATAGCTTTCGCTATTTGGAGATCTGAATGCCCAGGGATCTAATAGTCCTATATAAGATACAATTATGCGCCAGTGTTCAGTAGGTTCCAAAAGGATCTCTGTGACTGGGATGATCACTTGTTATCCTGCTCAGGGCAAATTAATGTAATCAATATGAATGTGCTTCCTCATTTAATATATCTCTTTCAACACATTCCCTGTTACTTACTAGATTTTTTTTCTCCAATATTAACAGGCTATTGAATTTGTTTGGCATGGCTCA
The DNA here is from genome assembly GCF_901001135.1 of Rhinatrema bivittatum. NCBI lineage: Eukaryota > Metazoa > Chordata > Amphibia > Gymnophiona > Rhinatrematidae > Rhinatrema > Rhinatrema bivittatum. The sequence continues at coordinate 445,539,996 of NC_042615.1, read as the reverse complement.
CACCCTCGCATTAAGCTTGCAACTCTTTGGAGACCTAAGGAGAGGAGCGGGATGGGTTTCCCTAATCTGCAAGGATATTACTGGGCAGCAGTTTTATATGTTGCAATGGTGTGGCTGCATAGAGACAGATTTACACTGTGGTATTCTTTAGAATCCTATTTGGCAGAATATTTAGATCTTTCCTGCTTACTCCTGGACTCCACCAACTCACTGCATACTAGAAGTATGGGTAGATTAGGTATTACTATATCTTATACCCTGAAGGTATGAAGAGCTATCAATGAGAGACTAGGTCTTAATGGGGGCCCGGTGTGTCCCCTCTCAACACTGAGAGGGAATCCCTTCTCACGGTTCATAATCATGGAAAGGAGGCCACTGATTGGTGAAAAATGGGTCTGCAATTTCTGGGAGAGCTGTGGGAGGAAGGAGTGACTACTTTTAAATCCTTTGAAAATATTTGCTGTGATTATGAATTGAACAGGAAATCTCAGGGATATTATATGAAACTCAAGACTGATCAGGGAACATTGTGAGAGAGGCTATACACTCCCCCCCCCCCCCCTTCTGTTCTTGACAAGACTTCTTAAAAGAAAATGTTCCTAGGAAATGCATTTCCTTACTATACAAAGCTGCCACTGAACTTGATAGTTGCTGGCCCTTCCCTCCCTTGTATAGAGAAATAGAATAGAGATCTCCAGTTATAACTGGTTGAAGGGGAGTGGAAATATTTTTGATAAAAGGTCACACAAATTATCAATTTGTTGAAGGAGGGTAGAACTAATAGTTAAATTGCTGCATTATACTTATTGTTTCCGTCTCTTTTATACCAATTTTTCTCCTGGGTCTTCCTGGTTATGCTGGAGGGGTTGTGGGCTTGAGGGCTCTTATTTGCATATGTGGTAACAGTATCCTTCGACAGTTGCTTTTTAGAGGGATCTGCAAGGGCTGATCTCATATTTTAAAGGTGTTTTTTACCCTCACACATAAGCTTTGCTTACTTGGGATCTGGGCTGAGAGGAGACTACCAATTTCAAAGCTAATAATAGCGCATCATTTACTGCATGCAGGGAGACTGACTATAGGACTGTTGAGTAAACAAGCTTCCTATAGTATGATGGTATAGCATAACCAGATATATGAAATCACTCTTATAGAACTGACTTACAAATTAAAACCTAAGGAACTGTTGTATGATTAGATCTGGAAAAACTACTGGGAATACTAGAATAAGGCTAATAAATGATCATATTAATATATATGCACTGTCATATGTACATAAACTACATATTCTGTTTTTTGCCCTCTGCAGATTTGGGAACTCTTTAACTGGGCATCCTACCAGCCTTGAAGGGATTCAGGGCCAACTCATTATTTGCAATGCATAATTCCTAACTTGCTGCCTTGGATGAAATGTTTTTTCTTCCTGATTGTGACGTGTTGACTTCTTTGAAAATGAAAATAAAAAGTAAAAAAAAAAAAAAAATCTAAAATATATTTTCCTTAAACACACACAATTTTTAACACTTGCATAAAGTACTAGACTTAAAAACAAACACAGCCAGTATTAGTTTAACCCTTAAAACACAAAAAATTAACATTTAAGCATTCTTTCCCAGCAAGTCCAACTTACTACCAGCAGGTTCCTGGATCATACCATGATCTGATGAAATTTTGGTAATTGAATTTTAGTCCTGAGGGGTTGTTTTGTAAAGGTTTTATAAGACAGTTGAGTTCTTACTTTTTTGTTTTGTTTTATTTTTAAATCAGTTAAACATTTTCATTGATCCTGCAGGGCAGGATTATTATTTTTATTCAGATTTTATATGTGTGATTCCACTGTAACCTGCCTAGAATGGTTGACATAGTAGGACATAAAGCACTTTAAATAACAAAATCTACAAATAAGTATTCATAATTTGTACAAAACACAGCTTTCTTCAGTGTGAGATATATGGAAATTAAAAAGGAATGGATTTTCTCCATCAGAGCATCAACAACACACAGAGAAAAATGTAGAAATAGAAAATTTTACTTTTTCCGATTAACTTTTTAATGGAATTAAAAGTTGTCCAGCTTAAAGCGCCAAGATAAATACACTACAGAGAATACTAAAGTTGGTCATTAACCCAACATCAAATCTTCAAACAGACAATTCAACCTCAGTTCTGACATGAAGCACAATCTAAACAGTAATGTCTGGCATAATTGTAGACAGAACTCTATATTCCAGCCATACAAATTTCATCTTTTAAAGTTAATTTAGGGTTGGCCACCTACCTATATTGATACTGTGAAGAGCTCCGAATCTAATATGGACCTTCAGATTTAAGTGTACCAGGAAAAAATAATGGAAAATGCAATTTACTAGCCAACTGAAAATTAAGCTTACACTCAAAGACAAACTTGGTTATATTCTGATGAAAAGAAAAAACTGAATCAACATAAGTATAATTGTCCACTTTATAGCAAAAATTGAAGTTCATTACTGCTGGAGGATTCTGTGCAAAAACTTTTTTTAATTCTGTGCACTGTATTTTAAAACTCTGCAAAATTCTGCATAATATCTCAAAATAATGCAATGTGATCACTGGCGTAGTAACTGATGTAAATTTCAAGAGAAAAGATTGTACTCAGAGGCAACATTTTAGTTTTTGCTGTAGAATTCTTCCAAAAGTACAGCAATAGTGCAACATAATCAGAGCTTCTGGTTTTCAATTATTGTATTTAAGCAGTACAGAGTCCAAAGGAAGTGTCAAGTTGCATGAAATGTTCACTTCTTGCTGCTGTCAGTAGCTTCTGGCAACATAGTATCAGTGATTGTTGCTACAAAATTCCAGAAGTTGAAAGATATCATAGAGGTCTTTAAGATCATGAGAGGTCTTGAACGAGTAGATGTGACTCGGTTATTTACACTTTCGAATAATAGAAGGACTAGGGGGCATTCCATGAAGTTAGCAAGTAGCACATTTAAGACTAATCGGAGAAAATTCTTTTTCACTCAACGCACAATAAATCTCTGGAATCTGTTGCCAGAGGATGTGGTTAGTGCAGTTAGTGTAGCTGGGTTCAAAAAAGGTTTGGATAAGTTCTTGGAAGAGAAGTCCATTAACTGCTATTAATCAAGTTTACTTAGGGAATAGTCACTGCTATTAATTGCATCAGTAGCATGGGATCTTCTAGGTGTTTGGGTAATTGCCAGGTTCTTGTGGCCTGGTTTGGCCTCTGTTGGAAACAGGATGCTGGGCTTGATGGACCCTTGGTCTGACCCAGCATGGCAATTTCTTATGTTCTTATGTTCTTAAAGAAGTGTTGTCTGCAGCTCTTTTGGGGTTCTGCAGAATGCCAAATTAAAACCCCTAAAAATTATAAATGCTAATCATAAAGCAGAAGTTCCATCTCCCCCTACACTTTCTCTCTCCCTAGTTCATGCTGTTCATCCTTCTCTCACCTTCGTCCCCCAGCTTCCCAAACACATTCCCTCAGATCTATCTCCCCCACCATATCCCTCCCCTAACATGTTCCACAAATTATCTCCACATTCTCTTACCCTCACTTGCCTCCCCAAACTGTCAGCCTCCACCAGCTAATTCCCCTGTCCCTCTCTCCTATTTACCAATGGTCCTACAGGTACCAGCTGTCTGCTACCTTGAACTCCCACTCTGTTCTCAAAGTACTGTGAGAACAGCTTGAGAGTTTGGACAACATGAGGCTCACACACAAAGCTGTGTGGTGCAGAAAGAGGACAGCACCAACTCCTCTTGTGGGTTTGCAGCACTCTGCTCTTCATTCAGATACTGCTTCACTGGTGGCTCCTCCTCTCATTGGCTCACAGAGCCAACTGTTTTTATTACTTCATTCATCTGAGCTGACTTCAATAATTCTGCACAAAGTTTAATACTGTACGGAGTGGTGGTAGGGGAATTCTATGCTAAATGCTTAGAATTTCCCCAGGAGTATATTGAGACTATGGAGGCAGCTTTACCCCTTTCAGTATGAGGCTGATGAAAAATTGTTGAAAGGAGAAAAAGCTAGTTGATGTGCCATGCCAACCATACATAAAGAACTTTCAGTACTATGGACATATGATTTGAAAATTCTTCTATTCTGCTCAGTTGATCAAATTGTTCTAAGCCGATTGTAAAAACACAAAACATGGAGATAAAATTTAAAAGTCTAATTTACAGCAAACAGTACCAATAAGGTGAAACAAGGAATATTTCAAATAAAGACCAGGCAGAAAAGCCTAATAGATCCAGGGACAATCCTTATTTAAGTAACAGAGTCAAAAGAACATACAAAAAGAAGTGTCTTGACTTTCTTCCTAAAGCTTTTGAAACAGACTACACTCTAATAGACAAAAGAAGGAAAATCCACAGCATGGGACCCACAACAGAAAATATATGATCACAGGACTCTTGCATGCAAATATGTTTAAAAGAACAATAGCATTTGCTCTAACAATGAAGCTGTGCTGATGTGTAATTCAGTTAAGGATCAGCAAGGTATTTAGGACCATCTTCTCTTAAGGCTTTAGTGGTCATAGAAACAGAGAAAATGACGGCAGAAAAAGATCAAACAGTCCATCCAGTCAGCCCAGCAAGCTTATGGTAGCATCTGCTGTGCCATACAAGTCACCCCCTTACATAGTTTCCCAACCCGTCAAAGTCGGGCCCTTGTTGCTGTCTGAGTCCAATTCTCCGTTACCCTCTTGCCGTTGAAGCAGAGAGCAATGTTGGAGTTGCATCCAAAGTATCAGGCATGTTGGTTAAGGGTAGTAACCACCACACCAGCAAGTTACCCCCATGCTGAGCAAAAATCATCACAACTCAGAATACATGAAACTCCTAACTCAAGTTTATAAAAAACAGATTTCAATAATGCTCCAATCTGGGCTTTAAGAGCAAGTCCAGAGACAAGCTTCAACCCAAGATCATGAGCAATAGTCAAAACAGTAAACATAAAACCATTAATCTGCAACTGAAAGGATGGCACAATGATTGATGTCCAGTTTATCCAGAGAACCACAGTATTTTAAAGATTGAACTTAAATTTGTTTTGAAGCATCCACAAACAACTGGAATACAGTTGGTGAGTACCATCAAAACAGTTTATAAACATACATCAATTACTAAAAAAAAATGTTCAATATGGGGCGGATTTTAAAAGGGCCGCGCGCGCCGGTGCACCTATTTTGCATAGGCCGCCGGCGCGCGTAAGTCCCGGGGCTTTTGAAAAGGGGCGGGAGGGGGCAAGTCCGGGGGCGTCCCCGAAACGACGCGGCGTTTCGGGGGCGTGCCGCGGTGTTTCGGGGGCGGGCCCGGGGGCGTGGCACCAGCCCGGGGAAGTGGTCGAAGCCTCCGGACCAGCCCCCGGGACCGAAGGACGGAGCGGGGCTGCCGGCGACGCGCGCAAAGGTAAGGGGGGGGTTTAGATAGGGCCAGGGGGGTGGGTTAGGTAGGGGAAGGGAGGGGAAGGTGGGGGAGGGCGAAGAAAAGTTCCCTCCGAGGCCGCTCCGAAATCGAAGCGGCCTCGGAGGGAACAGGCAGCGTGCGCTGGGCTCGGCGCGCGCAGGTTGCACAAATGTGCACCCCCTTGCGCGCGCCGACCCCAGATTTTATAAGATATGCACGGCTACGCGCGTATCTTATAAAATCCAGCATACTTTTGTTCGCGTCTGCTGCGCGAACAAAAGTACGCGCTCGCGTATCTTTTGAAGATCTACCTCTATCAGCATATAACTTCATTTCTATCCCAAATAAAGAGATTAACTTTCCCAAAGGGAAGAGATATATGTTATGGAAAAATGCCGAAAGAGAGGAACACTAGGGAACACCAGAGAAAATTGGTTTCCAGAAGTAACTACATTCTCGTATTCTTGGCTTGCTGACTCTTGCCTGGGAAGAAAGATTAAAAACATGGAACACCACCCACATCAATACAATGAAGTCAGTCAATGGAGATGTTATGATTAACCGCAGAAATATCAAAGGAAGACAGAGCTGCACCTCCTCTAGCTCTCCCCAAAGAGAATCTAACAGGGAGATTAGAAAACTTTCAGTATTGTCTGCTTATCGAAAACCACATCTGTGACAATTGAGAACAATGTGGTCAATCTAAAAATTTCTGTAGCTTCTCACTTAGGGGTAGATTTTAAATATTTGCGCGATCGCGAACAAAAGTACGCTGGATTTTATAAGATTCGCGCGTAGCCGCGTGTATCTTATAAAATCCGGGGTCAGCGCGCGCAAGGGGGTGCACATTTGTGCAACCTGCGCGCGCCAAGCCCAGCGCGCGCTGCCTGTTCCCTCCGAGGCCGCTCCGATTTCGGAGCGGCCTTGGAGGGAACTTTCCTTCGCCCTCCCCCCACCTTCACCTCCCTTCCCCTACTTAACCCACCCCCCCCCCCCCCGGCCCTATCTAAACCCCCCCCTACCTTTGTCGGCAAAGTTATGCCCGCTGAAAGCAGGCGTAACTTTGCGCGCGCCGGCCGGCAGCCCCGCTCCGTCCTCCGGTCCCGGGGGCTGGTCCGGAGGCCTCGACCACGCCCCCTGGCCGGCGCCATGCCCCCGGGCCCGCCCCCAAAATGCCGCGTCGTTTCGGGAATGCCCCGGACACGCCCCCTCCTGCCCCTTTTCGAAAGCCCTGGGACTTACGCGCTCTGGCAGCCTATGCAAAATAGGCGCGCTGGCGCGCGAGGGCCCTGTGCGCGTAAATCCAGAAGGATTTACGCGCGCAGGCCTTTTGAAATCCGCCCCTTAGTGTTCCCATTGATGGAAGGTTGGAAATGGGTTAGTAGTAGGCAGGGTCAGATGAACCAAAGCCCTTGTTAATACATTGAGAAACACACCTTCAGAGAGTGACGCATTTATTGCATTTACAAAGGATTCTGAAAATAAGTTACCACCCAATTTATGTATCCCATTTAAAGCCAGTACTTCCTTTTCATCTCAAGCAAAAGTAGATCAGGAGTGAAAAGTGTGTGCAGCTCCCAAAGGGGAGGTGGATGAGTGTGGTGTATCACTGAAAATCTTTACCTTTGGAAAAACTAAGTAAGTGGGTTTTTCTTACTCTAAAAGTAATTTTTAGTTCATTCACAATGACGGGGTTAATTAGATTCCAGAATATCTCAGAAAGGTCTAAATAGGCATAAAATGAAGATGATATAAAATAAAATGGCCAGAAGTAGGTATGGAAGTTTGTTCTCTGTGACGTAGATTTTTGAAAATACAGAACAAGAAACATTTAAAATAGAATTTATGCAATACAGGTTCAAGAACTATTTCCTCAGCTGATAATACAAATGTTAACTTAAGAAAGCTTCCTATGGAGCTGAAAATCAGCTTGTAAATCTACATGCTGGCATAAAATATAACCAGTTTTAGATCTGAGAAAACAAAATATTTCCAGAAAATCTTAATTTTAGACTGAAGATGTAGACTAGTGATCCAACAGGCTATGAAAACTGAGAATCCTTATGGTCAAATGCTATCAATCTAACCTTCACTGGGTGCATTTTAAGTTCCACAAGGCTCTAAAATATGGAGAGGTGAAAAAAATAAATATCTTAACTCCCTGTATAATTTAAACTTATAAAGAGAAACAATTACAAAACTACAAAACATACCAATCCTCAGCCTCTGTTTTAGTCTCAGATATGTTGATTGGAATCATTCATCTAAATCAGTCATTTAAAAAAATGAACGTTCAAAAGCACAATGAATTAGACACAAGAAAATTGTCATCTCGGTTTTCGCAAGTTCCAAAGTCCCATAATGCCTTGCAGGAAATAGACCATTTAATGCTGGAAATGGCACATATGAATGTCAAGCACAGGGAAAAAATACAGGTGATACTTTTTTGGCAGTAATTTATACAGAATACTTGAAATCATGTAAGAACATCAGAACATAAAATATACCATACTAGGTTATACCAAGGATCCATCAAGCCCAGTATCCTGTCTCTAACAGTTGCCAATCCAATTCATAAGTTCCTAGCCAGTACCCAAGCATTAAATAAATCCCATGCTACTAATGCTGGCAACAAATAGTGGCTATTCCCTAATGATTAAAAGCAGTTTATGGACTTCTCCAGGAACTTATCCAATACTTTTTAACACCCAACTACACTTGCTGCCTTAACCACATTCTCTGGCAATGAATTCCAGAGCTTTATTGTGTGTTGAGTAAAAAAATGTTCAATTTGTTTTAAATGTGCTACTTGCTAACTTCATGGAGTACCCTTAGTCCTTTTATCATCTGAAAGGGTAAATAACTGTTTCACATTTACCTGTCCAAGACTTTTCATGATTTTGAAGACCTCTATCATATCCTCCCTCAGCCATCTCTTCTCCAAGCTGAACTGACTAACCTCTTTAGCCTTTCCTCACAGGGGAGCCATTCCATGTCCTTTGTTATTTTGGTTGTCCTTCTCTATACTTTGTCCAATGTAACTATATCTTTTGAGATGTGGCTGTTGCGTCCGAACTCGGACAGCTTTGTCCCACATGCCTCACCTCAATATTCGCTTTCTCCACCAGCCTCGGGAAGATAGCGACCGCCGCATCTGCTTGCCGCATTCTCCGGCATCCCTGAAACGGCTATGGCAAGGCATTCCGCCATGATTCACCTGAGGGGCTCCTAGGGTGCGCACGCTACCCACTTCTTTATTCCAACGTTGGCGCGAACCTCGGGGGTGTCCCCCTCGAGTGACGTCGCAACTTCCGGGTATTTAGCCTGCCCATTTGCTGACTGAGTTAGCAAGGATTGGATTCGTCCGGTCTAAGCTGCTCTGCCGCTTCTTGCTGCTGCTTGAAGCTCTCCTTACCCTCCGGGGTTCTACTAACTTGGGTACCCGCTCTTCAGGGGCCCTATGCTTCTTTCTAGGTGCCTATCCAGTATCCAGGTACTCGCTCCTCGAGGGCCTGAGTTGTCTACCTTTGTGCCTGCTACCATTACTTCTACCTGCTGGGAACTCTATCATTACAGCTACAAGAGTGTGAGTAATCGAACATCTCCTAGTCTGTCTCACCTACAGCTCCTCATTGGAAATCTGCATCGGAGCTCCCTACACACCATTGTGGGACGGGTCTCCTCAGCCGAGGACCCAAGACTGCTGCTGCAGGAATCTGCTCACTACTGCCACCTCTGGTGAACTCTACAAGCTGTACAATAAAAACTCTCTCTGTGTTTGTGCATCTGAGTCTAGCCCGGTACTGCAGTTCTCCGTAGGGCTCCTCCCCGTGGAAGTGGCCATCACTGCAGCACCTAAGAATCCACCAAGCACCTTAAACCTTAACAGTGGCAACCAGAATTGCACACAGTATTCAAGGTATACTCTAACCATTGAGTGACAGAGGCATTATGACATTCTCTGTTTTATTTGCCATTCCCTTCCTAATAATTCCAAACATTATTTGCTTTTTTGACCACTGCAGCACACTGAGCTGACGATTTCAATGTAATAACTATAAATGGATGGTATAGGGAGCTTCACCTATACCAACCATCATTCCCACAAGTTGAGCCCTTGGTGCGGACAGTGGGCAGGTCTTAGGTGGGTCCCTGGGGTAAGGCAAGGGAGAATGTCCAGGTCCAAGCAAAGGTTGAGGCAGGCAGCAAACAAGGAAGTCCAGAGAACGAAGCAAGGTCAGGGCTGACAGCAAAAGGCAGAATCAAAGAGACAAACCAAGGTCAGGGCAAGCGGCAGGCAAGCAGTAGTCAGGTTCAAACCTGAGGTCAGGTCCAAGCAGATAATCTGAAGAAGCAGGGCAGGCAGGAGAAGAACCAGAGGCAGGACACACAAGAAGACAAGGGGGAAGAAGCAGAAACCAGACAAGCAAGAGCAAGAACAAGAGCACAAAGCAGCAACACGATCTAGCACCACACACAGAGGTAGTCTACTCAGGAAACCTGTTGCCAAAGCACTGGCTGGTTCCAAGAGACTTTCTTATAAACACCAGGAGGATGACACATAATCAGCCAGCACCACCTGAAGTCCTGGCTAGAGGATCTATAATGGCAGTCCAGAGTTAGAGGAAGTTTTATCCCGAATCCTAGGAATAGCTTGGTGCTGGAGGCTATGCTGGAGTTGCTTTAGATCAGAGATGAGAGGCTTTATACCCATTTGGGGGGAAATAATAGTAACATACCAAAATAAAGCAGGAAAATAAGCTAGTTTCCAGGAAATAATAGAAAACAGTTTTAAAAAGTTATTTAAGATATATAAAATAGAAAATGCATCAAATTCCTCTTAATAAAATCAAAAGCTAAATACTGCTGCCTATTTTCCAGCCTTTCACATTAGATAGGATCACATTTTTATATTGTCAATAATAACCTACACCTAAGGCAAAGTCAAATTATATGAGAAAAAAGTAAAAACAGTGTACTGTTAGATTTCAGTGACATCTCTGGCTACGAAAGCCTTAACTTCTTTAATCTAAACAAAATGCTCAATTTGCCATTCACTGCAATATTTCAAAGCAACAGTAAGCCTTCTAGATTCAATTTCTTTTTGCTGTTAAGAAGTATAACTACTCTGAAAATATCTACCAATTTATCAAGGGTTCTTTGGGTGCAGACAGATAAAATAGATAATAGTCTGTTTCCTCTCACTTCACATGATACAATCACTGTTCTTCCTTTATCACAAATGTTCCTTTCTGTAACACTGGACTACCTACTTTCCACCATGACTGTAGGCAGTTCACCTTCATTCAGTCCTCCTGGATAAATGAAAATCCCTGTAGTGTGTAAGTTCATGACAGACATTCCTAGATTCGGTATATAGTCAAGAATTTACTTTTTGCTCTCAGCAACACAAAAACCTGATTCGTTGTATACGAGCACCATCTAGTGGGCAACACAAAGAAAGAAATTCTACTGGCTTTGGCATTTATATCATGTGAAGATTAATTTTATTTTTGATAAACTTGATGCTCAGTTAAGACATCCTGCCATATTACCATTTTTAGTCCAGGAAAATCAGACCCAAAAATACAGAAAATTGAAAATCTAGAACAATGTATTTCTCAACTGTAAAGATGACAAGAATATCTCATTCTCCTCTCCACTAACTTCTATGAGACTGCATTCCGCTGCTCTGCCCCAGAATTACAGAATAGCATACCAATAGCCCTCCGCTTTGAAACCTAGTTACCTTGCCTTCCAGGGAAAAAAAAGAAACAACTCTCAAAGCTTGACTCTTCAGCCAGATTCTACAGCAGATATTCCCACTACTGACTTCCAAAAAACTCTCTTAATAGAGTCCACACTTCATCTATAGTCCACACCTATCCTTTCCTCTAACTACCAAGTTCCACATTCCCTGTTATAATGTAATTTCCTGCTTCTATTGTTAACTGGTTTTTTCCCCCTAGTTCATTGTAAACCGGTACGATAAGACCTGGTCTTGAGCATCGGTATATTAAAAGAATTTAAATAAATAAATAAATCTATGGCTGGGCTCATCCCACTCAACTGGTCTTACTATCTGCATCAGATGCTTATGTATCTACTTAATTGTATTTTAGAGTTTGTTTTAATTTAAATTATGTTTAATATTTTGGTTTGAATGTTTTAAGATGTAAACTGATAGGAAGTTTTTTATGAATACCGGTATACAAAAAGTGTATAAATAAATAAGTAAATCTAGATGTGTCAAGCACCTGATGCATACATATATACTGTATTCTTTGAGCCTATTTTAGACTTTTCACCCCATACACCAAATGTATCCTCACCTTATCTACGTAAAAGATGGATATTTACACCCAAGATACCTACTCAAAATTTAGCTCATATTTTTAAGTTACTTCTAGGGGGGCACTCCATGAAGTTAGCATGTGACGCATTTAAAACTAATCGGAGAAAATTCTTTTTCACTCAACGCACAATTAAACTCTGGAATTTGTTGCCAGAGGATGTGGTTAGTGCAGTTAGTGTAGCTGTGTTTAAAAAAGGATTGGATAAGTTCTTGGGGGAGAAGTCCATTACCTGCTATTAATTAAGTTGACTTAGAAAATAGCCACTGCTATTACTAGCAACAGTATCATGGAACAGACTTAGTTTTTGGGTACTTGCCAGGTTCTTATGGCCTGGATTGGCCACTGTTGGAAACAGGATGCTGGGCTTGATGGACCCTTGGTTTGACCCAGTATGGCATGTTCTTATCTGTATTTATGCATTACCACCTACTGAATGTACTTTATTTTAATGCAATGTGCCCTGAGACTAACTTGGCACAAGACATAATATCAAATTTTCATAAATATTTCTCTCTCTCTAGTGCTCACTCTCTCTCTCTAGTAAATATAGAAGACTAGGAACACCTTAGGGACTAACATAAAAATAACAAAAATCTATTTATTAATTTTCACAATTACATAAAATACAACATAGAAAAGGATTGGCTAGCACCAGATGTTGAAAAGGGTAAAAGTCCAAAAATGTCATTATGCAGAGATGTTGGTGATACTAAGTCTTTATAAATCCTGTGGGGGCAAGGATCTGCCCCAAACTGTAGGAGAAACTGTTGTTTGAAAATACATGCAGCACAAATTTTGCTTAAAGAAGCTTTTCCATTATAAACCCGTGTGAAATTAACTGTTCACTGTGTAGGTTATCGTATTAAAGAGAGTGTAGTGTATTCACACATGCACTGGAAGTTCACCACTGAACATACTCCGACAAACAGGACTTCAGATGTTTCACCAATGCTGGCTTCCTCTGGGGGGAATGCTGTCAAATACTGTATAGGCATGCAGTGTTCCTACATTGTAACAGCCTGAGTGGTGATAGCTCAGCGTCATTCAGTATGTATATCAAAGGAAAAGTCAGATGAATTCAGGAGCAGTGGGATGTAGCCAACCTACTCCCAAATACGGCGAGAGGCTGCCTGCGTTCCTGTCAAAGGCTGTGTCCTCCCGGGCCTGCACATTCAGATGTTAATTCCTGGAAAAGATGTGTAAGGAGGACCACTTCGCAGCTTGGCAAATGTCAACGGGAGACAACAATCTAACTTCCACCTATAACACTGCCTGAGCCCTAGTGGACTGAGCCTTAACCTGAGTAGGTAATGGCTTTTCAGCGGCCACAGACATGGCCATGACCACTCCTTCATCCAGTGAACTATTGTAGCCCACGAAGCCGGCTTACCCTGTTTACTTCCACCATGAAGGACAAACAGGTGATTCATCTTACGGAAAGGTTTAGAAACCTCCAGATACCTTACAATAACAGATAATATTCCTCTGCATCGGTCCCTATTGGGATGGCAAGGAAATAGACTGATTCAAGTAAAAATCTGAGACCACTTTAGGCAAGAAAGAGAGAACAGTATGCAGCTGAATTGTCCCTGGAGTCACCTGAAGGAACGGAACACTGTAGCTCGGATATTCGACGCGCAGAACAAATCCCCACAAGAAACACAGTTTTCAAGGTCAGTAACCATACGTAAAGGCTATGCATCAGTCAAAATGTAGGGCCCAACAAGAAATCCAAAACTAGATTAAGACTCCACAAGGGTACCAGTAACCCAAAGGAGGACAAAGATGTTTCACTGCTTTCAAGAAATGGGCCACATCTGGATGAGCTGACAAGGATCCACCATGCACCTGACCCCTGAAACAGGCAAGAGCTGCTACTTGCACCTTTAAGGAATTAAGGGCCAACCCTTTATTCAATCCATCCTGCAAAAATTTCAAAATAAGCAGGATCTGAACCTGCTATTACTAGCAACGGTAACATGGAATAGATTTAGTTTTTGGGTACTTGCCAGGTTCTTATGGCCTGGATTGGCCACTGTTGGAAACAGGATGCTGGGCTTGATGGACCCTTGGTCTGACCCAGTATGGCATGTTCTTATGTTCTTAAGTCTCAGTAGCTTTTAATCAGCTAATTTAAGGTCTACGAACATAATTAGACAAAGAGATTATAGATAATCTTAGCAAAACAACTTTAAAATGAAGAGTAGAAGGTTCAAAACTTATTAAAAAGACTGATTCGGGCAGAGCTTACCATGGCATTGAAACCTTCAACGTGTCATATCTAAATCTATCAATCTATCTTTTGTGGAGTCAACTATAATTTTCTTAAACTTTGTTATACAGCACTTTGGAATTTTAAACATTGTTGAACCTTCTGTACAACAGCTGGATTAGTGCCCAATCTCAGTAAACAATTACAAACTTAAAATGACAGCTAAATGTACAACTCTCCAACTACTGGTTTTCTAAATGATTTCAGACAAAATTGAAAAAGATTTTCTTTGAGCCACTTATGTTTTCCTATTCTGATTTTAGAGTAGGAAGACTTTTCAGAGTGCTGCTTCCCCTGAAGATGACAAATTCGAAATGCAGTCAGCATCAGGCCTTTTCATTATTTGCATGCCGTCATTATTGATGGTGATTACTCTCCAGACTCTGAATAAGATTTTATTTGCATATATTAAAACATTTAAAAGTTGGATTTTTATGCGCCAGGGTGGTACACAACAAACTCGAAGGCTTGAATTGGTAAATAACAGCTCTGTTACATGAGCATTTTACAATACAACCCGTGATGAGTGAATCCACAGGTGTTTTAAAACTATTATTATAGTTCTATTTCAGCCAGTGATCCATATTTGAGAGTATAAGTCACTTTCACTCTTTCAAATGGTTGACATTTTTCAGTATTGTCCCCTTACAACTCACCATACAAAAAAAAATAATATATGTATATATATATAAAGAGAGAGAGAGAGAGAGAGAACAAAACAAAACAGAAACAAAACTACCGTTGAAGGAACATCTTCAACCATCACTGACTCTCACCCTTCCACCTCTCCCTAATCCCTCCCCCTCCTCTTTTCCCTCTCCCCCCCTACTCACCTCCCCTCCTCTCCTTCTCCCACTGGACATACCATGTTAATAATCGCCTAGGATAAATCTCTGTTTATGTATCACTAACATATTGTTTTTGTTGATTATATTTATCACTCTCCAGTTGTTATAGTTTAAAATCTGTCCTGTCTTCCATCTCCCATGTTTTACGCTCCCTGTTTAATGTAACTTTACTTTCTACCTAGATGTTAATTGGTTTCTCCTCTGATCTATTGTAAACCGGTACGATAAGACCTGGTCTTGAGTATCGGTATAGTAAAAGAAGTTAAATAAATAAAAATAAATTTAAAAAAATTAAAAAAATGGAAAACAAAAAAAATCCAGGCAATATTGCTATTTTTTAATGCTTAACACTTAATACAAAACAAAACACTCCCAACGGAGTGGGATACAAGCATATACCAATACTTTTATACAAACATTGTATCAATTTTTATTAGTATTCAAATAGCTAATACATACAAAACAAGTTATGCTTAACATCCATTAAATATGCGGTTATCAAAAAAGACCCCTCAACCACCTTTATATTTCTTAATTAAAAAGCAGATAATCACTCATATCAACATACATACTCACTCACACTCAACTCATCCATAAAAGCTATTTAAATATCCACATTCCATAAGCAACAATGAAACAGCTCTCTTTTCATAACTTTCTCTAATTACATAATATTTAAGCACATTCACTAAACTCGCCTCATTCATGTGTTAATTTTTCTTGCGCATTATTTGAATAACATATCTTCAACGATCTACCTGAGTTCCTATTGCCAATAACGTATTTAAACAACATGAGATCCTATTTATAATCATGGATTTGTAGTCCCCAGTTCAAATGATGTATTGAATATTGTTAAATCCCAATATTACTAAATCCCATATTACTGAATCCCATATTACTGAATCCCATATTACTGAATCCCAAACAAAGTCCTTGTTTCGCCAAACGGCTTCTTTAGGGGAAATTTAAATCGCTGAAATTGACTGTTGACTAACACCACTTAGCAAAAACCTCTTCTCCACTCTTTCATTTATATAACGTCTAAAAAAGCAAAATTGCTTACCTTGTAATAGGTGTTATCCCAGGACAGAAGGATGTAGTCCTCACATATGGGTGACGTCACTGACTGAGCCCTATCTCAGCCACAGGGGTCTCCCTTCAGTCTCGTATGTAGCAATAAGCTTTAGCAAAAATAAAATATTAAAACGTATCGGACCCAACTCCGTGGGGTGGCGGGTGGGTTTCATGAGGACTACATCCTGCTGACCTGGGATAACACCTATTACAAGGTAAGCAATTTTGCTGTATCCCAGGACAAGCAAGATGCTAGTCCTCACATATGGGTGATTAGCAAGCTAGAGGCTGAGTCATTTTGTAGTGAAGCAACACTGAAGTATTGTTAGTGAAAATGAGGCAGCCAGAGATCACAGCAGGTTGGATGTAGAAGGAGTTGGGATTATACTGGAAAGTTCTTTAAGACAGATTGTCCGTAGGCTGAATCTTGTCATCCTTCTTTGTCCAAAAAGTTATGAGCTGCAAAGGTATGGAGAGATCTCCATGTTGCCGCTTTACATATGTCAAGAATTGGCACAGAACGATAGTGTGCTACTGAGGTTGACATTGCTCTTACTGAATGCACCTTTACTTGCCCTTGGAGAGGAAGGCCTGCTTTTTCATAACAGAATTCTATGCAATCTGCTAGCCAGTTGGAGAGAGTGTGTTTACCCACTGGAATACCCAGTTTGTTTGGATCAAAAGATACAAAGAGTTGAGTGGATTTCCTGTGGACTGCATTGCGGTCTAAGTAATATGCTAGCGCACGTTTACAGTCCAAGGTATATAAGGCCCTTTCACCTTGGTGAGAGTGAAGTCTTGGGAAGAATGTGGGCAAAACTATGGATCGGTTCAAGTGGAATTCCGTAACTATCTTGGGGAAGAATTTTAGATGTGTCTGGAGAACCACTCTGTCATGTAGGAATTTTGTATAGGGCGAGTACGTGACATGTGTTTGTAACTCACTAACCCTTCTAGCCGATGTAATGGCTATGAAGAAGATAGTCTTCCATGTGAGAAATTTAACATCACAGGAATTCATGGGTTCAAAAGGAGAACGCATGAGCCTTGTTAAGAACAGATTCAGGTCCCATTCTGTGACTGGGGGCCGAATTGGTGGTTTAAGGTGAGTTAAACCTCTCATAAATCTACTGACAAGAGTTTGTATGGATATTGGTGCATCTCCCATCTTGTTATGGTAAGCAGAGATTGCACTTAAATGTACTCGTACAGATGAGGTCTGGAGACCAGAGTCTGAATGATAGCAAAGTAGTCTAGCAAAGACGGTGTGGGGCAGGAGAAAGGGTCAATGTTCTTTTGCGTGCACCATAAAGTAAATCTTTTCCATTTCGAAGAATAGTTCTTTCGTGTGGAAGGTTTACAAGAAGCTATAAGCACTTGAGAGACATTAGTTGAAAGATGGAGTAGTTGTAAGATCAAGCTTTCAACATCCATGCTGTCAGAGATAGGGATTGAAGGTTGGGATGGTGCAACCTGCCCTGATCCTGAATTATGAGATTGAAAGCTACACCCAGGCGAATGGGTTCTCTGATCGAGAGGTCTAGAAGTATGGAAAACCATACTTGTCTAGGCCAATACGGGCTATGAGTATCATGGACCCCTTGTCCTGTTTTAGCTTCACTAGAGTTTTGATTATGAGCGGTATCGGAGGATATGCGTATAGAAGACCTGAGTTCCAAGGGCGAGCAAAGGTGTCCTTGGCTGGCTGGTGTTTCTGCTTGTGCAGAGGGCAGAACCTGTCCACTTTGTGATTCAGGTGTGATGCAAAGAGGTCTATTGTTGGATGTCCCCAACACTGGAATATCCTGGTCGCGACTAAGGGATCCAGGGACCACTCGTGTGATTGGAACTGACGACTGAGGCGATCTGCAACTACGTTGTGGATGCCCGCTAGATAAGTGGCCCGGAGAAATATGGAACGTGTCAGGGCCCAGTCCCAAATTTGTGCGACTTCTTGACAAAGGAGATACGAGCCCGGACCTCCCTGTTTGTTCAGGTACCACATGGCTACTGTATTGTCCGTTTGAATCAGAACAGTCTTGTGTGAAAGGCAGTCCTTGAACGCATGCAGAGCATAACGTATAGCTCGAAATTCCAGGAAATTGATTTGAAATGTTGCTTCGAGTTTTGTCCAAGTACCCTGGGTTTGGAGATCGTCTATGTGAGCTCCCCAACCTAAGGTGGGTGCATCTGTAGTTAGTTATCTGTGGGACTGGTTGTTGGAATGGTAGGCCCTTGCGCAAGTTGTCTTTGTTGATCCACCAAAGGAGAGAAGAACATAGTTGGTGGGTTACTTCAACTGGAGAAGACAGTGGTTGAATGGCTTGGATCCATTGTGACCTTAATGTCTTTTGAGTTATTCTCATGGCTAGTCTTGCCATAGGAGTGACATGAACTGTGGAGGCCATGTGGCAGAGTTAAGTTAGAAACTGATGAGCTGTTGCTTGTTTCTGCGAGTGTAGTGAGTTTGCCAATAGGGAGAGTGTCTCTGCCCGATCCTCGGGTAGAAAAGCTCTTGAAAGGATGGTGTTCAATTCTGCTCCGATGAATTGAAGCAGGTGAGATGGAATGAGATGGGACTTTTAGTAATTGTTGAGAAACCCCATCGAGTGAAGCAGAGTAATTGTTTGACTGAGAGAAGCCAGAGCTCCTTATTGAGATTGACTTCTGATGCGCCAGTCGTCTAGATAGGGGAAACCGTGTACACTTTCCTTGTGTAAGTGTGCTGCTACTACTGCCAGGCATTTCGTGAACACTCTGGGAGCTGAGGCAAGTCCGAATGGTAGTACTCTGTACTGGAAATGTTGTTGACCCACCAGGAAATGCAGATATTTGCGATGAGGAGGGAATATTGGAATGTGAGCGTAAGCATCTTGTAGATCCAGAGAACAAAGCCAATCTCCTGTTTGAAAAAGGGGGAAGCATGGTGCCTAGAGAAACCATCCTGAACTTTTGTTTTTTTAGAAATTTGTTGAGATTTCTGAGGTCTAGGATGGGACGTAGGCCTCCAGTTTTCTTTGGAATGAGGAAATAACGGGAGTTGAATCCTCTGCCCTGCTGATTCCGGGGCACCGGTTCTACAGCTCCGGCTCTCAGAAGGGTGGATAATTCTCTTTGTGGATGATTTATGTGATTTTCGTTTAGCGAAAGAGGTTTTGGAGGAGAGTCTCTTGGAGTTGAGATAAAATTGAGTTGGTAACCTCATGATATTATTGAGCGTACCCATTGGTCTGTTGTTATCTGTAACCAATGATTGTAGAAGTAGGAAACTCGACCTCCTACTGGCAAGTTCGGTTTGGGATTGTGGAGATGGCCTTGCTCTCTGGTGGTGGCCTCAAAAACCTGCAGCCAGTCCAGTCTGCGGTGGCGGTTGAGGCCTAGTGGCTCTAGGCTGAGATCTTTGTTGTGGATGAGAAGATCTACCCCGGATGCCGGTGGATAATATCGTCTCTGCCTGTAGAAAGGTTTTCTGGTTTCTTTCCTTGGTGGACGGCGAGACATTGATGATCAAGAGTCTTGCGGAACTGACGACAGTTGGCGCAATGTCTCTGTGTGTTCTTTTAGTTGGGCCATTGTGTCCTGGACTTTCGACCCAAAGAGGTTGTCACCTATGCAGGGAAAATCCACCAGCTTCTCTTGTCCCTCAGGCCTGGGGTCAGAGGCTTTTAGCCAGGCCCAGTGACGTGCACTGATTCTTGAAGCTGCCACCCTTGAAGATGTTTCGAAGTTGTCGTAGGCAGCCCGGACTTCATGCTTTCCAGCTTCAAGTCCTTTATGTATAATGGCCTGAGCTGCATCCTGGTACTGTTGAGGTAGGGTGTTAGAAAGTTCCTGCATCTGCTTCCATAGATTCCTTTGGTATTGCGTCATATAAAGTTGATAGGACGCTATCCTGGAGTTGAGCATAGCTCCTTGGAATACCTTTCTCCCTAAAGAGTCTAGGAATCTATGATCCTTCCCAGGTGGAGTAGAGGAATGCGGTCGTACTCTTTTGGACTTCTTTTGAGCCGACTCAACTACTACAGATTGATGCGGTAACTGTGACTTTTGATAACCAGGAACATGTTGGACAAGATATGTAGTGTCCACTCTTATAAATAGGTGGAACGGAACATGGATGTTCCCAAAACCTATGTTGTACCTCCAAAAGTACTTCATGGTTAGGAATGGCCAGGACCTCTTTTGAAGGATCCACAAATTGTAAGACTTCTAAAGTCTGCTGTCTTGTATCCTCCTCAGACACTAAAGTTGAAAGGTATTGTGTCTGCCATGTCTTTTATGAAATTCGTGAAAGACAAGTCTTCTGGTGGAGACTTCTTCCTGCCTTCAGGAGGAAACTGGTCAGACATGAAGCTTTCCGATGAAGAATCAATATTTTTCTCCTCCCATGAGTCGTATGGCACTTGTCTGGAAGGAGAAGTAGGAGAAGACCTCAGTGGAAGTGATGGAATCAGTGGTCTAAAAAGTCCTGAAGGCCCTGGTTGAGGATCATCGACAGGTTTCTGTCCAGGACCATCTCCTAGTCCTGCAGGTTTAGTAGGGATAGGCTGCGGTGGGATGGCACTGTGGGCGTCAAATCTATTCATTAGCATTTGGAATAATGTGAATTCCAGTTGCCCTGGAGCCCCAGGTAGTAGCATCGGTGCTGGTCCTATTTTCAGAGATGGCCCCAGCATCGGCGCAGGAACCGGCATAGGCGCCAGCATCGACAATGGTGTTGGCTTCGGTGAGGGCATCAGCGTCGATGGTCAATGCTCTTGGAGCGCCTCTAGCACCGCTTGACGGATAAATCCGCTCAATTCCTCCGTAATAGCTGATGCAGGCAGAGCAGCTATACGTGGTGGTGGTGGGGGCGTTATCTGGACTACCACAGGACCCTGTGGAGGTTCGATGTCTGGCACCTGGACAGAAGGTGAACGCCTCGGTGTCGAAGGCCTCGGTGTTTCCTGTAGGCGAGGCCGCTTGGCTGTCGACTTCTCCGGGGATAGTAGAGATTCCGGAATCAAAGGATGTCGATGTCAATGTTTTGACCGATGCTCCGTTGCTGATTTAATCGATGCCGCGGATGGGGGTCGGGGATAAATGGTCCCCTGAACCTTCCAGACGACGTTTAAGGATTATCCTTTTTGAAGCTCCAGCCAGAGACGACTCAGTGGACGTGGATGGGGAAGGTAAGAGTTGAAGATGGAACAAATGTTCCATCTTTTCTTGTCGTGCTTTCCGATCTTTAACGGTCATTTCTGCACATTTTGGGCAGGATGAAACATCATGAGATTGGCCCAAACAAAGTACACACTCGAGGTGTGGATCCGTAATCGACATGGTCCGATTACATTTGAAACATTTTTTAAATCCCGTGGCCATGATATCCATCGACGGCTGTCGAGGTTATCAGACGAAAATTTTTTAAACTCAAATGAGTCGGAAAGGAATTAATCTACTCACCGGCCGGTGGTAATGAGAGAGACCCCGATTGTGGGAGAGAAAAAATTGAATTTTGATCTGATTTTTAGTCATAATTGTGTGAAGAATCTCACACAAGCTCCTGCTCCGCGATGCCAAAAGCAGCGCGGAAAAACGAAGACTGAAGGGAGACCCCTGTGGCTGAGAATATCATGGCATGCTGGGCATACTCAGTGGGCTCAGTGTGCCAGTTACAAGTCTGTAGAAACTTTGACAGAAAGTTTTCCGTGATAGGGCTCCATCAGAGACGTCACCCATATGTGAGGACTAGCATCCTGCTTGTCCTGGGATAATCACAGGTCTCGCTTGAACACAGGCATCACTATGTAAGAAGATTAGAAAAAATTATGTTAGAAAATTTTTTAGACAAATCCTTAATTAAATCCCTTACATACCCTACTATATCATCATTAACAATTGTTTTTGTAGCCTTCACTATACCTTTAATTGTAGACAAAACCGCTCAATTCAATCCTTCAAATTGTCTTTGACTCCTCTGTTATCCCATTTCTTCTAGTCTTTTAAATCCAAACATATTTACAACCATTCATTACTACTTGGTCTTTAAGTTACTACTTCAAACCCACTATACATAACTTCTTCAAACCAAATCTTATATACCGGGGATAGCCCACCGACAACCCCTTAGCTACACAACACCCCCCTAGCAACCAGCAGCTATCCAATAAATTTATCACCAGCCCCCAAGAACAAAAACAGCACCCACCGGTTTTTCAAACAGAGGAACGAGCTCTGCATAATGCCAATGTAGCACAGCCTTAGTTCTCCAACTTCAATGCCTCTGTTTTCCGCAAACATCATCCGATTTACCTGTCCCTAAATAAAACACTACTCAACCACTCAATTACAACTACAAGTCATCTTATATCACATTGAATAAAGCCAAAACTTACCACAGGACTATCATTGATTGTTCCTTGCTAAGTCCACCATTGCTCCCTGTCACAAACGCTCACTGTTTCAAGAGCGCGCTAACGTACTGCCTCTAACCACATCTTAAGTACTCCTCATTGAACTTGAATCTAAGCAATCACCACACTTCTCTGGGCCTCTGCATTGTCTCATTGGATCTATCATCTCAAATGCTAGATTTGCATTTTAGCTGTCTAAAGTGCACACAGCCCTCTTGGCTTCCTCAGTCTAATCTCTCCAATACAACCTACATAAACATTTCCCATTCTATCATGGAATTGAGCCCCCTTGATATTAATGTATTCCATTGATAAATGTACCTTTCTTCATATTGTCGCAAAGTCTGTGAAATATTCCCTCCTCGAGAGCAAGGAACCTGTCTCAATACCCACAACTTAAGCTGATCGATGGTGTGCGTGTGATCAAACCAATGTTTGACTAAAGGTGCTTCCATTCTATGTGTTCTAATGCAACTCTTGTGCTGAATAATGTGTGTCCACATTGGCAAAATTGTATGTCCAATATATAACTTAGAGCACGGAGATGTGATCACATATATAACACGACTAGAGTTGCAGTCAAACTGACCTTTAAAAAAAGTATTGGAATGGTTTGTATAAAAGTATTGGTATGTCCTAGGGTACTGAAAGAACTAAAAAATGAAATTTCTGATCTATTAGTTAAAATTTGTAACCTATCATTAAAATCATCCATTGTACTTGAAGACTGGAGGGTGGCCAATGTAACCCCAATATTTAAAAAAGGTTCCAGGGGTGATCCGGGTATCTATAGACCAGTGAGCCCGACTTCAGTGCCGGGAAAAATAGTGGAAACTATTCTCAAGATCTAAATCGTAGAGCATATAGAAAGACATGGTTTAATGGAACACAGTCAACATGGATTTACCCAAGGGAAGTCTTGCCTAACAAATCTGCTTCATTTTTTTGAAGGTGTTAATAAACATGTGGATAAAGGTGAACCGGTAGACGTAGTGTATTTAGTTTCTCAGAAAGCATTTGACAAAATCCCTCATGCGACGCTTCAAAGAAAACTAAAAAGTAATGGGATAAGAAGCGATGTCCTTTCATGGATTACAAACTGGTTAAAAGAAAGGAAACAGAGAGTAGGATTAAATGGTCAATTTTCTCAGTGGAGAAGGGTGAACAGTGGAGTGGTTCAGGGATCTGTACTTGGATCGTTGCTTTTCAATATATATATAACTGATCTGGAAAGGAATACGACGAGTGAGGTTATCAAATTTGCGGATGATACAAAATTATCAGAATAATAGTTAAATCACAAACAGATTGTGATACATTACAGGAGGACCTTGCAAGACCGGAAGATTAGACATCCAAATGGCAGATGAAATTTAATGTGGACAAGTGCAAGGTGTTGTACATACGGAAAAAACAATCCTTACTGTAGTTACACGATGTTAGGTTCCATATTAGGAACTACCACCCAGAAAAAGATCTAGGCATCATAGTGGATAATATTTTTAATTTGTCAGCTCAGTGTGCTGCAGGAGTTAAAAAAGCAAACAGAATCTTAGGAATTATTAGGAAGGGAATAGTTAATAAAACGGAAAATGTCATAATGCCTCTATATCTCCATGGTGACACCGCACCTTGAATACTGTGTACAATTCTGGTTGTCGCATCTCAAAAAAGATATAGTTGCAATGGAGAAAGTTCAGAGAAGGGCAACCAAAATGATAAAGGGGATGGAACAGCTCCCCTATGAGGAAAGGCTGGAGAGGTTAGGGCTGTTCAGCTTGGAGAAGAGACTGCTGAGGGCGGATATGATAGAGGTGTTTAAGATAATGAGAGATCTTGAACAATCCAGTGGGAGCACAGAGGAGAGGATTGATTTGCTGGTGGCTGAAAGGATCAGTAAGGTTTTGCTTGGTACATTTTTTTAAAAGTATTGGGGCAAAGTTAACTATTTGATAATATTATTTAGTGTGTTTGTGCTTTTAATAGTCAGAAAGTCAGCTAGTAAGCAGAAGTGAGTGTTTGTATACCAAAAAAAAAAGTAGCCAGAAGCTAGAAATAAGCTAGGAGCAGTGTATACCTAAGTAAAAAGGTTGAAAAGTTTAGTTCAGTTACTCACCTTGGAAAAGTGTTGAGGTAGTGTGATTTGGTTTCATTAGGTACCAACATTTGTTAATCAAGAGAGCAGTGAGTCACTCTGGCTGACTAACTGAAGTTAGACTGTTTGTATTTCCCAACCCTCCCACCCCTTGCCCACCCACAGCTCATCCTTCAATTTAGGGGCAGGTGCCACTTTAAAAAAAAAAAAAAACACCTTATTGAGAGTTTGATCATTCCCGTGTAGGCCACTACCAGACATATAGTGAATTCACTAATACATTTAAAGGTCATTAATTAGACACATTCCTACTCCCATAGCAACCTAAAACTTAAGTAGGAACTGAACAAATCTGAGATGAAGGCAGCAGTCCAGCAGCAAGAGGGGGGCTTCCCAGTCTTTTGCATCAAGTATCACATGTACAGTGGCTGGGCAGACTTGTGATGGGAGTGTTGTATTCATTGTGGAGTTGTTAGGAGGTGAAATGATGAGAAGTTCTGTTTTGTTGGTGTTAATGGCCAGGAAGTTATCGGTGAGTATTTTTTTTATTTCTGTGAGGGCGGTATTCCAGGTATTCAGGGCATTAGGAATAGAGTTATTTATGGGAATGAGGATCTGCACATCATCTGCGTAGATGAAGTGTTGAAAGCCCAGTTTCGACAGTAGTCGACAGAGAGGTATAAGATAAATATTAAAAAGAGTTGAAGAGAGTGATGATCCTTGGGGCACTCCTTGTGCAAGGTTTCTTGGTTTAGATTCACGTTGTCCAATTTTTACACTATAGGTCCCATTGCTTAGGTATGATTGGAACCAAAGTAGCGCTATGCCGGTGATGCCAATTTCGGTGAAGCGGGTTATGAGGATGTTGTGATTAATAATGGAGAAGTCCATTAATAGCCATTAATGGACTTTTCCTCCAAGAACTTATCCAAACCTTTTTTGAACCCAGCTACACTAACTGCACTAACCACATCCTCTGGCAACAAATTCCAGAGCTTTATTGTGCATTGAGTGAAAAAGAATTTTCTCTGATTAGTCCTAAATGTGTTACTTGCTAACTTCATGGCATGCCCCCCTAGTCCTTCTATTATTTGAAAGTGAAAATAACTGAGTCACATCTACTCGTTCAAGACCTCTCATGATCTTAAAGACCTCTATCATATCAACTACAGCAAAGCAAATAATTAAAATGAATAAAAGAGATGTTATACCATGGACGACATTCAATGAGATATCAGAACTAGAAATTGAGTCAATGCTAAAAAAGCTAAATCCCACCCCACATCCAAATGACACAATACCAACCATAGACATAAAAAAAGTTGTGAACACAGTATCCCCGACTTTAACAAAGATCGTGAATCTTTCCTTAGAGGAAGGAACTATGCCAGAGACACTAAAAGGGGCAGTTGTAAAACCAATCTTAAAGAAAAAAAAAACAGTGATCCACTTAATCTAAGCAATTACAGACCAGTATTAAACCTCCCCCTAATCGCAAAATTAATTGAGAAAGCCATACAAAAGCAACTTGTAGAACACTTGGAAAGCAATAATATACTGTATCCATCACAACATGGCTTTCGAAAACACTATAGCACAGAGACACTGCTGCTTGCGCTAACAGATAACATCATGAGAGGATTCGATAGTGGTAAACATTACATCCTTGTGATGCTAGACCTCTGAGCAGCCTTTGATACCGTAAATCATGACATACTTTTAAATAGACTAGATGAAATAGGATTAAGTAACAAAACTATCAAATGGTTTAGATCATATCTAAGTAACATATATTTTCAAGTGCAAATCAAAGAAGTAATGTCAGAAAAGATAAACCTTCAAACAGGAGTACCACAGGGTTCAGCCCTATCGGCCATACTATTCAACATATATCTCTTACCATTATGTCACCTACTGGCGGGTCTGGGCATCACACATTATATATACGCTGACGATATCCAGTTAATACTACCCATCGACGACACAATCGAAAAAACATTAAAAATAGCAAATATGTATCTAGATATCATCAAACTACTAAACCAAATGGAGCTAGTAATTAATAGTGAGAAAACAGAATTTATACATTTAGAACGAAAAAACACGGAGATAGTTCAAAACCCAATTATACTCAATAACAACCAAAAAATAGAGTTAGCAGATAAAGTACGGAACCTAGGTGTAATAATTGACACAGAACCAAGCTTAAAACAACACATATCTCTAAAAGTAAAGGAAGGATACGCCAAACTAATGGTGCTGAGAAGACTTAAACCTCTTCTAACAACCGCGCTGATTTTTCCAAGTACCGATTACTGTAACGCCCTTCTGCTAGGCCTACCATACACGTCACTAAGACCACTACAGATATTGCAAAACACAGCTGCTAGAATCTTAACCGGCAAAAGCAAAAGAGACCACATCACAGAAACCCTGGCAGAATTACACTGGCTACCCATTGAACAAAGAATTCAGTACAAAACACTATGCACCATACATAAATTAATACACAATGAAAAAGCAGACTGGCTGAACACAGCCCTTCGCGTACACGTCCCAAATAGGAACCTGAGATCAGCCAACAAAGCACTCCTCACTATTCCATCAATCAAAACAGCAAGAATCACACAAGTAAGAGAAAGAGCTCTATCCTTGGCAGGACCCATACTTTGGAACACCATGCCCACAGAGTTGAGACTACAAAGCAACAACAAAACCTTTAGAAAAAATCTAAAAACCTGGCTTTTTAAACTAGCTTACCAAAAAGAAAAAGGAGAATAGTACTCAAGGGAAAGCAGGTACAAACAATTGAACAACAAACACATAACCAAAATCAATGTGTGTGTAATTTTTAATCAGATTAAGTTTCATTCTTTTAAAGCTCAGCAAAAGGGTAAAAGTACAATGATAAAGGTATTCTAGTAACCTAAACTGTTACAATGTGAATTGGACATGACTCATTACACTTACCAATTAATATTATTTACAAACTATGTTACCGATCCTTAAATGGCACCTATGTAACTTAAGATACGTTAGCTTCATTTTTATGTGCCTTAATGTAAACCGTTGTGACGGTTCCCACCAAATGACGGTATAGAAAAATGTTAAAATAAATAAATAAATCCCCCCTCAGCCGTCTCTTCTCCAAGCTGAACAGCCCTAACCTCTTCAGCCTTTCCTCATAGGGAAGCTGTTCCATCCCCTCTATCATTCTGGTTGCCCTTCTCTGTACCTTCTCCATCGCAACTATATCATTTTTGAGATGCGGCGACCAGAATTGTACACAGTATTCAAGGTGTGGTCTCACCATGGAGCGATATAGAGGCATTATGACATTTTCTGTTCTATTAACCATTCCCTTCCTAATAATTCCTAACATTCTATTTGATTTTTTTGACTGCTGCAGCACACTGAGCTGATGATTTTAAAGTATTATCCACTATGATGCCTAGATCTTTCTCCTGGGTGGTAGCTCCTAATATGGAACCTAACATCGTGTAACTACAGCAAGGGTTATTTTTCCCTATATGCAACACCTTGGACTTGTCCACATTAAATTTCATCTGCCATTTGGATGCCCAATCTTCAAGTCTTGCAAGGTCCTCCTGCAATGTATCACAGTCTGCTTGTGATTTAACTACTCTGAATAATTTTGTATCATCCGCAAATTTGATAACCTCACTCGTCGTATTCCTTTCCAGATCATTTATATATATATATATTGAAAAGCACCGGTCCAAGTACAGATCCCTGAGGCACTCCACTGTTTACCCTTTTCCACTGAGAAAATTGACCATTTAATCCTACTCTCTGTTTCCTGTCTTTTAACCAGCTTGTAATCCACGAAAGGACATCGCCACCTATCCCATGACTTTTTAGTTTTCATAGAAGCCTCTCATGAGGGACTTTGTCAAACGCCTTCTGAAAATCCAAATACACTACCATCTACCGGTTCACCTTTATCCACATGTTTATTAACCCCTTCAAAAAAATGAAGCAGAATTGTTAGGCAAGACTTCCCTTGGGTAAATCCATGTTGACTATGTTCCATTAAATCATGTCTTTCTATATGCTTTACGATTTTGATCTTGAGAATAGTTTCCACTATTTTTCCCGGCACTGAAGTCAGGCTCACTGGTCTTATAGTTACCCGGATCGTCCCTGGAGCCTTTTTTAAATATTGGGGTTACATTGGCCATTACTCTCCAAGGCAGGGAGGTGCATACAGATCCCCACAACCTAATGCATTGTTTTTTTTAACTTTTAAATTTAACTCCAGTGCAGAGGTGGGATAAAGTTTACTCACAATAGTCATAGTTAATGTTGGTAAAGGATTTCTCCAACACAGTAGCACCAGCGAGAAATGACTATTTATCTGATAATTTCCTTTTCCTTAGACCAGACAGTTGAATTCAGGAACAGCAGGTTATGCACCTCTACCAGCAGATGGAGACAGAGCAAAGCTGACGTCACAATATATATATACATCAGCCTGCCAGTATTCTCTTCAAAAGCGAACTGTGGACAAATTAGCAAAAACTTGATTAATAACAGATAACCATTTCAGTACTCAGCAAACATTGAACTCAAAGAATGCATTAACACTAGTCTAGAGACTCGAGTAACACTTACCGGTAACCCCTGGAACACTTAGCCACGCAGGAGGACAATAACACAATCATTCGGCAGCCAAAGGCAGGAAGCTGAATTTGCCTGTCTGGTTTAAGGAAAAGAAATATATCAGGTAAGTAGCAATTTCTCATTTCCTAGCACCCAGACAGAAGAATTCAGGACCAGTAGGATATATCCAAGCTATTCCCGAGGGAGGCTGCCCACGGTCCAATCAAAACCACACATGCCAAGGCTGCATCCTCCCGGGACTGCACATCCAGATGATAATTCCTGGAAAAAGTGTGTAAAGAGGACCATGTCTCAGCTCGGCAAATGTCGATGGGAGACAATATAACCTTTGCCCATGACATGCTGAATGGAATGAGCTCTAACCTGACTAGGTAATGGCTTTTCAGCATCCACATACACAGCCGTGACTATCTCCTTAATCCAGTGAGCTATTGTAGCCCACGAAGCCAGCTCGCCCTGTTTACCTCCACCATGATGGACAAACAGGCGATCCGTCATCTGGAAAGGTTTAGAAACCTCCATATACCTTACGATATGTCTCTTGGCATACAAGGGTCACAACAGGCGATATTCCTCAGCATCTCTTTCCCTATGCAAAGACAGCTGGGAAATGGACTGATTCAAGTGAAGATCTGAGACCACTTTTGGCAAAAAAGGAAGGAACAGTACACAGCTGTATCGTCCCTGGAGTCACCCAAAGGAATGGCTCCTGGAAAGACAAGGCCCGCAGCTCAGAAATTCGACATGCAGAAAAAATTGCCATAAGAAACACCATTTTCAAGGTCAGTAACCACAAGGAAAGGCCACGCATCAGTAGAAATGTAGGACCCACCAACAAATCCAAAACCAGATTAACACTCCACAAGTGTACCGGTAACCGCAAAGGAGGACAAAGATATGTCACTTCTTTCATGAAAGAGGCCACATCTGGATGAGTCAATAAGGATGCACCATTCACCTGACCCCTAAAACAGGCAAGAGCCGTTACTTGCACCTTTAAGGAATTAAGAGCCAATCCTTTATTCAATCCATCCAGCAAAAATTCCAAAATGAGCAGGATCTTAACCGAACGAGGAACACCACCTCGATCCTCACACCAAGCCTCAAACACTTGCCAAACCCACACATAGTCTAAGGAAGTGGAGAACTTTCTTACTCATAGCAAGCTGGCAATCACCGCAGAAGAATATCCACGCTTCAGCAAGTGAGCCCTCTCAAAGGCCATTCCGTAAAACAAAGCAGAGTTGGATCTTCGTGAATAACACATCCCTGCCGCAATAAATTTCTGTGCGCCTGAAACCGGAGGGGGGAAATCTAACAGGAGCAAACACAGATCTGCATACCATGATCTCTTAGGCCAATCTGGTGCTATCAAAAGCACCATCCCTCTGGGCCCCTCGACCCTCTGAACCATTCAGCAGCTTGTCCTCCAGTCATTCCTGCATGAAAGCATCGATACCCAAGGACTTTGGATCTCTCCTGCGACTGAAGAATCGAGGAAGGCCCAGCGATCCACTATCAGCTGAAAGCCTCATCTGACAGCACCCATTCTCCTGGGTCCAGTTTCTCTCTGCTGAGAAAGTCTGCTCTTACATTGTCTTTTCCTGCAATGTTGGGCGTATAGTGTTCATCAGATGCACTTGTGCTATCAGCGTCTGAATACAAACTTCTGGCAGGAAAACCCTACCCTGCTTTATTTTATTTATATTCTTTTATATACCGAAGTATAGCTGAGTGCCTTCACCCCAGTTTACAGTGAAACAACTTCATACAGAGAACAAGATATAAAACTTCATACAGAGAACGAGTTATAAAACTTCATACAGTGAACGAGTTATAAAACTTCATACAGTGAACGAGTTATAGGTTGAGGATAAATACAGATGATAGTAAATATAACATCTCGGCAAGAGACAGAGTAGAACAAGTTATCAGTAGGCAACATATAACTTAAATAAATAGAAAAGGCTTGTTACAGAAATCAAGAAGTGGGATAAACCAAGATTTGTCATATGTCTGTGAATGGTTGTCTAAACAACCATGTTTTTAGTTCTTTTTTGAAGGTTTTGGGGTCTCTGATAGAGCTTAGGTGTCCTGGGATAGAGTTCCATATTATCGGTCCTGCTATCGAGAAGGCTCTATCTCTAGTGGCTGATAGTTTCGCAGATGACAGGGGTGGAATGATTAGAAGTAGTTTGTCAGAAGATCTTGAAGTACGTGGTGATTTGTGTATTGAGATCATGTTGTTCAGATAGGAATTGTTGTCTTTGTAGATTTCATTATGGAGAATGGTTAAGGACTTGTATTTGATTCTTTGTGGAATAGGTAGCCAATGAAGATTTTTTAGGGTTGGAGAAATGTGATCAAACTTCCTTTTGCCAGTGAGTACTCGTGCAGCGGAGTTTTGCAGTAATTGTAGTGGTTTTAGAGTAGCTTTGGGTAGTCCTAAGAAAATTGCGTTGCAATAATCCAGGCTTGAGAAGATGAGGGTTTGAAGAATTGTTCTGAAGTCATTTGGGTACAAAAGAGGTTTGAGGTGTTTGAGAATCTGGAGTTTATGAAATCCTTCTCTTGTTTTAATAGTGATACAATTCTTAAAGCTCATATCATTATCTATCCAGATGCCAAGATCCTTTATTGGATTCTTCATTTGAATATTGGAGTTATCAATTTGAATATAGGGTATTTGTGAGGGTTGGACTGAGGAATTTCTTTTTATTAGGATCCATTCGGTTTTATTCATATTTAATCATAGTTTTAGTTGGTTTAGAAAAATTTGGATAGATTTGAGGTATTTTACTGTTAGGCAAATGGCTTCTTCAATAGTAGATGTTATAGGGATTAGTAGCTGGATGTCATCGGCATAGAGGAAGAATGAGATGCCTAGATTAGAGATGAAGTGGCAGAGTGGTAGAAGATAAATATTAAATAGAATGGCAGACAGGGCAGATCCTTGCGGCACACCTGTTTCAAGTGGGTAGGGATCAGATGAGCAATTATTAACGGTGACTTTGAAGAATCTGTCCTTTAAAAATGAGGTGAACCAATTGAGGGTGTTTCCAGTTAGGCCTATGTTGGCAAGGCTTGATATTAGTAGATTATGGTCTACTGTATCAAAGGCAGCAGATAGATCAAGCATGACCAATAAGTGATTCAGTTTGTTATCAAATCCTCTTGTTAATTTATTAGTTAAATTTATCAGAAGGGTTTCAGTGCTGCGATTCTTTCTGAAACCATGTTGAGCGGGGTGAAGTATGTTGTTGTTTTCAAGGTGCTCATTTAGTTGAAATAGCACAGCTTTCTCGATCAGTTTGGCTAGTAAAGGAAGGTTGGAAATTGGACGATAGTTATTTAGATCATTGGGATCAAGGTTCTTTTTCTTAGGGATTGGAGTAATGGTTGCAGTTTTCAGGTTGGTTGGGAGGAAGCCTTCTTCGAGTGACTTGTTTATAATTGCGGTTAATGTAGAAGAAATAATATGAGATATTTCCTTTATAATTCGAGTGGGAATGGTATCGAGCTCATGTCGTGCTGGGTTTAATTTTTGAAGTATCTTTTCTAGTTTGATGTTGGATATTGATTCGAATTTTGACCAGGAAGTAGATGATGATGTAGTGTGAGGAATATTAAAGGAAGAGGTGTTGTTAAAAGAGTTTGTGATTTTGTCTATTTTGTTTTTAAAGAACTTTGCGAGATCTTGACTTAGATTATTAGTATTGGGGGTTGATTTACTTATGCAGTTACTTTCTATTAGGTTCTTCACTATGTTGAATAGGGAGTTTGATTTATTTGTGGCGTTTTGATCTTTAGACTATAGTATTCGCGTTTGGCGTTTAGGATCGCTTTCTTGTATTCAGCAAGTTTTGAGCGATATCTTTGGTTGGTTATTTGGCATTTGGATTTGCGCCATTCTTTCTCCAACTTTCTGAGGTTAGATTTCAAATTCAAAAGTTTAGAGTTGAACCATGGATTGTTTTTTGCTCTCTTGTGTTTTATAATTTTTGTTTTCTCTGGATTTATGTTATTAGCAGTTTGTTTTGTGAGACTGAACCAGGACTGGGTAGCATTCTGGATGTTGGATAGATCTAGGTTTGTGAGTTGTTTACTCAGTTCTTGTTTGAGGGAGTTGAGTTGGAAGGGGGGGTCTGTATTTGAAGGATAGAGGCGTTTTGTGTTCATAAATTTGGTTTGTGATTACTTGGGCACTACATTTAATGAGAAAGTGATCAGACCAAGGAACTGGTTTAATAGATGTTGTGTGAGTATTAAAGTAATGGTTAGTGAAAATTAGATCTAGGGTGTTACCAGCTCTGTGAGTGGGGTTGTTTATAATTTGGTTCATGTTGAGGCTGGCAAGCATGTCAAGTAGCATTTGATAATTTTGGGATTTAGGTGAGTTATTGTTATGGAGGTTGAAGTCACCAAGTATTATAGAAGGATTTTTAACACTGATATTGGTTATAAGAAATTCGATCAGTGTGGAGATTTCATTGTCAAGGAGTTTTGGGGGACAATATATTAGACAGATTTGCAGATAATCAGATTCTAGCAGTGCAATTTCGAATTTTGAGGGGAGGTTTTGAGGAATCATTTTCATATTAAAATGTTTTTTTTATAAGGAGTAGTAATCCGCCACCTCTTCGGGATTTTCGAGGAATTGAGAATAAATCATACTCATTATTAGAAAGTTGATTTGTTAGAACCGTGTCAGTTTCTTTAAGCCACGATTCAGTTATTGCAAAGAAGTCAGGGTTCTTTGTGTTTATCAAGTCTGATATGATCATTAGTTTCTTTGTTAGTGATTGAGCGTTTATCAGTATATGAGCTTTATGTCGAACTGAACACCAAGATACTCTGATTGAGACAGCTGAAGACTATTCTTGGCCAGGATCACCACCCAACCGAGCTCCTGCAAAACTAGGTCACCAGGCGGCTCTCTTCCAGAGTCTTGGCCCAAATCAGCCAGTCATTCAAATACAGGCGTACCAGGATCCCATCCTTTCTCAAGTCGGCAAACCTTCATTGGGAGACTTGGGAGGTTCCACTACCAACAATCCGTACCCCATCTGGGCTGTCTGGGATGAAAAGACTAAGACCTACCGAAAGGTTGAATCCTCTGAAAGGTCACTCCTCTGAAAGGATGAAAACATTTGGATCCCCTGGCACAACCCCTCATGCCAAAGGAGCGCAGCATCTGCTTCTTATCCTCCAGCAACCAAGGAACCAGGGATTCGCCCCACTTACTGGTCAATTTCTCCAACTCACTCCAAAACAAAAGTGAGCCTTTGAAGGGCAATTTCGAAAGGTTAGCCACTGGATCAAGGCACTCATCTGAGGGACCACGGAAATCACTTCAGAATTCTCAACTGGGGAGGGAGCATTTAGTATCACAACAGGAGAGTGGGGCGAATTAAATCTACTTTTTATTTCTCCTTCCAAAAATCTGAAGCAATCTCCAGTAGGGAGATGGATGTCTACCATCTGCTGCAGACAGAGATTACTGGCAAGCTGATGTTACTGCAGGAGTCTATATACTGTGATGTCAGCTTTGCTCAGTCTCCATCTGCTAGTAGAGGTGCATAACCCACTGGTCCTGAATTCATCTGTCTGGGTGCTAGGAAATAAAGGATTTCTCCAGCACGATGGTATATCTGCATTTTTTCTCTATTCATTTATCTCTTGCTTCTACAAGGCAGAAATGGAGAAATTACTTACCTAATAATTTTGTTTTCCTTAGTGTAGACAGATGGACTCAGGACCAGTGGGTTTGTGCTCCCCTGCCAATAGAGACGGAGCAAGCTGACATTACAGTATACATAACCCTGCAGTGACCCCAGTCTGCCAGTATTCTCTTCTAAAGCAAATGTGGACAGACTAGCAAAAAATGATTAAAAATAGGTAACCAGAACTGTACTCAACCAACCATAAACACTGAACTCACATAAGATTCTAGGTACCCCAAGCTAGGAACGGGATGAACACTTACCAGTAATCCCTTAGGACGCAAAGCCCCATAGGAGGACTATTGACACACTCATGCGGCAGCCAAGGGCAGGAAGCTGAGTCCATCTATCTACACTAAAGACAACCAAATTAATAAGGTAAGAAATTCCTCCATTTCATAGCATGACTGATGGACTCCGGACCAGTGGGATATACCTAAGCTACTCCCCAACAGGGTGGGAGGCTGCCCGTGGTCCAGTCAACACTGCACGTGCAAAGGCTGCATCCTCCCAGGCCTGTACATCCAGATGATAAAACCTGGAAAAAGTGTACATTGAGGACCACTTCACAGTTCGGCAGATACTGACAGGAGGCAGACTAACCTCCGACCATGACACTGCCTAAGCCCTAATGAAATGAGCCCTAACCTGAGTAGAATACAGCTTTCCAGCATCCACATACTCGGTCGTGACCACCTCCTTAATCCAACGAGCTATAGTAGCTCACAAAGTTGGAGCGCCCTGCTTACCATGGAGAACAAACAGGCGATCTGTCTTTCGAAAAGACTCAGACCTCCAGATACCACATTTAAGTATAAGTTTGTTGAGTTCACGACTGTTACCCAGTAATAATATTATGACTGTTTTAACTGTTTTAATTTAATAATATTAGTTATTTGAGTTCCATAGTGTTACAATGTAAAAATAATAAGACTGCTTGTCCTATTATTCACCTTGTTTACATGTAAACCGATGTGATATACCCCAATGAATGTCGGTATATAAAAGCAAATAAATAAATAAATGACAAGACACTTAACATCCAAGGAGCGCAAAAGGCAAAACTCCCCTGCATCCATGAACTTATCCAGGGATGGCAAGGAGATGGACTGATTCAAATGAAAGTTCAAGACTACTTTGGGCAAGAAGGATGGAACAGTACGCAGCTGTAATACCCCAGGAGTCACCCAAAGGAACGGCTCCTGGCAATACAATGCCTGCAGCTCAGAAATCTGACAGACAGAATATATAGCTAGCAGAAAGACAGTCTTCAAAGTCAACAACCATAAGGAAAAGCTACGCTGTGGTCGGAACATAAGGCCCGCCACAAAATGGGCCACATCAGGATGAGACAAGGAAACTATACTTATCTACTACTACTGATTATCCCTGTCTCTCTCTAAATAGACAAGGTACAAAATTAAGAAATTATTTACTTGTAATGAGGGGTCGGGGCATTTCCCGACAGTGATAATAGCTGCTAAGTTTTCTATAGTTCACAATTCTGTAATCAAAGGTGTGATGTGTGAATAGGATAAGAATGGTTTTCTGAATTTGAGATATGAAGCAGTGTGTGGATTTTTAAGGGATGGGGGTGAGTATGAATGTGGTGTGATTTGAATCCGGATGAATGAATGCTGTTTTTTTAGGCATTTTTGTAAAATGTGGTTACATAGGATTATTGGTTAAAGAAATTTGTAATATTGAAGAAAAGAGTACAAATAAAGAAATAGTATATATAAAAATGTGTGGTGAAGTGCAATATATAGTGAGCAAACATTAGGACCTTGTCTATTTTAGTTATTGCATTGAGACAAGGAAACGTTATTCACCAGGCCTCTGAAACAGGCAGGAGCCGCAACCTGCACCATAAGAACATAAGAACATGCCATACTGGGTCAGACCAAAGGTCCATCAAGCCCAGCATCCTGTTTCCAACAGTGGCCAATCCAGGCCATAAGAACCTGGCAAGTACCCAAAAACTAAGTCTATTCCATGTTACCATTGCTAATGGCAGTGGCTATTCTCTAAGTGAACTTAATAGCAGGTAATGGACTTCTCCTCCAAGAACTTATCCAATCCTTTTTTAAACACAGCTATACGAACTGCACTAACCACATCCTCTGGCAACAAATTCCAGAGTTTAATTGTGCGTTGAGTAAAAAAGAACTTTCTCCGATTAGTTTTAAATGTGCCCCATGCTAACTTCATGGAGTGCCCCCTAGTCTTTCTACTATCCGAAAGAGTAAATAACCGGTTCACATCTACCCGTTCTAGACCTCTCATGATTTTAAACACCTCTATCATATCCCCCCTCAGTCGTCTCTTCTCCAAGCTGAAAAGTCCTAACCTCTTTAGTCTTTCCTCGTAGGGGAGTTGTTCCATTCCCCTTATCATTTTGGTAGCCCTTCTCTGTACCTTCTCCATCGCAATTATATCTTTTTTGAGATGCGGCGACCAGAATTGTACACAGTATTCAAGGTGCGGTCTCACCATGGAGCGATACAGAGGCATTATGACATTTTCCGTTTTATTCACCATTCCCTTTCTAATAATTCCCAACATTCTGTTTGCTTTTTTGACTGCCGCAGCAGAGGTCTTTAAGGTCATGAGAGGTCTTGAACGAGTAGATGTGACTCGGTTATTTACACTTTCGAATAATAGAAGGACCAGGGGGCATTCCATGAAGTTAGCAAGTAGCACATTTAAGACTAATCGTAGAAAATTCTTTTTCACTCAACGCACAATAAAGCTGTGGAATTTGTTGCCAGAGGATGTGGTTAGTGCAGTTAGTGTAGCTGGGTTCAAAAAAGGTTTGGATAAGTTCTTGGAGAAGTCCATTAATGGCTATTAATCAAGTTTACTTAGGGAATAGTCACTTCTATTAATTGCATCAGTAGCATGGGATCTTCTTAATGTTTGGATAATTGCCAGGTTCTTGTTGCCTGGTTTGGCCTCTGTTGGAAACAGGATGCTGGGCTTGATGGACCCTTGGTCTGACCCAGCATGGCAATTTCTTATGTTCTTATGTAGAAGAAAGCGTGGCAAGGCATACGCACAACCTATGCACCAAGTTAATTGATTAAAAAAGTTTGAGCGCATAAAAAGCACACCCAATACCAGAGCACCACAACGATTGTGCACAGCAGATAAACTGCGCACACTGACGGTCTATAGGCAACAGAACCCGCACAAGAGCGGGCGAAAACAGCTGCCGCAGCCTACCAAGCAGTATGCAAAAATAAAGCCTAAGTGCCTACCGGGGGCCACTCAACCCTCCAGGCTGCCCAGTTCCCCAACCCCAATGGGAGCAGGAACAAACGTCGGCCAGGCGCACCAAGAACAGAGACTGGAGGAATCCCTGAAACCTCTCTGTCTCTAATTCAGGTAAAACTTTCTCTTTTTTTTTTAAACCTTACCTGAGTTCAGCACTTACCAGCTGAGTACAGAGATGGTCTCCAGCTGCGGGGGGAAGAGGGCATCTGCCATCACTGCCGCACTCTGCCTCCTGCACCTGCTGCCTTTCAGCTGAGCTAACAACTAAGTCCACGCCGGGAAACCCAGCTACCGGACCAAGGCACACCTCTGAGGGACCAAGGAAATCGCCTCAGGAATTCTCAACTGGGAGAGGGACCTTTAGGTATAACCATAAGAGAGTGGGGCTTTCTTTTCCTGAATTAAGAATTTCAAATTTCTCTTTTCAAAACGCTCAAAGCAGTCCCTATAGGGAGATGCACTTCCACCATCTGCTGGCAATGGAGAATACTGGCAGGCTGGGGTCACTGCAGAGTTATATATACTGTGACGTCAGCTTTCTCTGTCTCCATCTGCTGGCAGGGGAGTATAAACCCACTAGTCCCGAGTCCATCTGTCTACTCACAAGGAAATAAGAGTTAGAGAAGAAAGTTTCAGGACAGAAAAGCCACAGGCGATGAGAACAAAAGCAGATGAAGGAGAGAGTACCACAGGGCTGTGATTTGGAGACCATGCTGCCAAACGGGGCTTTCTTAAACAAGTGCCATAATAACTGGTAAAGGTTACTGTTGCCATAACGAAAAGAAAGGATCAGCAGGAGAAAACTAAACTCCACACAGATACATTTACGCCTGATGTAACAAACTTCTACACGCAACTTACCCACTCGCGCACATTTCACCATTTACGCATATTTTTGTTGCCACGTCAATTGGCATATCATTAGTTTACTGCATTGGGCGCACAGGGGATGTGGTTGCACCACAGGATTTCCTGTTTTCAGGTCCTATAATGTTCGATACTTCCTAGGCATGTCCCTAGTCAGTTGCAGGATGCTGGGCAGAGCCAGGATGCTGAGAACTGCAGGGAAGCGCAAGACACTACACCAGAGCCAGGACAGTGAAGTGCCAGCCATAGTGCAAGCTGCTGGGGTTGGTGATATGTTAATTAGTTAGGTAAGCACAAGGCTTCTAACTGAATTATCTCCCCTTCAACTTAGATTGGGAAAAAGAGGTACAGCTGATAATATGAAGCATGTCTCTAGTGTACTACAGAGGTTCAATGCACAAATTTTCACACTGTAGCTTCCCCAGCAATGCCTCTATAGAGGGAATAAATGACCAGTTTTCTTTTACTCAAGCTATCACACCTGATACTCTTAAGTTTTAAAACAGCTACACTAACATCCACTACCTGGAGGTATTCATTTCTTAAATCAGTAGCTACATTTACACGTGGATTTTAGTATCTTCACAGAAATAGACCACAGTGGTTCCAAAAATGTTTTCCTTAGGCTTTTTGTTGCTAAGTTTCCATTTCTAAGTATGTGATTCATTACATATTGCTATTTGGAACTTTATGAAATAGAATCCCAGAGATCTAGTTTTGGTCACAAAGAAAAGGCAATACATATTAAGAAGACATGTAATATAAGATAAATGGAATTTGTAAGTTGGTGGAACTAGCACTAAGAACTATTTTAAATTTCAAAATAGATTTTATCAGCAAATCAAGGGCACTGCAATGGGGGTTGCAATGGCACCTGATATCACATCTATATGTTATGAATTTTGAAGCTAAATTGTTGACACATCCTTTTAAAAATACTGTTTTTGGAAGCTGTATATAAACAACATTATTATTATGGAATAAAAAAATGGATGACTTACATTTGGCTAAAAAAGAAA
Source organism: Rhinatrema bivittatum (assembly GCF_901001135.1). Taxonomy (NCBI): domain Eukaryota; kingdom Metazoa; phylum Chordata; class Amphibia; order Gymnophiona; family Rhinatrematidae; genus Rhinatrema; species Rhinatrema bivittatum. Next base: position 445,500,013 of record NC_042615.1, on the reverse strand, counting down.
ACAATCCTGTAAATTTCAAAATGAACAGGGAGACACATCAAAATATCCAAAAAGGAAATTTCATAAGGAAAGGAAATAATAGTATATGCTGAAAACCAACCAACTGTAATAAACTGTTATACTTTCAAAATGAACACAATAGCAGTTTAAAAGAACATTTACCAGTGAGTCGGTTTTAAGAGGAGAGGAGTAGCTGGTTGTCGAGGTAGTCTGTGAATTGACGATTGACTTTTTTTCAAGGATTTTGGATATGAAGGGTAGATTAGAGATCGGTAGGTAATTAGATAGATCAGAGCGATTGAGCTTAGGTTTTTTTTTAGTATAGGCTTGACAATTGCTTGTTTAAGGTGGTTTGGTACTGAGCCTGAGGTGATGGAGATGTTTATGACGTCGGCTATAGGTTGGGCGATTATGTTACGGATGGAGAGTAGATATTTAGTAGAGATGGTGTCTGAAGGATGGGAAGATGGTTAATTTTTTTAAGAATAGATTCAATTTCTGATGCAGCTATGGTTTCTAGTGAGCTGAGTTTAGTAGAGAGGTTATTTAGGGGAGTACTGCTGGGTGGGGAGGTTAAGGGGAAGCATGACATCAACTTGTTAATTTTATACTGGAAATAAAGTGCAAGGTCTTCGCATTTTGTACTGGCGTCATAGTCTTCATCGTCGGGGGACGTGAGCAAGAGGTAATTTAGTTAGAGAGGCCACAAATTCAAATAAGGCTCGGGCATTATATTGTAATTGGTGGATTTTGAGGGCGTGGAAATCTCTTTTGGTTTTATTTAGCAATTCACAGTAGTTATGGAGGGATGTTTTATATTTTGCAAGGAGTGTAGGTTCTGGATTTTTGCGCCAGCTTTTTTCCAGTTTTCTAAGGTTTGTTTCATCTCTTTAATTTTTGCATGTACCAAGGTTTTATTTTATTGTTTTGCGAGGAGTTTATTTCTCTGGTTTGTATTGGGCAAATTTTATTGGCCACTGTGTTAGTGAGGTTGTACCAGGATGCAAGCGCTGAGTCTGCATTAGACAGGTCTAAGCTGTCCAGGGTGTCTGAGAGAGTTGTGATGAGATCATCTCTTTTGCATGTTTTTCGAAAGTGTATAGTAGTTTTTTGAGTTTGGGGGGGTGAGAGGTTTCATGATGGAGCAGGTGGTTTTAATAAGATAATGGTCGGACCAGGGAATAGGAGTGCATGTAGGGGGGTCAGGATGTATGAGGGAGTTTGTGAAGATTAGGTCTAGGGTATGCCCAGCTCGATGTGTGCGGTTGTTAATGATCTATCTGAAGCCTATAGCATTTAATGAATCTAGTATGGTGTCACAGGAGGGTAAGCACGGTGTAGTGTCAACATGGAGATTAAAATCTCCAAGGATGATAGTTGGGGAGTCAATGTTAATGTTCTTGGTGATGTATTCAATGAGCGAGGAGGGGTTTGTTTCTAGTGTTTCTGGAGGAGTATATTAGGCAGATTTGGATAGATGGAGATTTGAAGAGACCTATCTCCAGTTTAGGTGGGGAGACAATCATTTGATGTACTAGTTTGAGTTCCTTTTTAGTCGCTAAAAGGATTCCTCCAACTTTTCTTTTGTGTCTGGGTATGGATATGATGTCGTATGATTCTGTGGGGAGTTGATTTAAGTGGACAATGTCAGTTTCCTTTATCCATGTCTCTGTAATTTCACAGATGTCTGGGTTGATGTCTAAGAGGGTGTCATTGAGGACGGGTATTTTTTTGCCTACTGATTGTGCGTTGAGGAGGATGAGGGAGAGGGCGGTCAGACCAATGATTTGGGAGCTGGGGGGGTGATCATGGAGGGGAGAAATGTTTTAAGGTGTGAGATGTGTCTGTGGGGGTGGGGGGGAGGGGGTTTGTGATAATGGTATTTGAGTATAGGTATATTGTAGGTCAGCATATTTATAGCTGGGTTGCTTGAGAGGGCAGGTGGTAGGATATGGAAGATGAAGATGGTTTTGTGGGGAAGCGGAGTTGCTGACTCGCAGGACTGGTAGTGATATCCTGTGAGGGTCGGCCGCTAGGTGGGAGCAGTTCGAGGCTTGAGGGCCGGAAGAGGTAGGGTGCAGGATCACGTTGAAGGCACTGACACCGACAGGTCACGCACGCCAATTGCGATGGGCCGTAGGGATGTGAGTCGGTGGGAAAGGAGCTGGTAGATTGGGTTTGAAAATTGTTTTGCAAGAGAATGTCTTTTTAATAGCTCATCCAGCTGTCCTCTGTTTCTCGGGTCTTGACACTTGTGTGAAGTGTTTAGAGGCAGGACAGGAACGGCAGCACTAGGGCAGCACAAAGGCAGGCCCCTTAGTTGCGCTCCTTCGGTGCGAGACGCCCAGCGCGAGACACCAGAGAGCGGCTTCCTCACTTTTAAAGGTCCTCCTGGACTGGAAGTGATGCACGCCGGGGGGGGTGTTCCAATCATCGGGTCTGGTCGGCGAAGGTAGGCCGTGCTCTCGGCTCGGGCTCGGATCCCGATAGGCCTCCCACGCCGATCGCGTCAAGCCGGCCGGGGTCGGGACGTGACGGAGGCGGCCCAGCGGAAAGGAAGTCTTCGGGTAGCTTGCTCACTTTTAAAGGTCCTCCTGGACCGGAAGTGATGCACGCCTGGGGGGGCGTTCCGATCGTCGGGACTGAAGTAGGGTACAGTTTTTTTTTTTTAATATAAGTTTTCCCACAAAAATACAGTTACACAAGAACTAATCCATTAGATAAAAACAATACAATCTTGAGATTGCTAAGGTTCCTTCAACCAAAACTTGAGTAAAGGACTTTAAGACCTTAGGAAATACCCATTTTTCAAAAGCTGCTAGCCTAAAATTATATCCTTTCTAAATTTTGTTGGATCTCAACTAATTTTATATCATATGCATCATTTATATCTGCAGCACATACTATGAAGATAAAAAGTGCATTATAATCTCAAGCAAGTAAGAATGTGAATGAGAAATTAGCATGTATTAATTAACCTCAACAGTAAAACAAAGACTCCTCACATCTTCAGTTCTACTCTAACTAAACCAGTATAAAAAACACACACAACTTAGAAAAAAGCATAAATACCTATATTCTGTTTAAACCCCTAACTCTGTGAAGTGGAATAACTAATTAATGAGCTGGGCAAACATAGGTCAGAATAAGGTTTCAGGATCCAAAATTTTCAACTTACAGGAAACATTTGCCAAAGCTACTACTATTCTGTTTTAAGATATAAATAACATATAAACATGGAATGTATATAATCTGAAAAAAAATCATGTAAAAATATATAAGAACATAAGAAATTGCCATACTGGGTCAGACCAAGGGTCCATGAAGCCCAGCATCCTGTTTCCAACAGTGGCCAATCCAGGCTACAAGTACCTGGCAAGTACTCAAAAACTAAGTATATCCCAAACAACTGATGCTAGTAATAGCAGTGGCTATTTTCTAAGTCAACTTGATTAATAGCAGGTAATGAACTTCTCCTCCAAGACCCTATCCAAACACTTTTTAAACCCAGCTACACTAATTGCACTATCCATATCCCCTGAATGTATGAAATTGAGATACTTTTACATCACTGAATATGGTAATACCATCCATGATAGAAAATGTAAAGGTTAAATGTTGAACTTACTTTATCATACAAGCTTCCATTTATATCTGCTCCATATATTGGTGCCACAAAGGTTAAATTTTTCCAGTATTTTCGTTCCAGATCTTCATAGTCTATGTATCGTGGAGTGCAATACCTGCAAAGGTAAAGCAACAAATAAAAATCTGAAGTTTTACATCATATATCTCCTTATAAAAAATCCACAAGGAAATATTTTTCTCAATTACATAAATGATTGTTAAAGAAAAGTTAAGAAAAAGATTTGTTGAATTTCCAATTATAGGTCAATTTGACATATCACCAATATTTATATTTAAGAACTTTTAAAATGAACAATTCTCAGTAGGTTATCCAGTCAGATGATCAAACATAGCAGAGTTGCTATGTTCTCCAAGGACAGCAGGACGTTAGTCCTCACACATGGGTAACATCATCGGATGGAGTCCAGCACGGGAAACTTTGACAGGCACAATGAGCATTCCCAGCATGCTGCTAACCATGCGTCCACGCGGGCTCCCTCTCCATCTTGTAACAGAGTTCACAAAAAATAAAGCAACAAACTACGAGAAAAAGAAAAAAAAACACAACTCTACGGAATGGTGGGCAGGTTTCTTGAGAATGAACAGCCTACTGTCCTTGGAGAACACCTGTTACAGGTAAGCAAATCTGCTATCTCCAAGGACAAGCAGGATGGTAGTCTTCACACATAGGTGATTAAGTAGCTCCAGGCCTCTCCGAACAAAAGCAGAAAAGAACAGGTGCCAATGTGCACAACAAGTGTAGCTGCAGCAACCAGAGAAGCCCCCACGGACAGAGCTCATGGAGGAGAGAGCTGGGTTTTCATGGTTGGAAGAGGCTATGGAGGATGGACTGTCCGAAACAACTGTCCTGCCGGCAATCTTTGTCCAGGCAGTAATGTGAGGCAAAAGTGTGGAGGGAACTCCAGGTCACTGACCTGCAGATCTCGTGGATGGGAACCGAACACAAGTGAGCCACCGACATGGCTCGGACAGAGTGAGCTTTGATGTGACCATCAAGTTGAAAATCCACCTGAGCATAGCAGAAGGTGATACAATCCACTAGCCAGTGGGATAGTGTCTGCTTGAAGACTGAGACTCCTAGTCTGTTCTCGTCAAAAGAAATGAACAGCTGAATAGAGGTGCGGTGGGGTGCTGTCCGTTCCAAGTAGAATGCAAGCGCCCTCCTGCAATCCAGGGTGTGCAGAGAACGTTCACCAGTGCAAGTGTAAACGACGGCAGCACAAAGGACTGGTTGAGATGGAACTCCGAAACGATCTTGGGCAGGAACTTGGGGTGTGTCCACAGGACCATGCTGTAATGTTAAGATTACTTACCTGATAATCTCCTTTTCCTTAGTGTAGACAGATGGACTCAGAATGAATGGGATAGTATCCGCGTGCTAGCAGTTGGAGACGGATCTGACGTCAGCACGGGGTATATATATCCCAACAGGAAGCGTAGCAACTTAGTTATCTTCCTTGCAAAAGCTGTTATGGATGTGTGTACTGACGCTCAGTGAAAAGTGAAACAGGATTCCCCTGACCGATTGATAGTAGCTGGAGACCGACAGCATTCACAACCGGAAGGCGTTGACACCTGGTATAGTGTACGCTCTTATGTAAACAAATGACATGGCTTACCTTGAATCGGTGAAACCCATGTACACAGGCAGCTGGGCGGGATGCTGAGTCCATCTGTCCACACTAAGGAAAAGGAGATTATCAGGTAAGTAATCTCAACATTTCCTGGCGTGTAGCCAGATGGACTCAGAACGAATGGGATGTACAAAAGCTTTACTCCCAGCCTGGGCGGGAGGCTGCCTGAGGACCATGTAGGACCGTCCTCGCAAATGCCGAGTCCTCCCTGGCCTGGACATCCAGACGGTAGAACCTGGAGAAGGTATGGAGGGAGGACCACGTCGCCGCTTTACAGATTTCTGCAGGCGACAGCATCCTGGATTCTGCCCAAGATGCCGCTTGTGCTCTGGTAGAATGAGCCTTGACTTGTAGAGGCGGAGACATCCCGGCCTCCACGTAAGCTGCTCTGATAACTTCTTTAATCCAGCGGGCGATGGTGGGCCACGAGGCCACTTCACCTTGCTTCCTCCTGCTCTGCAGGACGAACAGATGGTCCGTCTTTCGTAGTTCTTGTGTCACTTCCAGATATCTGGGCAGCAATCTGCCAATGTCGAGATGGCATAATAAACGCCCTTCTTCAGATTTCTTCAAACCCGCCGTGGTAGGCAAGGATATGGTTTGGTTAAGATGAAACTGTGAAACCACTTTAGGTAGAAAGGAGGGAACCGTACGAAGATGGATAGCCTCAGGAGTGATTCTGAGAAAGGGATCACGGCAGGACAGTGCTTGTAGATCTGAGATGCGGCGTGCCGAACATACCGCCAATAGGAACACCATCTTCAAGGTTAGAGAACGGAGAGACAGACCCCGAAGGGGTCTGAAGGTGGATCCCGCGAGGAAATCCAAAACAAGATTGAGGTTCCATAAGGGCACAGGCCACTTTAGTGGCGGACGAATATGCTTGACTCCTTGCAGGAAGCAAGAAACATCTGGGTGCTTGGCGATGGTCTTGCCATCCCTCCTGGGACCATAGCAAGACAGCGCAGCCACCTGAACTTTGATGGAGCTGAGGGAGAGACCCTTCTGAAGTCCATCCTGCAGGAAATCCAACACAATAGGGATTGTGGTTGCATGTGGATTGGTGCCGTGAGTGTCGCACCATGCTTCAAATACTCTCCAGATCCTTACGTAGGTGAGGGACGTGGAAAACTTAAGAGCTCGGAGGAGCGTATCTATCACGGGCTCCGAGTAACCTCTTTTCTTCAGTCTGGCCCTCTCAATGGCCAGACCATAAGAGAGAATTGAGCTGGAGCCTCGTGGAGGATGGGACCTTGACGTAGAAGGTCCCGGAGAGGAGGCAGGGGAAGAGGCTCCCCTGCCAGTAGTCTTCTCATGTCTGCGTACCAGGGTCTTCTTGGCCAGTCTGGTGCCACTAGAAGAACTAGGCCCCGGTGTTTCTGAATCTTGTGGATGATGGCACCCAGCAGGGGCCACGGAGGAAAGGCGTATAGCAGAGTCCCTGGAGGCCACAGCTGGACCAGGGCATCGATTCCGTGTGAGAACGGGTCGCGCTTGCGGCTGAAATATCTGGGTACTTGAGCATTGGACTTGTCCGCCAGTAAATCCATGTCCGGAATCCCCCAGTGATCCACAATCATCTGGAAGGCTGTGGGTGACAGCTGCCACTCTCCCGGATTTAGGCTTTCTCTGCTGAGGAAGTCTGCTGTGGTATTGTCCTTCCCGGCAATGTGGACGGCGGAGATGTCCTGAAGATTCGCCTCTGCCCAAGCCATCAGTGGGGCGATCTCCAGAGATACTTGTCGGCTTCTGGTTCCGCCCTGACGGTTGATGTATGCCACCGTGGTGGCGTTGTCGGACATCACTCTGACTGCTCTGTTCTTCAGTCTGTGAGCAAATCGAAGGCATGCCAATCGGACTGCCCGGGCCTCTAGACGGTTGATGTTCCACGCTGACTCTTCTCTGTTCCACCGCCCTTGTGCGGTGAGTTCTTCGCAGTGTGCTCCCCAGCCGCTCAGGCTGGCATCTGTGGTGAGCAAAGTCCACGTGGGTGAAGACATCTTCGACCCCCTGCTCATGTGATTGGACTGCAACCACCACCGCAACTGGGTCCACACTCTGGCTGGCAGATGAAGGTGCGTGGAATAGTTCCGTAGACGGGGGCTCCAGCGAGAGAGCAGGGAGTGTTGTAGAGGTCTCATATGGGCCCTCGCCCAAGGTACCACTTCCAGGGTGGATGCCATGAGACCAAGAACCTGCAGATAATCCCAGGCTATGGGCCGACTGGCTCCCATCAAATACTGGATACGCTGCTGAAGTTTCAACTTTCTCTTGGTAGTGAGACTGACTGTGTCTGCCCGGGTGTCGAACTGTACTCCCAGGTATTCCAGTGACTGGGAAGGCTGTAGGCAGCTCTTGCTGAGGTTGATTACCCAGCCCAAGCTTTCCAGAAGGGCGATTACTCTGTCGGTTGTCCGAAGGCTCTCCTCTCGAGATTTCGCCCTGATCAGCCAGTCGTCTAGGTAGGGATGGACCAGAATTCCTTCCCGCCTGAGTGCCGCTGCTACCACTACGACCACCTTGGTGAATGTCCGTGGTGACGTGGCCAACCCGAAGGGCAGAGCCCGAAACTGGAAGTGGCGTCCTAGAACCTTGAAGCATAGGTAGCGCTGATGATCCGGATCGATCGGGATATGCAGGTATGCCTCTGACAGGTCTAATGCCGTGAGGAATTCTCCTGGCTGTACTGCAGCCTTGACGGAGCGCAGAGTCTCCATGCGAAACCTCGGTACCCGTAAGTATCGATTGACTGACTTGAGGTCCAGCACAGGCCGAAAGGTGCCCCCTTTCTTGGGTACCATGAAATAAATGGAATAGTGTCCAGAATTCACTTCCCAGGCAGGTACTGGGATGATGGCTTTCAAGGACAGGAGCCTCGCCAGGGTAGCTTCCAATGCTGCCTTCTTGTGTATGGGACATGAAGACTCCACAAACTTGTCCGGAGGGAGATGATGAAAGTCCAGATAATATCCCTCCCGGATAATGGCGAGGACCCACTGGTCCGACATGATCTCGACCCATCTGGGGTAGAAGAGGGTTAACCTGCCCCCTATGGCTCCGTTCCCCAGATGAATCAGCGGATTCTCATTGAGAGGCGCGGCCGGGACCCGAGCCCGGGCCTGCTCCCCTCTTGTGCTGCTTGGTCCGAAAGGACTGATTCCTGGCCTGAGGACGTGGTGCCTGGTAGCGACCCCTGTAAGGAACAAAGCGCTGTGAACTCCTGCCCCTGGAGGGCCTTGGAAAGGCGCGCTGGCCCCTTCTGAACCGATCTTCCGGCAGTCTAGGCACTGGAGAGGCACCCCATGTACTGGCCAGTTTATCAAGGTCGCTGCCAAATAGGAAAGAGCCCTTAAAGGGCAATCTGGTGAGGCGTGTCTTTGAAGGCGCATCAGCTGACCATCTCCGGATCCAGAGCTGCCTCCTGGCGGCAACGGAGGATGAAATCCCCTTAGCTGTTGTCCGGACCAGGTCTGATGCAGCATCATTGAGGAACGAAAGAGCTGACTCCATGTCTGCTGCTGGAGCGTTGTTCCTAACCTGTGACAAACAGGCACGCGTCACCACTGTGCAGCAGGTCGCGATCCGCAAAGATAGAGCTGCCACCTCAAAGGTCTGTTTCAGAATGGCGTCCAGTCGCCGGTCATGAGGCTCCTTGAGGGCCGTCCCCCCTTCAACTGGAATGGTAGTGCGCTTGACCACAGCGCTAATCAAGGCGTCTACCTGAGGGCATGCCAGCAGGTCCTGGATAGCCGGTGCCAATGGGTACATGCCCGTCAGGGCCCGGCCTCCTTTAAAGGAAGCCGCTGCTGCCGCCCATTCTAAATCTATCAGTTGTTGTGCTGCTTGCAAGAATGGAAAATGGCAGGCTGTAGGATGAAGACCTTCCAGCTGGGGGTTTCTGCGCAGAGGGTACCGTAGCGCTGGGACCTGTAATATCCAACTCCGCCAGACACTGAGACACCAGGTCAGAGAGATCCTCCTTAGGGAAGAACCGCCTCATGGTTCTATAGGGCTCAATCCCTGGGGGAAGGTCCCCCTCGTCCGGGAGTTCGGACTCGTCCGGTGAAACCTCCTGGTCCGATTGATCTGGACTGTCCAGCAGCGGGAGGTCCCGCTCACGATAAGGGCGTGAGGGTCCAGGAACAGGATCCGCAGGAGCCACCACCGCAGCAGCAGCCGCAGCAGCCACCGCAGTCGCAGTCACCGCGGGAACCACAGAAACAGCAGGAACAACAGGAACAGTAGGAACCGCAGGGCCTGGACGGGAAGCCGTTTGCATCTGTACAAAGGCATGAATCCCCTTAAAGAGATCCACCCAGGAAATGGAAGCAGCCTCTAATCGCCGGGGTACGAGATCCCCCGGGATTCCCGATTGGTCGAGACTGCCCGCTAAATCCGGGGTAGCCCCTGGGGAACTGTCAGCAAATCGTGGCTGAGACTGGGCCTGGCCAGAGGGTCCCACGGCCTCCTCACATTGGGCACATAGGGAGTCTGGCTCTTCACTGTGCGTGGCTCTAAGCTGGCATGCAGAGCAGAGGCCAAGGGCTTTAATGCCTGAGGCAGGCGGCGCCGCCGCTGAAGACGCTGATGCGTTCTGTTCCATTGAAAGAGAAGCGGCAATAATATATGCTTAATATAACAGGTGCGCAATAATAATAATATGCGGCAGCAATAGGCGCTTAATACAACAGGCGCATAATAATAATAATATGCGGCAGCAATAGGCGCTTAATATAACAGGTGCGCAATAATAATAATATGCGGCAGCAATAGGCGCTTAATACAACAGGCGCCCAATAATAATAATATGTTCTCAGCACTAGGCGGTCATGAAAACAGCTCAATTGTATGCAATATGCTCTCAGCAATATGCAGCCAACAATACACGCTTAAAGGCTTTCAATAAGCGCTCAGCAATAAGCGATTAGCAATACACGCTCAATGGTATTCAATAGACTCTCAGCAATATGCGGTTAGCAATACACGCTCAATGGCATTCAATAGGCTTTCAGCAATAAGCGGTTAGCAATACACGCTCAATGGTATTCAATAGACTCTCAGCAATAAGCGGTTAGCAATACACGCTCAATGGCATTCAATAGGCTTTCAGCAATAAGCGGTTAGCAATATACGCTCAATGGCATTCAATAGGCTCTCAGCAATATGCGGTTAGCAATACACGCTCAATGGCATTCAATAGGCTTTCAGCAATAAGCGTTTAGCAATATATGCTCAATGGTATTCAATAGGCTCTCAGCAATATGCGGTTAGCAATATACGCTCAATGGCATTCAATAGGCTCTCAGCAATATGCGGTTAGCAATATACGCTCAATGGCATTCCATAGGCTCTCAGCAATATGCGGTTAGCAATATACGCTCAATGGCATTCAATAGGCTCTCAGCAATATGCGGTTAGCAATACCCGCTCAGTGGCATTCAATATGCTCTTAGCAATAAGGCAATATACTCACAAGGAGAAATAGAGCCGCGCCTATTACGGGCGCTCAATACCTGAACAAGGCCCACAAAATGGCGCCCTCCACGGCGTGCCACGCTGCCGATCCTCTGTTCCTCGGAGACCAGAAATAAGAGATGTACGCCTTACCTGATCCTCGGCGCTTCCCGGCTGGAACCCGGGCGGTCTCCGGCTGCGGGGGGAGAGGGCAAGTACCTTCACCGCCGCGTTTGAGGATATGCACCCGCTGCCTCGTCCACGCCGGGACCGAGGCGCCTCGAAAGCCTCACCCGAACCTCGCCCGGGGGCTGTGTCCCTGCCGCAATTCGGCCACCGGACCGAGGACTTACACCTCCGGGGGGGATCATGGAAATCACCCCGGGAAACTCTACTGGGGGAGGGACCTTAGGGTATCACCGCAGGAGTGCGGGGCTCGATGCTGTAGAAGTTTTAGTAAGTAGAAAAAGAAAAGAGAAAAGTAGATTTGGAAAACACGCTCAGCAAGCGTGCAGGCTCTCCAAACTGCTTTGGAGACGGAAATTACTAAGTTGCTACGCTTCCTGTGGGGATAAATATACCCCGTGCTGAAGTCAGATCCGTCTCCAACTGCTAGCACGCGGATACTATCCCATTCGTTCTGAGTCCATCTGGCTACACGCCAGGAAATGACAAAACTTTGTATAAGGTGGATACGACACCAGCGCTTGCAGCTCACGTCCCCTGTGAGCCAATGTGACCGCAATCATGAAAGATACCTGAGATCTTAAGAATGCAACGGCTCAGGTTTCATGAGTTGCGCAAGGACCACATTGAGATCCCAGAAAACTGCCTGGGGGGGGGGAGTGGGAGTGGGAGGATTCAACTGAAGCAGCGGGTCCCGAGCCCATCCAGCGACAACGGACAGCCTTGCACCAACGATCCCTGGGGCTGCGTCCCCTCGACCGACAAGCCCGCCCCAGCTAACGTCAGCGTACCAAGAATGCAGAGGCCTACAAAGGTGCAGGCGCCAGCTCACCTCACCATCCCTAGGCTCGGCGCGGCCGGCGCAGACCCACCGGGTCCCGAGCCCTTCCAGCGGGTCCCGAGCCCATCCAGTGACTGCGGACGGCCTTGCACAGACGGTCCCCGGAGCCACGACCTGCATGGCCCTCCCCTCCCGACGTCAGCGCGCCAAGAACACCGAGGCCAACAAAGGCGCAGGTGGAGGCCCCAGGCGCCGGGCGTCACGCACCTAAGGAGCATACCTAAGGAGCATGCCCAAGGGGCCTGCCCCTTAGTGTGCCCCTTTGTGCTGCCCCGACTGCCTAAGTCAATACCTTCCTGGACCCAGCAACCTTCCCACCCCCTCCCCCCTTTCCCAGCCAGCACTGACTCCAAAACCCCTAAACTCCCCAGTAACTCACCCAACTCCACCTACCCCACAATCCCCATCCCCCCCACCAACCAATACCCAAGCCAACACCCACCATGGAACCACCCACGAAAATACCCATTCTGCCCCGTAACAGATACAAAGAAATACCAACAATGCCCACCACGAACAGACCCCAAAGACTCCTCACAATACCCATCCTCCCCCACTTTCACATCACTACCCTCACAATTTTATCACTAATCCTAGTCAATGCTCAATCAATTGCAAAAAAACTACCAATCCTCCATGGCATTCTCATCAACAATCGCCTCGAAATCTGCTGCGTAACCGAATCGTGGCTGAAATAATCCGACACAGCCCTTATAAATCAACTGCCCAAGGCACTAAACGACATCTACTCATTGCCCAGAAAAAAAAAAGCAAGGAGGTGGTCTCCTATTTATAGCCCCAAAAAAACACAAATTCAGGTTCAATAATATAAACTTACCACCCTCCTTCGAAATCCCTCTCTTCAAATCTAAGCACCTACAAGTCATACTACTATATGCCCCACCCGTACTCCAAGAGCATGACCTATCATCACTGACTGAAGCCATAACAAACATCAACACAAACACTCCAGCCATAATTCTAGGAGACTTCAACCTACATGTTGATAAAACTCCCCTCTCCACCACCTGCCGACTCCTCCTTGACACCATGACAGCAATCGGCCTCAAGCAAATAATAAAAACCCCAACCCAAAGATCAGGCCACACCCTAGACCTCATATTCATAAATGACAAAGTTGAGCTCAAACAATCCCCCCTCTACCACAGATCTCCCATGGTTGGACCACAAACTCATAGAAACCAGACTACAACTGAACCCCATCCACCACGAACGACACAATCAAGCCAAACACATCAAATTCAACAAGCCTTGCTCCAGTGACGAACTAATCGAAATCCTGCCAGATGACTTAAAATCCTTAGATAAAAGCAACACCAACTCTGCCGTTGACTCCTGGCTCGCCATCACCTCAGAAATAGCAGAAAAGAAATGCCCCATCATCCAAAAAGTAATCAAACCTGCCTCCAAATACAAAGCCCCATGGTACACCCAAGGACTCCAAAACATCAAAAACGTCCTAAGTACGGCAGAAAAAAAATGGAGAAAAAACCCAATAGTCCAACTCAGAGATAAATACAAAACCATCCTCTATATATACAAAACAGACATTGACAAAGCCAGAAAAGATTTCTATGCCAAAAAGATACATAACTACCAATTCAACCCCAGAGTACTTTTCACATACATTAATGACCTCACTCAACCCATCAAAACCCCCCCACAAAATACTCTTTCCAGCACAACACGGATTCAGGAGCACCCTCAGTACAGAAAACCTACTACTATCCCTTTCAGACAATGCTCAAAGGCCTAGACAACGGCCAAAAATACATTCTCATACTCCTCAATATATCAGCAGTCTTTGATACCATCAACCACAACATCCTCCTGAACAAATTAAAAGAAATTGCACTATGCAACATTATAATCAACTGATTCAAATCCTACCTCTCCAACAGATCATACAAAGTCAGAACCAACAACACAGAATCCAAGCAAATACCCCTCCCCCACGGCATCCCCCAAGGATCCTCATTATTATCCACACTCTTCAACATCTACTTCCTACCTCTATGCAATCTCCTGTCTGGACTCAGTCTATCATACTACATATATGCCAATGACATCCAAATCCTCCTCCCCCATATGAGACACCATTGCAGATACCCTAAAACTCTGGGCCACCCACCTCAAAGCAATCCAACATCTACTAACTCAAATGGCTCTCACTCTCAACCACAACAAAACCGAAATATTCTACATATGCAACAAAACCTCAACTACACCTGACCTCCAATTCAATACCTGCATAACAAATAAAGACACCATCCTCACTGCAAGAGATCTAGGAATCACGCTAGACAGCGAAATAAACCTCATGAAGCACATAAACACCACAATAAAAGAAGGTTTCTTCAAACTCCAAGTCCTAAAAAGAATCAAACCCCTCCAACACCCACAAGACTACAGAACGGCACTACAAGTTCTCCTGTTCTCCAAACTAGACTACTGCAACGCCATACTCCTAGGCCTACCAGCTTCCACCCTCAATCCATTTCAACTCCTACAAAACGCAGCAGCAAGATATCTCACCAGCAGCAAAAGATCGGATCAAATCACCCCAATTCTCAAAGAACTACACTGGCTCCCGATCCCTTACAAGATACAATACAAAACCTTGTCCCTCATCCATAAAACACTATACAGCAACAAAATAGAATGGATAAATAACGCGCTACACTTCCAAACACCACAAAGTAATCTACGTTCCACAAACACCGGCCTTCTCACCATCCCCTCCCCAAAACTAGCCCACCACAGCTCAAACAGGGAACGTGCCCTCACCATAGCCGGACCCTCCCTATGGAACACCCTCCCCACAGACCTAAGACTTGAACCAACGACAGAAACCTTCAAAAAGAAGCTAAAAACATGGCTCTTCCAAAAAGCCTTCGCAACATACTAAGGACACCAACATTCATCTCACTCACTCCAATCCCCCGCCTCTCTACCTTTCCCTCCTCCTTCCCCCTCACAACCCCTAGCCATATTTTGAAACCCAATTAATGCAAAATGTTAAGCTTCTGTATACCTAAATGATAAAAGCTTCTACATACCTAATGATAAGAGAAAGTTATCCTTTAATAGCTTGTTAAATTACTCTCCCCTGTTATGTTCTCCAAGTTCCACACCCTGTTACAATGTAACCCGCTTATCTCATTCTATGTAAACCGATGTGATAACACATGTTGAATGTCAGTATATAAAAGCAAATAAATAAATAAATAAATAAATGAATGAATGAATGAATGAATGAATGAACCGGCCAACGAGATGGCATGAAATTGGGGAACCATCTGAAACCCAATGGTATGCCCCTGTGGCACTGATATGAACTCTTACTGACGTGATCTACAGACCAGACTCAGAGAGGGACAATAGGTAGTCCAGAAGTGCAGAAGGGAAGCAAGAGAAGGAATCAAATTTGCAACCCTCGCACCAGGAAGAAAACAGGTTCCACTTCAGATTATAGGACATTCAGGTGGATGGTTTCCTGGATGCCAGAAGGACATAAGATATTCCCTCCACTAGGCAGAGGGCCTCCACCATCACCGATCAACATCCAAGTTGCGAGGGCCAGGGTCCGCATGTTGGGGTGACGAAGCCTGCCCTGGTCCTGGGTGATAAGGTCTAGCGCCGATCACAACCAAATTGAGGATTGCGCAGTTACGTCCTGAAGGGTCGGGAACCAGACCTGTCAGGGCCAACAGGGAGCGATCAGGATCATAGAGCCTCGATCCTGCTGCAACTTTTGGAGTTTCTTGCATATGAGCGGAAGGGGCAGGTAGGCGTACAGCAAGCCCGTCCCCCAGTGGATCTGCCAAGGGAGCAAACCCAGTGCACTTTCCTGTTTTCTACAGAGGCAAACCCGTCTACGTCCAGGATTCACAGCAGCAGAAGATGCTGTTTGCTACCTCCTCATTGAGGGACCATTCGTGGGGCCTGAATGTCCATTCAAGGTATTGGCCAGGATGTTGTCTACTTCCGGAAGATACACTGCCCGGAGAGTGATCCCATTCTCGATGGCCCATGTCCAGACCTGGACGGCCACCTGGCATAGGGGAAATGACCCGGTTCCTCCCTGCTTGTTCAGGTACCACATGACTGCCTGTCTGTCTGAACCAGCATTACCTTGTTCACAAAAAGCTCTCGGTACACCCGCAGGGCACAGTGGACTGCTCGTGGTTCCAAGAGATTGATCTGGAACCGAGCCTGGAACTTACCCAACCCCTGGGTGCAGTAACCCAGGACATATGCTCCCCACCCTGTCTGAGAAGCATCGGTGGTGAGTGCGGCTTGGGGCTGAGCAGTCTAAAAGGTTTAGCCCCGTTCCAGGTTTGCGGGGACTGTTCACCACAGGAGGGATTGCCGCAAGCTTTTGGTGGCCATGATGCGGACATGCATATCTTGCAAAGCCTGACAAAACTGAGAGCACAGCATCCATTGCGCGTGGCGCATGTGTAGCCGAGCAAACGGGGTGACATGCACCATCGTTGCCATATGGGCCAGCAGCTGGAGGAACTGGCAGGCAGAGACATGTGGGCAGCTGGAGACATGTCATGCCAGAGCTGCTAAAGTCTCTGCCCTGTCCTGAGGTAGGTAGGCCCTCTCCTGGACAGTGTCCAGGAGCATCCCAATGAAATCCAGCTGCATGGCCGGCTGAAGGTAGGATTTGGGATAATTGATCAAGAATCCCAGGGTCTCCAGAGTTTTGATCATGAGGCGCATGGCGCTCTTGGCCCCTTGACGGGACTTGACTTTGATGAGCCAATTGTCAAGGTAGGGAAACACATGAATTCCCTGTCTTCGAAGATGGGCACTGACAACTGCCAGACATTTTGTGAAAGCTCGGGGTGCAGACGCCAGGCCAAAGGGCAGAACTCGATACTGACAGTGGTTACCGTCGACCAGAAATCTCAGGTACTGCGGATCCGCCAGAAAAATGGAGATATGGGCGTACGAGTCTTCTGGCTCTAGGGAGCAGAGCAAGTCCCCCACCCTGAGCAGGAGATCAGGGTACCCAGTAATGACATCTTGAACTTTTCCTTCACCAGAAAGCGGTTTAAAGCTCTCAGATCCAGTATGGGCCTGAGGCCACCCATTTTCTTGGGAATTAAGAAATACCTGGGTAGAACCCTTTGCCCCTTTGGTCAGTCGGAACAGGTTTGACCGCTTGAGTGCAAACGAGGGCCGAGTGCTCTACCCGAACTATCCAAACATCCCCTGCTGCGTTCGACTTGGGGGAGCAGGGTGGAGGTCACTGGAAATGAAGCCGGTAACCCTGGCGAATGATGGATAGGACCCAGACGTCCGATGTGATCAAGATCCATCAATCTGCGAAAAGTTGGAGACTACCCCCAAGGGGTCCACATAGAGGGATGGCTCATACTCCCTCACCACCAGTCAAAATCTCATTGCAGGGTTTTCTGGCAAACACATGGCCACCTTAAGTGGCCTAGACTGCCTCTGTCGGGCTTTGGGAAGAGGCCTCTGAGCCCTGGACCTCTGTGCAGGCGGGTAATACTTGTTAGGCTGATAGAAAGGCCTTCTCGGGTATTGTCCTAAGGGCTTCTTGGTAAGCTGCGTGTCGGAAGTGCTAGCCACAATTGCTAAAGGGTTTCTTGGTAATCTTTCCGCTGAGCCTCCTTAATCCTGTCCCCAAACAGGTTCTCATCTGTACATGGCATGTCAGCGAGACGGTCTTGTACCTCAGGGTGTAGGTCGGAAGCTCATAGCCAAGCTGTCCGATGGGGCCCAATGCCTGCTACAGCAGATATTATGGCTGTCTCGAAGACATCATAAGCAGAGCGGACTTCGTGTTTATCACACTCCAGGCCTTGCTGGATGATGGCCTAAAATCCTCCTGGAATTGTTGAAGCAGACGCTCTCTGAACTCCAGGGCCTGTTTCTACAGATTCCGGGAATATTGCCCCATATAAAGTTGTTAGCAAGCTATACGGGCAATAAGCATGGCACCCTGGAACACTCGGCGGCCCAATGCATCTAGGGTGCTATGTTCTCGCCCTGGCGGAGCCGAGGCATGGGTACAAACCCTCTTAGCATTTTTCAGGGCTGGCTCTAACACCTCTGACTGGTGGGGGAGTTGACAGCAGTTGAAGCCAGTCGATGGCTGGTCCAGGTACACCGCATCAGTTTTCCTATTAACCGGTGGTACCGAGATGGGATGCTTCCACAGGCGGGGCACCAATTCCTTGAAAATGTCATGGACTGGTACCACCACCATCTCCTTCGGAGAATCCATGAACTGCAGGATCTCAAATATCTCGTCCCTGGAGTCCTGATCTGTCAATAATTGGAAGGGTACCGATTTGACCATGGCTTTGACAATCCCGCAAAGGAGAGGTCCTCGAGGGGAGATCGCCGTTGTTCCTCCAGGTGAGAAGGCTCAGAAGGCAGATCCTCTGAGTCTTCTGAGGATACAGACGCCTCAACCTCCCAGGGGTCATAGGGAGCCTCACCCTAACTGCGATCCTCCGGGGATGCGGGGGCCCGAAGGTCCATCGGTGTGCACGGTCTAGTCCTCAGAGGCACCAATAGAGGTACCGGAGGGCCTCAAGTACTCGAGGGAGGCGAGGGATCCGATGGAGGAGGTGGAATCGGGGACACTGAGGGAATCTGTGGAATCAACCCAGAGGGCCTTGGGAGAGTGATGGTGAAGTAGCACTGCACATCTCCGGCCCACCATCCAATGGCCCTTCCTCCTTAGAGGATTCGCTCACCAGTATGGGGGCACTGGGGCTGGCTGCGTGGATAGTATACCAAGCAGCATGTCGAGCGGCTCCAGCAACAGTGGAAGAACCGGTGGAGCAGGGTCTTGTGGTGGAATTGGTACCCAAGGAACCGGAGGCTCGAGGCTATGCAGGGCCTGGCCGACTGCCAGCTGCAAACGCCTCTCCAGCTCCTCCTCAAAAGCCTGTGAGGGGAAAACAAGCTGAGGAGGAGCATGCAGAGTCATAAGAACATAAGAAATTGCCATGCTGGGTCAGACCAAGGGTTCATCAACCCCAGCATCCTGTTTCCAACAGGGGCCAAACCAGGCCACAAGAACCTGGCAATTACCCAGACACTAAGAAGATCCCAAACTACTGATGCAATTAATAGCAGTGGCTATTCTCTAAGTAAATTTGATTAATAGCCGTTAATGGACTTCTCCTCCAAGAACGTATCCAAACCTTTTTTGAACCCAGCTACACTAACTGTACTAACCACATCCTCTGGCAACAAATTCCAAAGCCTTATTGTGCGTTGAGTGAAAAAGAATTTTATCCGATTAGTCTTAAGTGTGCTACTTGCTAACTTCATGGAATGCCCCCTAGTCCTTCTATTATTCAAAAGTGTAAATAACCGATCCCATCTACTCGTTTAAGACCTCTCATGATCTTAAAGACCTCTATCATATCCCCCTCAGCCGTCTCTTCTCCAAGCTGAACAGCCCTATTCTCTTCAGCCTTTCCTCATAGGTGAGCTGTTCCATCCCCTTTATCATTTTGGTTGCTCTTCTCTGTACCTTCTCTATCACAACTATATCTTTTTTGAGATGAGGCTACAAGAATTGTACACAGTATTCCAGGTGCGGTCTCACCATGGAGGGATATAGAGGCATTATGACATTTTTCGTTTTATTAGCCATTCCTTTCTTAATAATTCCTAACATTCTGTTTGCCTTTTTGACTGCTGCAGCACACTGAGCCGACGATTTTAAAGTATTATCCACTATGATGCCTAAATCTTTTTCCTGGGTGGTAGCTGTTAATATGGAACCTAACATTGTGTAACTACAGCAAGGGTTATTTTTCCCTATATGCATCACCTTGCACTTATCCACATTAAATTTCATCTGCCATTTGGATGCCCAATCTTCCAGTCTTGCAAGGTGCTCCTGTAATGTATCACAGTCTGCTTGTGATTTAACTACTCTGAATAATTTTGTATCATCCGCAAATTTGATAACCTCACTCATCGTATTCCTTTCCAGATCATTTAAATATATATTGAAAAGCACCAGTCCAAGTACAGATCCCTGAGGCACTCCACTGTTTACGCCTTCTGAAAATCCAAATACACTACATCTACCAATTCACCTTTATCCACATGTTTATTAACCCCTTCAAAAAAATGAAGCAGATTTTTGTTAGGCAAGACTTCCCTTGGGTAAATCCATGTTGACTGTGTTTCCATTAAACCATGTTTTTCTATATGCTCTACGATTTTGATCTTGAGAATAGTTTCCACTATTTTTCCCAGCACTGAAGTCAGGCTCATTGGTCTATAGTTACCCGGATCGCCCCTGGAGCCTTTTTTATATATTGGGGTAGCATTGGCCACCCTCCAGTCTTCAGGTACAATGAATGATTTTAATGATAGGTTACAAATTTTAACTAGTAGATCAGAAATTTCATTTTTTATTTCCTTCAGTACCCTAGGATTTATACCATCTGGTCCAGGTGATTTGCTACTCTTTAGTTTGTCAATCTGGCCTACTACATCTTCCAGGTTCACAGTGATTTTGTTCAGTTCGTCTGACTCATCACCCCTGAAACCCATCTCCGGAACTGGTATCTCCCCAACATCCTCATTAGTAAACATGGAAGCAAAGAATTCATTTAGTCTTTCTGCAATGGCCTTATCTTCCCTAAGAGTCCCTTTAACCCCTCTGTCTCTCTAATGGTCCAACCGACTCCCTCACAGGTTTCTTGCTTCAGATATATTTTAAAAAGTTTTTATTATGAGCTTTTGCCTCTATGGCCAACTTCAATTCAAATTCTCTCTTCGCCTGTCTTATCAATGTTTTACACTTAACTTGAGGTAAATACCGGAGCGTAGGTGCACTCTACTCTATAGATAAACGGTACCAAAAGTGCACATGAACTTCACTTGGACAAAACTTTTTGATTGAAAGATATTTTATAGCTTCAATGCGGTAACTCCTGAATTATTAATATAATATTAATATTAATTAGCATTAGTCCCCTGGGGACTGCTGCTAAAAGATTGTGATATTAATAATTCAGGAGTTACCGCATTGAAGCAATAAAATATCTTTCAATCAAAATGTTTTGTCCAAGTGAAGTTCATGTGCACTTTTGGTACCGTTTACACTTAACTTGACAATGCTTATGTTTTATCCTATTTTCTTCAGATGGATCCTTTTTCCAATTTTTGAAGGATTTTTTTTGGCTAAAATAGCCTCTTTCACCTCACCTTTTAACCATGATGGATTCCCTGGCTGAAGAGGAACCGGGCCCTCCACCAGTGCCGGTGGAGTCCGCCTAGAGGCTTCAGTGGGATTGGAGGGAATGGCCTCCTCCACCCTCGACCATTTCGTGGGAGGCACCAAAGTATATGCCCCCTCACAGTCTGGTTTGGAAGAATACGATCGAAGCCAGTGCTTCTTGGACCTTACCCAACAGTCACCGCAGTCCTTGTGTGATGCAGAAGAGCCCGATTGGGTACAGGACAATAGGGACAGCAGATAGTCCCCCACACCGAGCTCAGGATCCAGTAGGGCTAGGGCAAGAGAACTCGATGGAGCCGGAGCCTCCTTACCGAGTGGGGAGGAGGTTCCCAATACCAAAGACGGCTCTGACCACTTGCACCCAAAGAATTTCTCCATTTTGTCAGCACAGGCCAGACTACCGTTAGGGGTCTTCTGGGCACAGAAGTCACATATGTTGCTATCATGGGAAGCCCCCAGGCAGAGGATACAGACCTCGTGGGGGTCTGTGCTGGACATGGTCAGAGGACACTGGGTACATCAGCGGAAGCCGGTAGATGCCACAGGAAAAAGAGTGTGGCGCATAGTCGATAAGTAACGGGAGGAGATGCCATCAGCGATCAACCGCAAATACCCGAAAACTTACTGACCAAAGGCGGAGAAGGGTTAGGGACCCTGCGCGATGCGTGAAAGCAAAGAAAAACACTTTGCAACAGCAAATTATCAAAAAAAGCGCGAGCTCCAAAACCGCAAGGCAACAGCTCCGCGGAAGAGACTGGAGAGGGATCCCGGGTGGACACGTGGTTAGAGGCATGCTGGGCATGCTCAGTGTGCCTGTCAGACAAAAGTTTTCCGTGCTGGGCTCCATCCAATGATGTCACCCATGTGTGAGGACTACCATCCTGTTTGTCCTTGGAGAAACATAAAAGTCAATTAACAGTATACATAGCTCAAAACAGTTGAAATAATGTAATCAAATGTCAATTTCTAACATTTTGCAGATGGATGGGCCAAATGATTGTTATGATATGCAATCTAGCAGCTAGTAATGCAAGACGTCTATAAGCAACTGTGTTTTCATACTGCAGTGACAGAAAGTGAGCACAGTTCAAGGAATTGTTTAAATCTTGACAGGCATCTCTTTACAAGCCACAAATATGAAAGCAGATGATCACAAGTAGCCAAATATATCACTAGCCACTAAATCATGGCTTGTACTCAGGGAAAGCAGAGTGGCTTACCTTTACAAGTGTTCTCCAAGAACCGCAGGATGTTAACTCTCACATATAGGAGAGCCCTACTCCAGAGCTTTTATTTTAAAGATCCTAGAACGTTCAAACATGTTCTACTGAGCCATGTGCAGCTGTAGTCATCACCTTGCCTCCTAGGCAGAGTCCCTCAGTCCATGATACAGCTAATACATGGAGAAACCATGGGTTTCGTGAGGACTACCATCCTGCTGTCCTCGGAGAACACCTGTTACAGGTAAGCAACTCTGCAGTTTCCGAGGATAAGCAGGATGGTAGTCCTCACATATGAGCTATTTCCAAGCTATATGCTGTCCAAGCAGGACAAAGCGGGAAACCGCACCTTGCTGAAAGCACCACCTCTTCCCCTTTTGCCTGTGAGGCAACTGACCCACAAAGGGGTCTAGGCGAGAAAAGAGTTGGTTTCCACAAAAAGAAAACCATAGAATCAACTGAAACACAAAACCCCCATGCATAGCAGGGATACCTAAGGCAGAGGAGTGATGCGAGTGCCCGCAAGAAACATACTCCGTGTCACGGAAAATGTTACAAGCAGGGTTTTGGACAATGATAATAGGTCCAGAGCCTTCTGGATACAGGAAAAAGTCTAGAGATGTAAACAAGAGGACTCTTAGATGAAGACCACATCGTTTCCTTCATTGTTACAAGATAACCGAAAAACCAATTGGGGCCAGAGAGCTCCCCAGAAACTCCGATCTACTTGGATCTGAAGGAGAGGCTGCATCTGCAGAAGCATGCCCATGTTGGCTGACAGGCATAATGGGCAGAAAAACCCAAGCAATGCTTGGAAGAATAATCAGCAACAACGGCAAGGTCTGTTACAGACCCTATGAGCCAAAGCACCAGACCTAGCTAACCATGCAGGACAGCATCAACAGTAGGGAGATAAGTTAGGCCTGAAGCTCACCCACACTGCCCCCTGTCAAGGTCAGGGCTATCCATTCTGTCTACAGGATAGTTCAGGTGAGCAGGAAGGCACTTTGGACAACCTAATGAAGTGAGAAAAGCTAAAGATAATACTGACCAGAACTTGTTGAAAATACAGGGAAAAGTGGTTTCTCTCCTTGCAAGTATACACTAAGATATAGCGTGAATGCTCTAGCTTTTCTTCTCTTCCCCTTGATATTCCAACTGGAAGTCGGAAGGAGCAAAGAACATGAGGCAGACCTCTGGACTGCAGGGATAAGAACAAGTCACTAGGTTATATATCTCAACTTCAAGCAAATCACTTGCTGCCAATTCCAGTAGGGAGTTACCCACAGAGATAGAGCCCTCAGCCTACTTAGAACAGCTGAAACTGAGAGCGAACCCCCCCCCCCCCCCCAGGAAAGAAATCCAGAAACACTCCATGAAGAGACAGGAAGCTTGGATGCCGCAAGTGCAGACCCTTACTGAACAGGATTTCTTCACCGGCCTGGAAACCCCGAGGGTACCAGGGCAGGGTCAGTGTGATCTCGGGTACAAATTGCCATAAACTTAGCTTAGGTATTATTACCTCAGCCATGATTACATATATTCCCCCCAGGAAGCATGCAATCCAGTAAATGGAACAATCATTGCATGAACCAGGTCGCCCCTGACCACAGACAGGGTTATCCCTAAAATGGAGAAGTACAGCTTGCAAATCACCTCAAAGAGCAACACCTCTGTTGCGGGGGTCCCTCATCCCCCAACTTCCTCTGTCATGGATATGGAATGGATATGGAATAAGCTGAAAGGCATACTTGCCAAATAGATGGACTAGAACCCTCCCCTCTGAGGTAGGGCCCCTGAGGCAAGAATGACTGGCAATAGTGGTCCTTATCAAAAAATGCCCATTCAGTTCAGCAGATATCAAAAGCGACTCCTGGATAAGAGAAACCCCTAATCTTCACTGGGAGCTACTCTGGAATGGTCCCTCACAAAAAAACCCTGCTGTGCCTTAGGTCGACCTAAGGAGAGCACTAACGCTTGACCGGTTTTCAAAGCCAAGGAACTGAGAGCGGCAACCAGTCAAAAGCAGAGACATTCCTTCTCTGGGAAACTGAGAATGAAGGACATCCCTTGTAGAGGTGGACAATTGGGAATACAGAAGGGTACCCATAAGGGTTGCCCTGGAACCCAGTTGAATCTCCCTTTCCTGAAGGGACAGGAAAGCAATAGGAATCAGGACCTCCCGATCCCAAAAAACCTTTCAACTCTCCAGCTGAGAGTTGAGTTACAATCACTGATCGCTGAGATTCAGAAGCAACTTATCTCCCACTGGCAACTACCCTCAAATGGGATAGGCCACCACGGTAATAAACAGAGTGACTCCAGCAAAAATGGTACAACAACTGCTACTGCTCTCCCCCAGCCCTGGCCTACAAGAAGAGGCACCAATTCAAAGAATCGAGGATCCAGTTCGGCAATAACCTGCAAGGGATGGAGCCCCAGGGGCTTCCCCACAAAGGAAGAGGAGGGGAGGGTTCAAGAGACATTTCTCTTCTGAGGAAGGAGAAGACTCCCAACATTACCCTACTGCTGTCCACTCCCCTAAGAGTTTGACCAGGAACGGAATCCTAGGTTAGTCCTGAAGCTGTGGTGCACAACCTGTTGTGCTCGCCATGAGGGAAATACACACACACACACATATACCCACATACAGTACAGGCAACTGGAAGAATAGAGCCTTCCACTGTAAAAGCATGCTGACAAGTATTCATATAGTGATACCCCATCCTACGGATGGCGGCCCACCTACAAACCCACTTATAGTGCTTGTGGGTGGAATCCCATGGCACAGCAAGGACCAAGCACCACCTGTTAAGAGTCATTGCCTGCACGCTGCCAAAAAGTAATCACAGAGTGTGTGATGACGCCTTCCTCACCAGTGCTCCCCAGCACTTTGTGGTGCAGAACCGATGAAGAAGCTGATACCTTGACTCAACGATAGTGCTCTGCAGTCATGTCCTGTGGCATCTGACCACATCCACTGGTGCCCACCATGATGACGGCAACCGTAGGGTCATCAGCGCTTTCACCAACGATGGATCACTTCAAGGGCACTAAACAACACTGCACCAGGGCTTCGACGGCGCTTGACCATGTCTTGATCAGTTCAACAGTATATATCGCCATCCCCAGTGCCACAGGCGCCCACAGACATCGACAGCTAGGCGGCACCAATAGAGATCCCAGTGCCTGAAGGCATCGATGGATCAGAGGCAACCACGGATGTCAGGGGCGCTTGCAGGCAGAGGCTCTGCAGCCCCAACATGGCACCAACACATCTCATCAGTGCCCAAAGGAACTGATGAATGCCAGAGCCATCGACAGCTGCCTTCGGCTCACCTATTTGTCCGAGGGCATCAATGCTGTGAGCTCGATGTGTCCCTTGTCAGAGGCAATGGCCAACAATAGCCTTGCTAGCATTAATTTGCTCCGATGGTGAACAAATCCAGGCGGGGCCTCCGATACCCCCCGATCCCAGCGCCTTAGGCCCCCAAGATTATCTGTATCCATTGTGCCTGATAGTTATAGGCCAGTGATGGGACAGCAGGATGCCTCTTGGTGCCCCATCAGGACACTGCAAAGAGCCTGGAGGCCACCGGATCACTGTGCCTGGATGCTTCAGTGTCCCGGGGTGCCCTGAATTGATAGCGACCTCGGCGCTCGATCCATCCAAGGTCAAAAACCCTGTCGCTCGCGGGTTTCAGTGGCACTCAAGGGCTCTCAAGAGACCCAGCGATTGATGGCCTTGAGAACAACCAATGCGCTCAATGGCTCAATGCTTCGTTAATGGTGTTCGACCTCATCGAGAGCGGCAACAAATGTCATTGGTAGCCAACATACCCAATGGCCTCCATGGCAGCCTCAGCATCAAGGCCACACACTGTGACTGCCTCGAGAGTGGCCTCAGCATCAAGGCCACACACCTCATCATCATCAAAGGCTGCCATTGATGGATCGAGGGTCCCCAGAGGCATTGATGGCATCAAAGGCGGCTCCAATGTCATCAAGGGGAACCATGGTACTCTTATGTCCATCCTAGGCCCTGACACTAGAAGTCGGTGCAGCTACTCTACCACATTAAGGCCCAAGACACTCGATGACTCCAGTGCATCAAGACGATGCTTACAGCCCAGAAAGCCCTTAAGTCATCGAAGGCGGTCATGCACTTCTATAGCATCGAGTGCACCCTGGCACCTCATCTGCTTCCAGGGTGATCATGGCGCTCAATGACCATGCTGGTCCCCGACACAGTTCTGACAGATGCATTAGATCAATGGTGCACTGGTCACAGATGAGCACGGGCAACCATTATTGGGAAAGACTCCGGAGATGCAGCAGCAAGCCGCTTGCCCAGGCTCCTGCTCACCCTCTCTCTTACAGAGACTGCACTGCCATCAGAGGCAAGCAGAAGGGGAGGCCATGTCGTCCAGGGCTCCTGCCCATGGAGACTAGTTCCTTTGAATGTGAGGAGCATGAGTTCTCCCACCCCCACAAGAACTGTGTAGTCCTCAATCTCTTCACTGTCTGAACCTCCATTGATACCAATCAATCGGTGAAACAACATGGAACACCTGCACGGGTAGAACTCAGGCGAGTCCCCAGCTCAGCAGCCTACAAAGATCACCCATGGATTCCATTCAGTCCATCCCACCAGCACCTGTCAAAGGTACAAAAACAAAGAACAAGGAAAGGACACAGATATTAAATAAATACTGCACCTGCAGTTTAGTAAGGGTAAGTAATAGACTAAGTAATAGACTAAGCCAGACTCCGTAGTGACTAAGGCCTGCCATGCAGCTGGCAGTGAAAAGAGGAGGAAAAAGGAAAAGATAATAAAACTACCATAAGGGAAAGGAAAGAAAAACAGCTGCAGCTCTAGAAAAACCATGAGGAGAGAACAAAGCGGAATACCATGACTCTCAGCTCCCGCAGCCACACGGCTCTGTGGGGAAAAAAAAATAGACTGAGGAACTCTGCCTAGGGGGCAGGGTGATGGCTACATGTTCAGTAAGGCATGTTTGAAAGTTCTAAAATCTTTGAGATCAAAGTTCCGGGCCAGGGCTCCATCCAATGTCGTCACCCATGTGTGGGGACTACCATCCTTCTTGTCCTCTGAGAATTATAGATACTCTGGAGAAAACAATGACTTCTGCAGGAAAAAAGTTCTAAGATTTCAATCAATATAACCCTGTCAGGTACTGCCTCCCTAGCAGACAACACATTTAGTTTTAAAGTGTATACCCCGCTCAATCCAACATTCTTGACAGCTAAAACAACATTCACAATTACAATAAGGAACAGGACCAGGCTCAATGGAAGTTAACATGACTGTCAATATGGCTCATAGTAAAAAAAAAAAAAGGCTTGCCTTCAACAATATAACAGTAGCCACTGGAATATA
This sequence comes from Rhinatrema bivittatum, assembly GCF_901001135.1. Taxonomy (NCBI): domain Eukaryota; kingdom Metazoa; phylum Chordata; class Amphibia; order Gymnophiona; family Rhinatrematidae; genus Rhinatrema; species Rhinatrema bivittatum. Next base: position 445,472,349 of record NC_042615.1, on the reverse strand, counting down.
ACATCAAAAATAAAAGCTAAGATATTGTCTCTAAATATGACTTCTCAAAGAATCCAAATATATTCCATTACCAAGCAAAGTGGCAGCCTGCAGCTGCTGTATGATACTGCTCACTAAAGGATGAAAAAGAAAACTGCTGACTGTTTCCCAACTAGTGTGCCATAGCACACTGTTGTGCCTTCACACCTGATCAGGAGAGCCACAGGAAAAAAAAAAAAAAAAGTTACCCCTGCCCGATGCTCAGATCCAGGCCAGCATCTGGACCTTGCTCTCAGTAACAAGAGACATCAGCAGTGGCTCTTAAACTTGTAGAAACGCTTTTATCATTTTTTTTTTTTTAATTTCTCTTTATTAATTTTTTCAAAATAAACAAAGTAATTACACCTTGTAACAAACATTGAATGTGTTTAACATTAAAATTTCAATTCTTGATAGAAACAAATTCTCTACATAGGAAACCAATATAGTTTGTAACACACATCCTAACATCATAGGGGTAAGGGGGGGGGGGGGGGGGGGGGGGGGGGAAACACTGAAAATGAGGAATAATTTCTCCTATAGACAATTTTAATCTTACATAATATGGCACATCTGAAAGTTTCCCACTTCTTTTAATTTGATCCACTACCACTTATGTTAATGATTGGAACTTGTCTTCTAGCTCCCAAGAATTCTCTTAACTGAGTAACATCAAAGAATATATACGTGGTTCCCAGAAGTTTCACCACGCATTTGCATGAGTACTTTAAAAGGTAATTTGCTCCCAAAGCGAAAACTTCAGGTTTCAACTGAAGAAATACCTGCCGGAGCATTTGGGTTACCTTGGCTAGATCAGGGAAAATTCTAACCAGCCCCCCATGAAAAGGTGTACTCATATCTTGTTCTGTTTGAAAAGTCACAAGCAGAGTTATTCTTTCCATAATTTCCACTTGGGATTCTTCCAAATATTGTGTTAAATTTGTGAAATTTATAGAAATCCCAGGGGAAATGGATGTGCGTCCAGAAAGAAAGACGCCCATCAGGACGTACAGGCGAGATCGGACCCACAAATAGATGCGAAACGTGTGAAATTACTGCATGACTTACCATGCGCCAAAAAAGGAAGAAGCCTGGGAGTGGGGCCTAGCCTAATGGCTGCTCAACCAGTCGTGCCTGCACTACTTCCTCACCTCACAGAACTCCCCAGCAACTAAAGCGGGACAGTGAAACGCCAGGGAAACAGACCCTTTTTCCTGCTCTCTGTTTTTTTTTTTTGTAAGCTAAAAAAACAAAACAAAAAAAAAAAAAACCCTTACCTGAGCTCAGCCCTCCTTGGCTGAGAGCAGGAATAGGTCACGGCTATTTGGGGGGGGGGGGGGGGGGGGGGGGGGGGGGTAAAAGCCTTCACCGCCAAGCTTCTCTCGGTCCACGCCACTCAAGGCTACCGGATTGAAGGCAATCTACTGAGGGAAAAACCGTATGGTATCAACCTCTGTTGGCAAGTGGTGCTGTATAGACCTTTCATCTTTCCGATATCTCCTTTCAACCTGCCCAAACACTGAGAAGAATTTTCTTTTTCTCTGATGGAAGATAATGGCAGCCAGCGTGTGGTACCTTCTTTCCTGTTACTGTGTCCTAAACCTAATCTCAATTCATTTCTCATTGCTTTTAAAGATTATACCACCAAAGCCAGTATTGGTCTAAAAGTACAGGAAGGAGAAAGGGCCCTGGTCACTTGGCACAGCCGAAACATCCCATGCTTATTTTTCTCAACAGTAGCCTGAATAAAATGTGTACAAAGATGATGGTGTTTTCCCTTCCACCTGGTCAAAGATCAACAAGCATTTCAGGTATATTTCAGTGGCTCTAAGATTGCATCAAATTCTTAAGCACAAGAACATAAGAAATGCCATGCTGGGTCAGACCAAGGGTCCATCAAGCCCAGCAACAGTGGCCAATCCAGGCCATAAGAACCTGGCAAGTACCCAAAAACTAAGTCTATTCCATGTTACCGTTGCTAGTAATAGCAGTGGCTATTTTCTAAGTCAACTTAATTAGCAGCAAGTAATGGACTTCTCCAAAAACTTATCCAATCCTTTTTTTTTTTTAAACACAGCTACACTCTCTGCACTAACCACATCCTCTGGCAACAAATTCCAGAGTTTAATTGTGCGTTGAGTGAAAAAGAACTTTCTCCGATTAGTTTTAAATGTGCCCCATGCTAACTTCATGGAGTGCCCCCTAGTCTTTTTATTATCTGAAAGAGTAAATAACCGATTCACATCTACCCGTTCTAGACCTCTCATGATTTAAACATCTCTATCATATCCCCCCTCAGATGTCTCTTCTCCAAGCTGAAAAGTCCTAACCTCTTTAGTCTTTCCTCATAGGGGCGCTGTTCCACTCCCCTTATTTTGGTCACCCTTCTCTGTACCTTCTCCATCGCAATTATATCTTTTTTGAGATGCGGCGACCAGAATTGTACACAGTATTCAAGGTGCGTTCTCACCATGGAGTGATACTGACGCATTATGACATTTTCCGTTTTATTCACCATTCCCTTCATAATAATTCCCAGCATTCTGTTTGCTTTTTTAAAGCCGCAGCACCCTGAACCAACGATTTCAATGTGTTATCTATTATGATGCCTAGATCTCTTTCTTGGGTGTAGCACCTAATATAGAACCTAACATTGTGTAACTATAGCATGGGTTATTTTTCCCTATATGCATCACCTTGCACTTATCCACATTAAATTTTATCTGCCATTTCGATGCCCAATTTTCCAGTCTCACAAGGTCTTCCTGCAATTTATCACAATCTGCTTGTGATTTAACTACTCTGAACAATTTTGTATCATCTGCAAATCTGATTTCCTCACTCGTCGTATTTCTTTCCAGATCATTTATAAATATATTGAAAAAGTAAGGGTCCCAATATGTTCTGTGATTTTGATATTTAGAACACTTTCCACTATTTTTCCTGGCACTGAAGTCAGGCTAACCGGTCTGTAGTTTCCCGGATCACCCCTGGAGCCCTTTTTAAATATTGGGGTTACATTAGCTATTCTCCAGTCTTCAGGAACAATGGATGATTTTAATGATAGGTTACAAATTTTAACTAGCAGATCAGAAATTTCATTTTTGATTTTCTTCAGAACTCTGGGGTGTATACCATCCGGTCTGTCCCAGTGATTTGCTACTCTTTTGCACGTCAGTCTGGCTTACCACATCTTCTAGATTCACCGTGATTTGGTTCAGTCCATCTGAATCATTACCCATGAAAACCACCTCCAGTACGGGTACCTCCCCAACATCCTCTTCAGTAAACACCGAAGCAAAGAAATCATTTAATCTTTCCGCATAGGCCTTATCTTCTCTAAGTGCCCCTTTAAACCCTCGATCATCTAACGGTCCAACTAACTCCCTCACAGGCTTTCTGCTTCGGATTTATTTTAAAAAGTTTTTACTGTGAGTTTTTGCTTCTAGGGCCAACTTCTTTTCAAATTCTCTCTTAGCCTGTCTTATCAATGTCTTACATTTAAGTTGCCAACGCTTATGCATTATCCTATTTTCTTCTGTTGGATCCTTCTTCCAATTTTTGAATGATCTTTTGGCTAAAATAGCTTCTTTCACCTCCCCTTTTAACAATGCCGGTAATCGTTTTGACTTTTTCCCACCTTTCTTAATGTGTGGAATACATCTGGACTGTGCTTCTAGGATGGTATTTTTTTTTACTTATTTATTTTTTTAACAATGACCACGCCTCTTGCACACTTTTTACTTTTGTAGCTGCTCCTTTCAGTTTTTTTTCCTAACACTTTTTCTCATTTTATCAAAGTTTCCCTTTTGAAAGTTTAGCACGAGAGCCGTGGATTTGCTTACTGTCCCCCCTTCCAGTCATTAATTCAAATTTGATCATATTATGATCACTATTGCCAAGCGGCCCCACCACCATTACCTCTCTCACCAAATCCTGTGCTCCACTGAGAATTAGATCTAAAATTGCTCCCTCTCTTGTCGGTTCTTGAACCAATTGCTCCATAAAGCTATCATTTATTCCATCCAGGAACTTTATATCTCTCTAGAATGTACCGATGATTCATTTACCCAGTCAATATTGGGGTAATTGAAGTCTCCCATTATTACCGCACTACTAATTTGGTTAGCTTCCCTAATTTCTCTTAGCATTTCACTGTCAGTCTCACCATCTTGACCAGGTGGATAGTAGTATACTCCTATCACTATAGTCTTCCCCGACACACAAGAGATTTCTACCCATAAAATTCAATGTTTATCCTGTTGGACTCTATGCCATCCCGGACATAAAGCACCACACCGCCTCCCGGGTGCTCCTCTCTATCATTGCGATATAATTTGTACCCCGGTATAGCACTGTCCCATTGGTTGTCCTCCTTCCACCATGACAAACAGTCTAACTTCAGTTAGTCAGCCAGAGTGATTCACTGCTCTCTTGATTAACAAATGTTGGTACCTAATCAAACCAAATCACACTACCTCAACACCTTTCCAAGGTGAGTAAATGAACTGAACTTTTCAACCTTTTTACTTAGGTATACACTGATCCTAGCTTATTTCTAGCTTCTGGCTACTTTTTTTTTTTTTTAACATACAAACACTAACTTCTGTTTATTCATTGTCTTACTGACTATTAAAAGCACAAACACACTAAATAATATTCCCAAATAGTTAACTTTGCCCCAATACTTTTTAAAAAAGACAATGTCCCAAGCAAAAACTTACTGATTCCTTTCAGCCACCAGCAAGGTGATCCTCTCCTCTGAGTGCTCCAACTGGATTATGGCGCGGGCTTCCGGTCCTCTTCTACTGCAAAGGGTACGGGGCCTCTGGAAGCTGGGGCTGTGGAATTCAATCCCTGGATTGCTTGCGGCGACCTCTGGACTCCTCTCCCGGGGGATGCTGGGAGAAGTATGCAGATCAACCTTCCGGTGCTCTTCTACTGCCAGATGCCAAGCCTCCAATTGCAGAATATTTTGTTCTGATGCAGATTTAGAGGAACTCACAGTGTGTGTGCCCGAGTAGATTTAGGCTGATCGGCTTTCTCCCATCCTGTGCAAAGCTGCATGAACCTCTGGCCTCCCATATAGGCCTACCTCAGCATTTAAGTGAAAGTAAAAGCAGTAACACTCTACATTTGGCTAGTAGTTCCTTCCAAAGGCTGGCAAGTGACAAGACTGGCAACAGTCAGTCTTGTTTACGGACATCACAACACTTTTCTGGAAGCCATGCAAGTTTATATGCCTGATTATATCTACTTTTCCTGTATTGAGCAAAAGAGGAGGGAAGTACAAAAAGAGCCTTTTATGAGACTGGATTCCTAATGTTATCAGTATAATTGATTGTTCTCAGGAGAATTTGGTTCTTCCAAAGAATCTGGAAACTATGTACCTGAACCATAAACGTTACCATAGTCTGAATATTCAGGTCTACTGTGACCACAGCTTGCTGGTCAAGGATGGAGTAGTCAATTTTTCTGGCTCCTACCATGACATCCATATATTAGAAAAGAGTCGCATCTATGGCCTGGAAGAAGATGAGGTGTGATGAAGCCTGAGGGAAGGAGATCAAATCTGGCAAGGGGATTGAGCCTGGGCTTCCCATTCAGGGAAACAGGGGGAAAGCTGCTGGAAGATTTAAGCCAGAGAGAGACAGAACTGGGCAAAAGGAGAAAGCAAGCTTGGGTTAGATTGAGACCAGGATTTATGATGTATTATGACAGTACTCTTAGAAAAATTCCTCATAACAAATTAATTCTTTCTACATCTGAGTAAAGTGAAGTTGCTTACCTATAACAGGTATTCTACAGACAGGACAAATTAGCCACACAAGTGGATATCACCATTCGACAGTAGCAGCCCGGACAGAGTTCATACAGAAACTTTTCTGAGCATATGCAGGAGTTCTCGCACACCATCCCCATCACTCTTCAGACCTTTCACTAGCTATACTTCAGCTTTATGGGAAGTGGGATGGAATTGTGCAGCTGATTTGTTCTGTCTATTGAGAACACCTGTTACAGGCAAGCAACTTTGCTTTCTCCATGAACAAGTGAGAATTCCATAGCTTAAATTTCCATGCTGTGTAATATATCAATATTTGTAAACAACCCATATCATTATGAAGGAGGGAAAGATGAAGTATCTGAATAGATTCTTGAGAATTGTTTAGCCAAACATTGTCCAAGATTCCTAAGCGAGACAATAGCGCTTGTTAAAGGTAGAGGACCATGTTACTGCCTGTATTGGAATGACTGAAGAAATGCTGTTCAAGCTTCAGCAGCCTCAGCTTGATATAATTTAATCTTTTTTTGGGAGATCCATCCCATCTGCTTTGTAATAGAATGATATGTAGACCGACATCCAAGATTATAGTGTGCGCTTCCCTATTGGTTTTCCTTGTTTACTTGGATCCAATGAGATAAATTGAGAACTCTCTTAGTTGCTTTGTTCTTTCTAGATAAAAGTAAAATTCTTCTACAGTTGGTGTGAAGTATATGTTCTGTTGGAGTATGCTTTTGGGAAGGTAGACAATATTATGGATTGATTTAACTGGAATTGGAAAACTTTCAGTATGAATTTCGAATGAATTTATAATATTTATATGAAAGAAGGATCAATTACTAATGCTTGAAAGTTTCTATGAATCACCTCTTCTAGCAGAGGTGATTCATAGAAAACACTTCTCATAGCAAAGAAATCTGAACCGATTGTTCACCATAGGCTCAAAGAGTAATTTCATTAGAGCTGATAATACCCACTGCATTGGAGGTTCCTTTATACGTAGATGTAAATTGATTAGGGCTTTTAGAAATTTTCAAATTATTGGCATTTTCGAAACAGGGAAACCTTCTAATGGTTGATAATATGCTGTTATCAAATGGAATTCGTTTTTAATTCCGAGTTGGAAAGTTGAAGAAGGTTGTAAGGATGGCCAAACAATCTCGTGTGTTGGAGCAGTAACCAGGCTGACTCCAACCTGTTTCTCTTATATTACTACTTTATTACTACACATACAGTGAACACAAACACCTACCTTTGCAGTATAGATACACTTGCAGACTGTCCACTCTCTATCTCCCAGAGAAGAATTACAAAGCAGCTATCTGTCTTCCCAGAGAGGTCCCAGGAGCTTCTACTCCTCAGTCACAGAATCAATCTACTCCTGCTAGGCTCAGGGTCTTATTCCCCTCTAGTTGGGCACGTCCTCTAAGCGCCTCCTGGCCACCAGGATCCCACCTATGGAGCATTCTCCATTCAGGGGATTTAAAGGGGACCAGGCTCCCAGCCTGGTCCTGCACATACTCAAAGGGGAAAACTAGTGGCACTACCTCACAGAGGTACTGTAGCAATGTTGAAGTTCCACAACTAAAATGGGCTTTACACCATACTAAAAATCCTTTCCATTTAAAGTCATAAAAACTTCTTGTTAAAGGCTTTCTTGCTGCAAGCAACACTTATTCTCCACAGATAAAGGCATGGTTTCTAGCAGCTTGTGCTCGACATCCAGGCTGCTCATGCGAGCAATCAAAGGTTGGTGTAAATAAGTATGCGCCCGTACTGAGATAGTAAGTAGAGGAAAAATGGTAGGCAGATTGGTTGATAGCCTCTATAGCTAAGGCAACCAAGGTTGGCATAGCCAGTACAGGGCTATTAAAATCTTTCTTGCCTTGTCTTGCTTCAGTTTTAGAATAATCATGGCAATAAGGGATATCTGTGGAAAAACATATACTAGCCTATTGCTCACAAAATTGCCAATGCATCAGACACAAAGCTTTGGAAGCTAGTCTTTTGGAACATCAGACTGGAAGTTTATGGTTGAATGGAACTGTGAATAGATACATTTATTTATATGTATGTATATGCTGCCAATGCCATGGCCCAAAGTGGCTTACAATAAAAACATACAATAATACCCATCACTAAAAAATAAAACAACAATTTATGGATTAGTTATAGCTTTATAGAAATTGTATATCGAATGTGATTTCAGAAATTGTAAATGTAAGATGTAAGTTGGATGTTAATATTCTGATTGTGTATCAAATAATGAAAAATTTGAAAATAAAGAATTAAAAAAAAATAAAATAAAACAAAGAAGAAGAATCAGGGCGGTGAACATTCCATCACTCTAAAATAGCAAACAGCTTGTCTAAATAGGAATGTTTTTAAATAACTCTTAAATACCTTTGAATATTTCATCAACCTGAGCTCTTGTAGCAGAGCATTCCAATTCATAGGTGCGGCAATCAAGAATGCACATTCTCTAGTGTCTGTGAGCCTTGCCTGCCGAACAGAAGGCACATTTAATCTAGTAAGACCCTCTGTGAGGGGCAGACTGACCTGCTAGGGTTAAATATCTGCAACACTGCATTTACCCAGGGAAGTAATGGCCAATAATTTATGTATTAACATAGAAATTTTGTATTTGACCCTCCACTGGATTGGGAGCTAGTGGAGGTCAAACAGCACAGGAGATATGATTTTTTTTTTCTTTTAAACTGTGACCTATGCTGAGACGAGCTGCAACATTTTGCAATAACTGCAATGGCTTTGTCATCAAGATTGTCTGTGTGAAGCTTTGCGAAGTAATAGTCAACCAAAGGAATTTGCTACAATGTTGGAATTCTCTGGTATGTGAATGGAGATAAGAAATTTTTTCTTTACCATCCAAGTCCATATTTTTTCAAGCTTCTCAACAATGTTCAAGAACTAATCCCACCTTGTTTATGAAGTACATTGCTACAATGTCTGTTCGAATCTAAAGAAGCTTTCACTTCATGAAAGTTTCAAAAGTTAGAAGTGCTTTGAAAATAGCTAATTCCAATATGTTTGTGTTATGAGATTTTTCTTGTTTTTTCCAATTTCTTCGAGAACATAGGTTGCTCATGTGGGGATCCCCATGCCTAAGTGGATTCATCTGGCATTGATAGTTGAATCAAGGAAGCATGAAAGTTCAGACCTTTGAAAATATTGCTTGGGTGAGCCCACCATTGTAGTCATTTGCAATGCATGAGTAAATGGCACTTTGTGTTTAGTGATTGTTGCCACTGGTTTCAATGATATTTGAGATACCATTATGGTAACCTCATGTGAAGCCTTGCATATGGAGTTACATATATACTGTTGCTGCCATGAATCTTCTTGCAGAGACTGAACGGAGTTGATCAAGATTGTAGGCTGGCCATTCTTTGAGCAGGTAAGAAAGCTTTGCCCAGTTTAAGTGTACAAAATTGCTCCAATAAATACCAGATAAGAAGATATAAAAAATCTAATATAGGACTAATCCTAGTGAAAGAAGAATGTGGACTTAACACTGGAAATATTGGCTTCTTAGAGTGTCTTGCTCAATATTAGCCATTCTAAGTATAGAAAAATTAATACATTGATTTTCTTCAGGTGAGTTGCTACTACTGCTAGATATTTTGTAAAAACTTTTGGGGCTTCTCAGATACCAAAAAAAAGCAGGATTCTGGTCTGGTAATGACCATTTTCTACCATAAATATTAGGTATTTCCTATAATCTTAATGGATGGGAACAGGTCTATATGCATCCTTTCGATTGAACATGGTTAGCCAAACACTATGGCCTAGAAGAGATAGAAATTCACTCTGGTGACCATACTTTTATGGCATTTTTCAGTTCCTTCAGATCTAGGACTGGACAAAGATCCCCTATTCTTTTGGGAATAAGAAGGTATCTTAAGTAGAGTCCTTTGTTTCTCTCTGCCTTTGGAACCAATTCTATTGCATGAAAAAAGAGGAGAGAGAGAACTTCCTTTTTTATCATGTGTAATTGATTCTTGGAAATATGATGAACAATTGGAATTTATTGGAGGAAAACCTTTGAACTTGAGGCTGTAACCTCTTTCTGTATGTCATGTAGCGCTATAGAAATGTTAAGTAATAGTAATATTTAGAAACTACTCATCAGCTTTAATAAGGGTCCATTGATGACAAAAGTACCACAGTCTTCTCCACATTGGAAGATGACTCTAGTCAAGGGCCACGTATCCATTTCTGTGAAGGTTTTTGAGATACAGCTTTGAGGCCTTACTCTAGCACACTGTCTAGGTGGCACTTGAAGCTGCTGAATAGATTTGAATTGGTGCCTTTGATGTGGTTAAGGTATGTTAACATTTCTGGGAATGTAGGGATATCATTTTGTGATAGAGCTGGATCTGATGTAGCTGTAGTTACTGTTTAAAGAATCATACTTTATTTAAAATTGTTTTCTAATCCACTCTCTACAATAGCGCACAAAAGCGGTTTACAAGAAAACACATACATAATAATTAAAACATAATACAGTATGTAAGGTATCACATTTCCAACCTTCAACATAACATAATAAAATACATCGTATTAACATCTTTAAAAGTCACAGAAACCAGATACGATCAAAGGGTAAGCATTAATTCTAATACATGTCAAACTAAGCATTACCTTGAATTGCTTATTCTGAGCTATATTGCACTAAAAGCTTGTTTAAATAAATAGGTCTTGAGTTCCTTTTTAAAAATTTTCACATTGGTAGCCATGCGCAAAGAGACATGGAGTATGTTCCATAATTTTTGACCAGCTACTGAAAAAACATGATTTCTTGTTAAATACAACCTAGTCAATTTTGGGATTGGAATATCAAGTATGTTTTTATTTGCAGATTGTAATTGTTGTGGAGGTTTATGTTGTTGCAAAAAGACGCTCAGCCAAAGATTCAACTAATTAAATAATGAGTCTAATAATAATAACGTTTTATATTGTATCCAAAAAACTACTGGTAATCAGTGCAAAAATGCAATAACTGAGGATATATGCTCCATCTTTTGAATATTTGTTAAAATACAAACAGCTGCATTTTGGACAATCTGCAATGGTCGTAGCTCATTCACAGACATACCCAAGTACAATGAAGTGCAATAATCAAGTTTTGTCAAATCAACGTTTGAAGAAGCATACGAAAATGGTGTGGCTCTAGCAATTGTTTTAAACACTTTAATAATTGTATCTTAAAGAAGGAAGACTTAACTGTGGAAATATGTTCTTTGTCCACGAAAAGGGATCTGTTCTTGGACTGGTGCTTTTCAATATATTTATAAATGATCCAGAAAGGAATACAAGTGAGGTAATCAAATTTGCAGATGATACAAAATTATTCAGAGAAGTTAAATCACAAGCGGATTGTGATAAATTGCAGGAGGACCTCGCGAGACTGGAAGATTAGGGATCCAAATGGCAGACTAAATTTAATGTAGACAAGTGCAAAGTGATGCATATAGGGAAAAATAACCCATGCTGTAAGGTTCCATATTAGGAGCTATCACCCAGGAAAAACATCTAGGCATCAGTAGATAATACATTGAAATCATCGGCTCAGTGTGCTGTGGCAGTCAAAAAAGCAATGTTAGGAAAAATAAGGAAGGGAATGGTGAATAAAACAGAAAATGTCATAATGCCTCTGTATCGCTCCATGGTGAGACCGCACCTTGAATACTGTGTACAATTCTGGTCGATGCATCTCAAAAAAGATATAGTTGCACCAGAGAAGGTACAGAGAAGGGTGACCAAAATGATAAAGGGATGGAATGGCTCCCTTATGAGGAAAGGCTAAAGAGGTTAGGGCTGTTCAGCTTGAAGAAGAGATGACTGAGGGGGGATGTGGATAGAGGTCTATAAATTCATGAGGTCTAAAATGGGTAAATGTGAATTGGTTATTTACTTTTTTGGATAATAGGACTAAGGGGCACTCTGTGAAGTTAGCAAGTAGCACATTTAAAACTAATTGGAGAAAATTCTCTCTCACTCAACACACAATTAAGCTCTCAAATTTGTTGCCAGAGGACATGGTTAGTTCAGTTAGTATAGCTGGGTTTGGATAAGTTCTTGGAAAAGTCCATTAACTGCTATTAATCAAGCTGACTTAGGGAATAGCCACTGATATTACTGGCTTTAGTAGCATGGGATCTACTTAATGTTTGGGTTCTTGCCAGGTACTTGTAATCTGGATTGGCCACTGTTGGAAACAGGATGCTGGGCTTGATGGACTCTTGGTCTGACCCAGTATGGCAACTTCTTATGTTCTTATCTCCCAAACAGAGTGCATCTGTTAACTTTTCATGAATATCCTTCTTCAGGCCTTGAGCCATGTCAATCTTCTGGTGGCTACAGCAACAGATGACGCAAGGATGATGCAAAATTACTGTATATGGATTTTATTAAATGTCTGGCACATTCCCTTGCCTCTCATACATGCGTTTGAAACTTTACTTACGGTTTAGGGGTATGATGTTATATAAATATTTGGTAATTTGAAACTGCAGTGCAAAACTTCTGCTTTGAAACATGGCTGCTTGGTTGAATTACATAAGAACGTAAATACCATGCTAGGTCAGAGCAAGTCCATCAAGTCCAGCATCCTGTCTCCAACAGGGGGGGCCAGTCCAGGCCACAAGTTCCCAGCAGATCCCCAAAAGGTTGATTTATTTCCTGTATCTAACTTCCAGGTATAAGCACTGGATTTCCCCAAGTCTACCTGGCTAAAAACTGTTTATGGACTTTTCCTTCAGGGATGTGTCCAAGCCACTTCAGAATGCCACTATGCTAGTTGCCTTGACCGCATCCTCTGGCAATAGATTCCATACCTTGAAAGTGCAATAAGTGAAAAAATACTTCCTATGATTAGTTTTAAATGTGCTGATTGCTAGTTTTATGGAATGTCCCCTATTCCTAGTGTTCCTCATTTATCCATTCCACCTCAATTCATGACTTTATAAATCTCAGTCGTATCTCCTCTGTCATCTCTTTTCCAATCTAAAGAGCATCAATATGTTTAACTTCTCTCCATAAGGGAGATTTTCCATCCCTTTTATCATTTTTGTCACCCTTCTCTGTACCTTTTTTATGTCTGCCATATATTTGAAATGGGACAACCAGAACTGCACACTATGGTTCTCAATTTTGTTCTCTATTCCTTTCCAAATAATTCCTAAGACACTATTTGCCTGAGTGCCACCGCCAAACACTAAGCAAAAGATTTCGGAGTCCTGTGAACAGTACCTTGAAGTCCTTTTTCTGGGTTGTGACTCTTAACACAGAAATCAGCATCATATACCTGTAGTTGGGATTTTTCCCTATATGTATTACTTTGCACTTAACTGATGTAGAGTTTTCAAGAATAGTTCTCTGGGTGGGCCTTGTTGTTGCTTTCCATAAACAGTTATTTTCAGGACCATGTCTGTTTTGGGAATCAGCTATCCTTTGAATTTTTAATGTAGTGTGTTAGTGGGAGCTTGGCAATTCATTGTTACAACAGGCATATAATTCTTACAATAACATCACGGGAATTACATTCCTGCAGTGACACTGCCAGCTTTGTTCCAGTTATTGCCATACTATTCACATTAATTTCAAGCATCATGTTTAAAAATATTTGAGGAGGAAGGGAAACTGTTTACAGATTTACAGTCTCCCATATTGGTGGATGCAGGAATCACTTGCAGTACCATTATTAATAGAAGACAGCATGGCATTTCCTCTAATATCAAAATAAATGTATGAAAATAATTCAGATACATTTGATTTGCTTTGTCTTGGACTTGACATTCTTATTTAAGTAAAAGATGCATCTTCAGTATAAACTTCAGACAAATGTAATATTCCAAGGAACTGTGTGGAATATAACAACAGCCTACTAAGTTTATTAGATCTTTTCTGTTCTTTCATTTATTTTCCATTTTCCTCAACCCCACTTTTATACCTTTCCATCTTGAGTACCACCTCCTCTGCTACACACCCTCAGCATTGCTCTGGGTGGCAAGGGCCATCTTAGGAATAGCACATGTTCTCCCTCCCTAGGCCTCAATGCACCAGCTTCATGACTGACTAGCCTTGATGAATGGGGATTCAAATCTGCATCCACCATGGTGCCACAAACAGCACTTTTGCCTGAACCACAGTGCTAGCATGATCTGTTTTCTTTTGTTGAAATTTCAGGACTGTAACACAGTTGATATAATCTATATTCAAACATTTAAAAAGAAAAACAAACATTTAAAATGATGAGGTCCATATTCAGTCAATGTCCAGATAATAAACTTAGCCAGATAAATGTAACCAGCTAACTTTGGAGGTATATTCAATAGTGCAGCTACAATATTTTAGGACAGTACTTTGACCCAAACAGGCTTAGCTGCCTAAGTTAGCCAGCTAATTTTGAATATTGGAGGTAGCTGGATAACCTAGCCAGCTAATTCTTCCTCCCAGTTACGACCCCAGAATGCCCCTAATTTAGCCAGTTACATTCTAGCTGGTTAACTTATTAGCCATCTAAAATATAACCAGCTAGGTGCCCAAATATACATTAGCTTGATAACTTCAAAGTCATCCATCTAAATGCTTCTGAATACGAATCATAAGTCCTCATGGAGATTTTTCAATCCAAATACAAAACAAGTTAAATCTCCCTGTTCAAACCCCCTGATGCTCCTTATGACCTTAGGCAAGCCACTTCACGCTCTATTGCCACATATACAAAGGGGGTCATTTACTAAGCTGCATTACAGCTTTACTAAATGATAAACAGTTCCGAAGGGTCATAAGTCTGAATTATGGCAAGCCAACACCATTTTGAAAATGGCAGCACTGAGCCCACAGTACTAGGGGGCACTCTAAGCCCACTGGACCACCAGGACTGTAAAGGTAATGCAAGGGGGAGGTCATGGGTAGTGGATTAGTATGGTGAGAAGGGAAGAAGGGGCCATGAAAGGAGATTACATAAGAACATAATATAAGAAATGTCATGCTGAGTCAGACATCAAGCCCAGCATCCTGTCTCACCGCATCATTCATCAAAATGTGAAATGCCATTAACGCACGCAATAATGCAGTTATCACGTGCGATAACACCGTAATGCGTGCGCTAACAGCATTTCGCAAAATGCAAAGTCAAACAGTTAATTTAATATTCAGATAGGAGGAGTTTGGGCAGAGTTAATGTAAAGTAGGGGGTGGTAGCACGCTGTGCAATAAGGATCGCATGATATCGCAGGTTGGTAACATGGATAATAACTGCAGCTTTTTTCTTGCGTTATGTCGGTATTGTGTGTGCTATCGCTGCACGTATCAGACGCGAAAAATACTGCCATATATACAAACACACCTACCAACCATTCCTGGACCAATCAAAACTGCTGTTTTTAGCAGGTCCAACTTCCTTACTGCTTTTGGTGAGTATCAGTAGAACCGGTACATGCATTCTTCATGCCTCAACAACATCAGTGCACACGCCATGTGGAAGATGAAGAATCAGAACAGGACACAGGGCCACTACCAAGATGTCCCAGGGAAATACCAGCAGCGCATGGAGAGGCAGCACAGAGGAGGGGTCTAGGTCTGGGTCCTGGCCAGTGAAGTCCACGTGCCCAGCTAAGTGCAGGGAGATACAGGGAGCATATTTTTCCACCATGAACATCCTTGGTGGGCATCCCTGAAGATGTTGTGGTTAGCAGGTATTGTCTCAGTTCTCAGGCAATCCTGGAGTTATATGAAGACCTCAGAGGGGATCTGGATCCCATGGCAGCAAGTTCACGCACTGTCCCTGGCCTCAAACTATTGGCTGTCCTCCATTTCACAGCAAGCGGCTCCTTCCAAACCATTGTTGGGGTAGTGGGGGGAATGTCCCAAACAACCTTTTCACATGGTCTTGACCAGATCAGTACAGCTGTAAGTAACCGCATGATCAATACATACATTTTCCTCATGACAGGCTGCACTTGATGGACTTGAAGAGAGGATTCTATGCCTTTGCACACTTTCCCAATGTAATCAGAGCCATCGACCGCATTCATGTGGCCATCATACCACCCAGTTGGAGACAGGAGACGTACCGCAACAGAAACATGTTCTACTCCATCAACGTACAAGTGGTGTGCGATGCTCAAATGTGCATGCTGGACATGGTGCCAAGGTACCCGGAAGCCGCACATGATTCTTTTATACTTAGGCAATCAGGCCTATCTGACAAGTTTGAGGCTGGCCTGTACAGTGATGCTTGGCTTGTAGGTAAGACAATATTTTCTCTCTCATGTACAATGTCATAGAGCGCACCTTCGGCCTTCTGAAAAGTCAGTTTCGCTGTTTGGACAAGATGGGTGGAGATTTAAAGTTGCTAAGATTGTCTTGCTGTGCTGCATGTTCCATAATATGGCTATAATGGCACAGACTACCAATGGACATAGGTCCTGATCTGCCACAAGATCCCCCTTGTCTCCCTGCAGGAGAACACGCTCAGTGGCAGGCAGATTCACCAAAAACTTATACAGACACACTTTACCTGATCTGGGTCATATTCCTATTACCCTTCAAGGGGATGTGTGCCTTAGGGCAGTTAGCTGCTGCTGTCCTGTCTCTCCATTGTCCTTCTGTCAATTCTGCCCTCAGTATGTCAGCATGTACCATAACAACAGATATGGATGCTGATGATTTTCTTTTCTGCTGTAGGTGAACAGTGTACTTTTAATAAAGTAGTGACAGTTATTAAAGACATGCTACACATGTGGCTGCCACCATGTGTTATGCCTGCTATGAACAGACATTTCATAAAGTCTGCTATTACACTCGGTGCCATCTCTACCACATCGTGGCCTTAAAAACATCAACAGTATCCCAACCTTATCACCCTCACATGTGGAAGGAACCCAGTCATAAGTATGCTCCTGCCCCCTGAAGAGAGCAGTAGTTATATATATAAATTTTCATTTAAAATGGAAGGTCCTATATGCATGTGAATGCATAAAGGAGCATGTAGAAAGTTATAATGCACATACCTATATGCACATACTCTTTTTCAATTGTTTACAGGTGTGCACCAGAAGTTTAACCTCTATAATGGCTGCGGTTTATGTGAAAAGCACATTACCACAGCAGTCACTCAGCACTGGTAGATCATGAAAACAGAGAGCTAACAGTGAAATGTACACCTGCATACCAGTGTGCTGCATATCAACAAGCAGAGATTGTGTAATTCCCATGGCTGCAGGTATACAGAGTGTTAATGTTGCTGCCATTGCCATTAAAAAATAGCATAATCTCATTCTGGACAGCCACCCACATTACTGCACACATCACACAACTTTGGAATCAGACGTTGCAGTACTGGCTAGATTAAAGGGAGAGTGCTATACGCGGAACTTTTGCCTACATGCACAGCTCCTTCAAATGTGGTATTAACATTCCTGAATGCATGCTGTCCTTCAACAGATGTTGAAGAATTCAGTATCTTCCCTTTTGTTATGTTATGTTCCAGCCGTTCCCTTTTTGTGAAAGATTCAAGAGTATGCACTCATGGGTGAATGAATGCAGGAAAGTGCATATACTACTGTCCTTCCTACACATTTTCAGTTCTATGGCCCTGAGGGTGTACATTTCATAAAATGTAACTACAGCCATATCTCTGCTCCAAACCTTTTGACAAAATGTAGGGCAAAGCAGAGTTTCTTACCTGTAACAGGTGTTCTCCCAGGACAGCAGGATGTAGTCCTCACATATGGGTGATGTCACTGGACGGAGCCCTATCAAGGAAAACATTTCTGTCAAAGTTTCTAGAAAGCTTGGACTGGAACACTGAGCACGCCCAGCATGCCATGATCCCTGTGTCCACAGGGGTCTCCCTTCAGTCTCGTTTGTAGCAAAAAAGTGCGAGCGAAAAATAAAACAAAACGTAAACAGACCCAACTCTGCAGGGTGGCGGGTGGGTTTCGTGAGGACTAGATCCTGCTATCCTGAGAGAACACCTGTTACAGGTAAGCAATTCTGCTTTCTCCCAGGAGAAGCAGGATGGTAGTCCTCACATATGGGTGATTAGCAAGGTACAGGCTGACTCGTATTACAAGAAGCCAATAGCAGACCACTCGTGCAGAAGTACAATAATTGGGCTGCTATTGGCAATGATGAGGCAGCCTGAAATCACAACAAGTGGTTATGGAAGGAGTTGGGAATTATACTGGAAGAAAGCGTTTCAAGACAGATTGGCCAAAGGCAGAGCCTTGACAAACTTCCATATATAAGCACTAGAGTGCTGCATGTCGCAGCCTAGGAAATATCGGCAATTGGTACTGAACGAGTGTGGTACCGATGTTGTCATGGCCGTTACAGAATGTGCCTGCACTCACCCCTAGAAAGGAAGGCCTGCTTTGTCATAGCAGAATTAGATAGTCTGCTAGTCAGCTGGAGAGAGAGTTTGTTTGCCCACTGGAACTCGTAGCTTGTCTTTGTCAAAGAAGGAAAGAGTTGGTGTATTTCCTATGGCGTGCAGTGCGGTCTAGATAGAATGCAAGTGCACGCTTACAGTCCAAGGTGTGGAAAAACCCTCTCGCTCTGGTGAGACAGAGAGGCCTTGGGAAAAAGTGGGTAGAGTATATTCTGAGTAAGCTGAGAGGCTGCATTTACCTTAAGAATATTAGCGTGAGTATGGAGGACCACTCGGTCACGAAGGAACCTAGAGTCGGGTGAGTATGCAATGGGCTTGCAACTCACTGACCCTTTTAGCAGGAATGATGGCTACCAGGGAAAGAATTTCCCATGTTAGAATTTTAAAGGTATAGGAATGCAAAGGCTCGAACAGGGAACGTATGAGTCTTGTAAGCATTACATGTAGACCCCATTCCGCAACCAGTAATCGTAGAGGAGGCTTAATTTGTAGAGAACCCATGATAAGCCGACTCATAAGGGGTTGAGCCGTTAATCGGGCATCCCCTACTCCCAGTGATATGCTGAAATGGAACTGAAGTGTACCCGTGCGGAGGATGTCTAGGGACCAGAATCCGAGGGGAATCCTAGATAGCCAAAGAGAGATGGAGTGATGCAGAAAAAAGGGGCTAATACCGTTTTGTGCACACCATGTGGTAAAACTTGCCCATTTTGAATGGTAAGATTTACGTGTGGAAGATTGTTGTGAAGCTACCAGTACCTGAGAATATCAGTGAATCTGGTATGAGACTCACCTGTGGGCAGGCAAATTGGTTACTGGCGTAATCGGTTGAGAATTATGGAGAGCATACTTGTCAAGGCCAGATGTGGTTATGAGAATCATTGAAAACCTGTCCTGCTGTAGCATCATGAGAGTTTTGGCTATGAGCGGTATCTGAAGAGACGCATATAGGAGGCCTTTGTTGCAGGGTGAGCATTTTGATGCATGTGTAGGGAGGAGAATCTGTCCACTCTGGTTCGATTCGGACGCAGAAGTCAAAGGTTGGTTGACATCAGCGCTAGAAGATTTTGCGCGCTACACATGGATTCAGAGACCACTCATGAGGATGAAGACGTTGATTGATATGGTCTGCTAGAACGTTAGGTATGCCTGCTAAATAAGTGGCTCGTAGATGCATGAAGTGTATAAGGGCCCAGGCCCAGAACTGCGCTGCCTCCTGGCCGAGCAGATAAAAGCCTGTGTGTCACTGCGTGTTCTAATACCACATTGCCACTATGTTGTCTGTCTGTATCCACAAATTTTTTGAGAGAGGCAGTGTTTTAAGGCATAAAAAGGCATAATGCAGGGCTCGCAGCTCCAGGAAGTTGATCTGAGACTTTTCCTAGAACGGAGTAGACGTATTTTGGGTTTGGAGGGTGTTGACATGAACTCTCCAACCCAAGATGGATGTGACCGTGGCAAAGATAATCTGAGTATTTGGTACTGGATCGGTGATAAGGATCAGGGACAAAAGCAGTTGAACTGCTAAGAGCCACTGAAATATGAAAATCCACTGAGTTTGCCTCATGGCTAGTCTGGCCATAGGAGCGACGTGGATAGAGGAAACCATGTGGCCCAGCAATGAAGAATTGATGGCTGAGGCTATGTTGCATGCACGCAGAGATGTGGAGAATTTGACAGGATGTCTGTGCGGTTGCTGGGCAGGAAGTCCATTGTGACTGTAGTGTACAGAACTACTGCATATGGGATTTATGATAGTTGATCAGAAAGCCCAGCCAAATTTAAAAAAGATTTATAGTGAGTTTTAGAGAATTTAGAGCTCCTTGCTTGGATTGACTCCTTATTAGGCAGTCGTCCAGGTAAGGAAAGGCGTGAATGCTGTTCATTGTAGATAAGCGGTAGTCACTGCTAGGCATTTGGTGAAATACCGAAGTTGTCGACGCTAGTTCGAACGGCAGAACTTGGTATTGAAAATGCTGTTGACTCACTATGAAGTGTATAGAAAGTCCAGAGGATAGAGGCAATCCCTGTAGTAAGGGAAGCATGGTGCCGAGAGACACCATTCTGAATTTTTCTTTCTGAAGAAATTTGTTGAGATTTCTGAGATCCAGGATGGGTGGAAGTCGCCTGCTTTCTATTGAAAGAAGGAAATAGCGGGATTAAAATCCTGTGCCTTGGTGCGTCCGGAGAACGGTATCCCGAGCCCTGGCCCTCAGTGGGGTGGCCGCTCTGTTGTCTGGCAAGGTTGAACAATCCAGGAGCCTGCCCGACTGGCGGAGCTGGTGTGATCTGGATATCAAAGTTTTCCGTGATAGGGCTCCGTCCAGTGATGTAATCCATACGTGAGGACTGCGATCCTGCTTGTCCTTTGAGAATGGTTACAATACCTTTTACTTCTCTATCACACATAGGGTCAATGTCATCTGCAGATGGCAGGTTTCAGGAACATTATAGTGGGTTAGGTCTCAGTGATAGTCATGTCTTCCTACATTACACACATCTGTTTGTTCCTACACATAAGCATTATGTGCATTATAAATCAAAACCTAACAGTGCATCTGTTCTTTCATAGGCCCCATAAAGCACATACATTGAGTACAATCTTATAAAAAATGCAACATATGACGGGACCAAATGCAGGCCTTTCTTTTCCATTCTTCATTAATTTTTGGCTGGTACTCATGGACATGCATGTCATAATGTGTGTACTGCTAAAGAGGAGCTAAACTGTAGGATGACCTTGAACTCCAGTTACACATTATGAATTCCAAATACTGAGGTGGCCTGCTATGGTCCACCCAGTCCAAGCTGTTCTGTGTGTATTACATGCTCTCTTTACATAGTGGTGGGAGGTAAACAGGTTGTGACTATACAAGCAAACTCCATTGTAAAGGCCACTATGTACTTATTATATAGGGCTACTGTTTGCGAACATGTGATGTGCTACCCACGGTTTAAAATTTCCTTTATTTGGACGCATCTTCAAACACTCTTTTACTGGCACAAAATCCATTCATGGGCCCAGGTCACAATCTTCCAGCACGTAGAGGTGATATATCTCATTGACAGAAGTTTATCAGATGGAGAAGGAATGAGTGACGGCAACTCCTGACATGTAACTGTAACCTCTGAAACACCTTTCCATAGACTGTCAAGGTTAGCTGCAACATAGGCCATGCTAGTGTCTATATCCAGGGATCTCAGTGCTTACTTCCTAATGGTAACTGTGGAAGTCGCTACCACACGTTTGGTGTGTAGTTACCTTTCTTGTTGTGTGAGAGTACACTATTATTTCCACCTTGGTCCACAGCAGCTTAATAGCAAAGTACATGAACTTACACTGTGTGTAGCACAATTGCGAAGTATCACATTTGGCAGAACTGTAATGGAGTGGTTATGTTCTGCACAGAGTGTGCATGTGACAGTCAATGTGTATAGGTATACAAATGGTGTTATAACCGTGAAGCCTCTTTAACAACTATTAATGTCACAGTATATCTGTACTGTTTGTTCAGGGTCAGATGTGTTAAAGGTGTGCATGGTGACACCTGTAATATCCAAGATACATTGAAAGGTTAACTACAGTTTTTGAGGTTTCTCTACCCTTCCAGTGACTCACTGTGCAATCTCCTTCCTGAAACTAATTGTAGTAGGGCACATAACACCATGCTTACAGATGTGCAGCCTACCCACAATGAGGTATATCACTGACCCTTGCAAATTCCTCAAGGTTGTTTGAGACAGGCAACAATATGCAGTTTCATAGTAAAGATATGTTGCAGGGAACAGGCACTTAAATGAGTACATTCTGCTTGCACAATACCCAAGATAGCAGAGTTGCTTACCTGTAACAGGTGTTCTCCCAGGACAGCAGGTTGTTAATCCTCACATAAGGGTAACATCATCAGGATGGAGCCCAATCACGGAACAGTTCTTGTCAAACTTTCTAGAACTTTGACTGGCACACTGAGCATGCCACAACCCTGCATCCAGTAGGGATTCCCCCCTCAGTCTCGTTTGTAGCAAAAAGCATGAGCGAAAAATAAAATAAAACGTAAGTGAACCCAATTCCATGGGGTGGCGTGCGGGTATCGTGAGGACTAACATCCTGCTGTCCTAGGAGAACACCTGTTATAGGTAAGCAACTCTTTCTCCCAGGACAAGCAGGATGGTAGTCCTCACATATGGGTGAATAGCGAGCTACAGGATGCCCGAGAAAGTGAACCAAAAGCACCCAACGACGTGCAACAAGCACAACAGTTGTGGTTTTGGGTAGGAAGGCAGCCTGAGTTTAACAGTGGGTGACAGGAAGGAAGTTGGGTTATTAAACTGGAAACAAATTACGTAGAACAGACTGGCCAAACATGGAATCCTATCTGCTAGCTTGTTGAGACAATAATGAGCTGCAAAGGTGTGGAGGGAACGCCATGTGGCAGCTTTGCAGATTTCAGCAAGAGATACAGAACAGAGGTACGCTAATGAAGTCACCGTGGCTCTTACTGAATGCGCTTTCACGTGTCCCTGTAGCGGAAGGCCTGCTTGCTGGTAGCAGAAAGAAATGCAGTCAGCCAGCCAGGTGGACAGGGTCTGCTTGCCCAATCTGTTTTATCGAAGGAGACAAAAACAGTTGAGTGGACTTCCTATGGGCTGCAGTGCAGTCCAAATAAAAGCCTAGCGCACGATTACAGTCCAAGGAATTCAGAGCCCGCTCACCTGGATATGAATGAGGTTTTGGAAAAAAAAAGGTAGGAAGTATTATGGACTGATTTAAGTGGAAATCAGAAACTACCTTTGGTACGAATTTAGGGTGAGTGCAGAGTACCACACGATCGTGAAGAAATTTGGTATAAGGTGGGTATGTTACTAGTGCCTGTAGCTCACTGACTCTGCGAGCTGATGTTATAGCAACTAGAAAGATCATTTTCCAAGTGAGATGTCGTAGCTCATAGGCGCTCGAACGGAGGTTGCATGAGCCGTGCTAGCACAACATTAAGGTCCATGCTGGAACCAGAGGACGCAATAGAGGCTTCAGTTGTAGCAAGCCTCTCATAAAAGCAGCCTACAAGGGGTTGCATTGATATCTGAGCATCTCCTATGCCTTTGTGGTAAGCGGCTATGGCGCTGACATGCACTCGGATGGAGGAAGTTTGTAGACCAGACTCCGAAAGCTGCCAGAGGTAGTCCAGGAACCTTGTTGTGGGACAGGAAAAGGGATCTAATTCCTTCGTGGTGCACTACAAGGAAAATCTCTTCCATTTGGAATGATAAGATTTCCTAGTAGAAGGCTTTCGTGAAGCTACGAGTACCTGGGACACAGTGTCTGAAATGTTTAGGGACTGTGGTATCAACCTTTCAACATTCATGCTCTCAGAGACAGAGAGTGGAGGTTCGGATGACACAATGATCAGTTGTTCTGTGTTATCAGAGTTGGATCTGTGCTCAAGCGAACTGGTTTTCAGATTGAGAAGTCGCGTAGAATGGGAAATCAAACCTGTCGAGGCCAGGGAGGGGCTATAAGGATCATAATGCCCCAGTCCTGCTGTTACTTCACGAGAGTCTTGCTGACTAATGGAAGTGGAGGGTAGGCATATAGAAGACCCGTTGACTACGAGTGGATGAAGGCATCCCATGGTGGTGTCTTGTGGCTGCGGTGTAGAGAGTAGAAATTGTCTACTTTGCGGTTGTGAATTGACGCAAAGGTTCATGTGTGGGCGGCCCCATTGATGGAATATCTTGTGTGCTACAGTGGGATCTAGGGACCATTCGTGGGAATGAAAGGTCCGGCTGAGACTGTCCGCCATCACATTGTCCATGCCTACCACGTAGGTTGCTCTCAATAGCTAGCGCGACCTTAGCACCTCCTTGCTAACTCGATCCCGCGGTTACTGGCGGTCTGCCGGTTATGAAAACCAAAGCTGAGTTTATCGGTGTCTGTTTTCATTGCTGCAGCTGGCAGAAATTTTTTTTTTTTTTTTTCACTTTTAAATAGTACATAAAAGCAATTTTTTCTGCTTTTCTGTACTTTTTTCAGTGCGCTCAGCTATTAACGCCTGCTCCAGGCAGGCGTTAATAGCTGAGCAATAAATGTGTGTCTGAGACACACATTTATTTTTTTTGCATATGGAGTGAATGAGTAATAGCTCATTCACATGCATTTGCATATGATGAGCGCTAACTCATTCACTCCGCATCGGACGTGCGTTAAATAGGCACTAATCCCCCTATTGCATTAAGGGGTGGATTAGCGCCTATTTAACCCGCATCCGACAGCAGGTTAAACAGTGCGCTCAGCTGAGCGCACTGTATTGCATCGGCCTCTTAATGTGTTAACGCTTTGCAGTATGCAAGGTAATGTTTACACCCAATGTTTAACCATACCTACCATACATAGTGAAACCACACAATGAAATGACATCATGGACAACTGAATTTTTTCAAACAGTGATCACTTTATTAAGTAACATGTACTGCACTGCTTGAAATAATGCTATTTGCTTACTTGATCACATTCTGCTAAGACAGCACAAGTCATTGCACAGAACAACGTACATTTTAATTCACTGCACATTCTGTGTTAACCTGAACAGTAATATATGCAAACAGCATATATTACAACAGCTATCCTTAATGCATAATGATGATTACAACCTATTACATTGAGGGATATTTACTATTTTTGCCATGTTAAATAAACCTGGAAAAATCCTTAAGTAAATAGGCCCCCGAAAGAGGAAGTGGCACCCCTAATACTATAGCATAGCTACATAACTGACACACATTTGTGCACATGTTAATACAACAAACAGTGCATGTTGAAAGAGTGCACTCAAAGAGCAAAAGCTAAAGGCCAGCACAGCCACATGACAGTCCATGCCCCAAAACAGTGCCTGTTCAAAGAGTTTAAGAGGAAAGGCAAAGGCTCAGCAGCTATTTGTGGGTAAAGCCCACACACATTGCATGTTCAAAAATTGCACTCTAAGAACAGAGCCAAAGCCCCCGGCCAGCACAGCTTAGCATGTAGTCAGCAGGACCAACATCAAACAGTAAAACATGTATACAGTTGGGGTCAGAATGCAGACAGCGCCATTAGCATCACAGGAGCAGAAGATAGAGCAGCTTGGAGGGAGGAAGCCCTGGACAAGAAGGACCAGCTTAGAAGCAGTACTTGCAGGAGATGAGAAGAGATGACACCCCGCAGCAAGCAGCCAGCATTTGCAGGAGATGACACCCCGCAGCATGGAGACAGGCAGTTTCATCCATCTAGACAGCACAGCAACTGACACAAGCACATGGCCTTTCTTGAATACAGACCCCTTTGGTGCTCATCCCCGGCCCTTTCCAGTTGGGGGGAGGGGGGCGGCATTTTGCTGGGTCGATCCCTCCGGCGTTGAGATTCTGCTGGACTGCTGTGGGGTGTCTATCCCACTGATGTGCCAGAAGACTCTGGTAATTCAGGCATTCACTGCAATATGTGGGTCATTACATTTGTTAAATTACTTATTGCCGCAACAATGGTGTTTGCACTGAGAATTTGCTGCCACGGCTTGCTGCATGATGCAAGTTTGGCATTGACCTATTCTGCGCAGGTTGGTATTTCTGCACGCAAAAGCCGGGCATCATGTGACGTCATACCTTCTGTGGCTGGTGGTCATGATTGTGTCTGTATGGGGGATGCTGGCAGGGGCCCTGCCGGAGGTGCTATGGGTCCTGGCAGTGGTGCTAGTGGTGATAAGGGACTGAGAGGCTGCAGTAGTGGCACACCTGGGCTGCTGGTTGGAAGCTGCTCCTGGGAATGCTGCCAATCTATGAAACTTTGCAGATCTAGGTCTACATTTATGGAACTTCTTGGTGAAGGCCAAGTGCATGGTGAACAGGCGCTGCGATTCCTGTTCCTCCTGCTGCTCCTCCTCCAGCTCGACTTTTGTCTCAGCATCCATTAATGGCCTCTGCAGGAAGGGGACTGCTTGGCTGCTCCCTGCAGCATCCCAGCTCGTCCCTGGCTGGGACCGACACATTCCTGTTCGAGAGCTATGGAAATAGAGAAAGGGCAAAAAAAAAAAAAACCCCACAACATAAGTACATATGCTACCATTTGAAAAAAAAATTATTTTTTTTTTGCCATCAGAGGTGCACTTTGTTTACTTACAGTGCCTGTTTCAGTAAAGCATTTTTCTCAGTGTGTATGGGAAAAAGGTTTAATGAATTAAGGCCAAAGTTTGCCTCTAATGGCAATGTGTGAGGCTTATTTAATAAATGCTTTTTGCCATTCTTATTAGGTAAAACACATAGTTAAAAAAACCCCTATGTGTACACAAGTTGCTGTCTGTCCATTTATGGCTGATTTTAACTTACCAGCAGCAGCTCGTGTGGTGTCTAGCTGCTGATCCATGTCCTCTAACACTTCTGGTCCCAGCCTTTCGATGAGTCGCTGCTCCATGTCTGATGACGATCGCACAGGGTGCTTCTCCTCCAGTCTACTGCATGTATTTGGAAAACTCTGCTACTTTTGCCTTCAGCTGGGCTTTGATGTCTCTGTACTGGTGCGCAACCTGAATGCTGCTGTGCTGGCCTGGGTAATGCTCCTCCAAAATTTGGCCTTTAGCTGCTTTAGATGTCTTCACTGCTCTGCTACCAGACAGACAGGCGTCGTTCTGCAGGACCCTAGCAAATCAGAAGCTTAATCTCAGCCCCACTGAACCGTATTGCATGCAGTCTCTGCCATACAGCAGGTTGACTGGCTAAAATGGGTGCCACTTCCTTTCCCAGAGAGGTGTCCTCCCTGCCTTCACTCTCCATCCCGCTGTCCTCTCCCTCCCTTCCTCCCCCCACCTCACCCTGCACTACCAACTCCCTTTCCACCTGCCCTCTCTGTCTAACCTTATGTACTCCTCCCACCATTCTTTCCTGCCTAGCCCCTTCCCCCACCTCTACCCTCCTATCCCTTCCCTCCTGTCTGTCTCTACTTCTAGCTCTGTCCCTACTCCTATTCCCCCGGGGCACTCCTGCCCTCCTCCACCCGCTCCCTCTGACTCCTCCTCCCCCGCTATCCTCACCCCTCTTCTCTTCCCAGACCTTTCACCCTCTATGCGCTCCTCCACACCACAAAAAATGACAGGACATACAATTTCTTTCACTCCAACAAATATCACAAAAGACCAAGGTGTAGGGAAACAAAGGAGAATAGACAAAACTACTCAATCAGAAATTGCAAGAAACTACCTCTGAACTCCAGCAAAGCACTAACCTCCTCTCACTCTTAACACCTGACACACCCTCAAAGAAGGAGGGACAGGAAATGACTATTTAAATTCCGTATAAAATAAATCGCTCGATAACATACCACGCCACAATGACATACCGCAGCGTGCGATAACTGCTCTGATGCCAAAATCTACCAATTAGCATGGCCACACCCCTTTTCGCATGTGCTAGCCATGCGATATTAAAGCTTTTTGAAGAATCTAGGGGTCAGATAGTGACAAGCCATGTCTCAAGTACATAGTAGATCCCATACATTAGATCTAATTCCTGTTACTCACTCCCAGGAATAGCGATAGCTTTCTAGTCTACCACACTAATAATGTATTATGGACTTTTCCTCCAGGAACTTGTCCAAACCTCACTTAAAACCCAGCTATGCTCGTTGTCTTGATCTCATTTGGCAACAGATTTCATAGCTTGATAGTGCGCCAAGTGAAAGTACTTTCTACAATCTGTTTTAAATCTGCTGGTTTAGTTTCATGGAGTGTCCCCTTGTTTTAGTATTATTTGAAATCATACATAGCCATCCTACCTTTATCCATTCCACTCCACTCATTTTATATAAACTTCTATCATGTCCTCTTCTCAGCCATCTCTTTCCCAAGCTGGAGAGCCCTAGACTGCATAGCCTCACATCATAGGAGAAAATTTTATCCCCCTTTATCATTTTTATTGCCTCCTTCTGCACCTTTTCTAGTTCTACCAAGTCTTTAAGATAGGGTGACCAGAACTGTACATAATGTTTAAGGTCGCACCATGGCTTGATACAGAGGCAATGCAATATTTTGCATTTTATTCTCAATTTCTTTTCAGATCATTCCTATCATTCTATTTGCTTCACTGACTGCTGCCACACACTGAGGACAGGATTTTCAACCTACTGCCCCCAAGGACACCAAGATCCATTTCCTAGACAGTGACTCAAAATACAAAACCAGCATCTCATATCTGTAGTTGGTATTTTTCCTTATGTGGATCACATTGTACTTTTCCACATTAATTTTCACCTGCCAGTTGCTCAGTCTCCTAATTTCACAAGGTCTTTCTGCAGTTCCACAAACTGCTGCTGTTTTAACACATTTGAATAGTTTTGTGTCATCTGCAAATTTAAATCACCTCACTCATTCCCTCTTCCAGATCACTTATAAAAGGTTAAACAGCTCAGGTCCCATTATCGATCCCTGTTGTATTCCACTAACAACCTTTCTCCTTTTGCAAAACTGACCATTTAGTATTACCCTCTGTTTCTGGTCTTTTAAGCAGTTCGCAATCCACAATAAGATATTGCCACCTACCCCATGCCTTTGTAATTTCCTGAGGCATCTCTCATTGGGTACTTTGTCAAATGCCTTCTGAAAGTCCAAATACACTGTTAACTGGTTCTCCTTTTTCTATGGTTAAATTTATTCCTACCTAATTTTCTTTCCTTGAATCCAGTCAGACAGTTCAGAAGTGTTATGCCCATTGCCAACAGATGGAGATAGAAAAGGTTTGCGGACATCACCCACTGTATGCATTCATGCTGAGCTCAGACTTCCATTATTACCTATAATAAGCCATCTTCAACAAGTTAAATCCCTATAAATCAGAGGGCTAACCAGGAGAAAAAAAGAGAAAGGAATACATATAGAAATATATTTACAAACCCAGGAAGATAACACCTGGTACCTACCAAAAGGATCAATTATGCAGTATTCATAGCAGAGATCTGTAAGAAAAATACACAGCTGGAAGAATAAACAGGCAGGTTTTGGATTGGTCTGGATTCGAGGAAAGAAAATTATCAGGCAAGAATAAGTTTCACCTTCCTCTGCATTCACTTAGATCAGTCCAGACAAATGGGATATACCCAAGCTAATTCTGAATTGGGCGGGATATTACCAACCCCACTCTTAGCGCTTCTACAGTGAAGGTAGTCTCCTTTTTAGCGCTCACATCTAACAATAATGATACAAGAAGAAAAGCAGAGACCAACAAGTCGATACTGCATAAATCACCTGCTGAGAAGGTGAAATCACTGTCACACAAATCACACAACTCCACCCATGAAACTACCCACACTTTAGGAAAATGTGCCCAGAGCCACCTGGGTAATGGCCTGCCCTTACCCATGCAAGCTGCTGCAATGAGCTTAATCAGTGTGCAATGAAATAATAGAGAAAGCTGCTACTGAGCCTAACACCACTGAAGAATCAACCAAACACAAGGGAAAAAAGAACTCTAGTATATAGAAAAACAAAAATAAAGAGTCCCACATTCTCTACAATTTACAATCCCAGAATCTCATTTCTATCTTTTAAAAAAAAAAAAAAAAAAAAAAAAAAAAGTACTTCCTTTATTTTTTATTGCAATACATTTAAGTAAATTTAAAATACTGGAGGAATAGACTTCAGAGTTAAGCTTACACAGCCAAAGCCAGAATAAACCCAGATATCCCAGTCACAAGTCAGAAAAATCTTCACACAATTATATGAAAAAAACTCCTTTTATAAACATATGGCTTCTCTGAATTCTCACTTAACTGCTCCTCAAAATGTGGTAGATCTACAGAAAGCTTACTATAATCACTGGAGCGTGGCCAATGTAACCCCAATATTTAAAAAAGGCTCCAGTGGTGTTTCGGGTAACTAGACCAGTGAGCCTGACTTCAGTGCCGGGAAAAATAGTGGAAACTATTCTCAAGATCAAAATCGTTAATGGAACACAGTCAACATGGATTTATCCAAGGGAAGTCTTGCCTAACAAATCTGCTTCATTTTTTGAAGGGGTTAATAAACATGTGGATAAAGGTGAACCGGTAGATGTAGTGTATTTGGATTTTCAGAAGGCATTTGACAAAGTCCCTCATGAGAGGCTTCTAAGAAAACTAAAAAGTCATGGGATAGGAGGCGATGTCCTTTCGTGGATTACAAACTGGCTAAAAGACAGGAAACAGAGTAGGATTAAATGGTCAATTTTCTCAGTGGAAAAGGGCAAACAGTGGAGTACCTCAGGGAGCTGCACTTGGACCAATGCTTATCAATATATATAAATGATTTATTTTATTTATTTGGTGCTTTTCTATACCGGCATTCATGATACAATCATATCATGCCGGTTTACATGGAGCAGGGGTACAATAAAACCTTAAATATTAACATAGCGAAGAGAAGTAGAAGTTAAAATAAAACAGAGATGCTGGAACTGGTGAAAAAAAGAAGACAAAGCATAAGTAATAACGGTATGATCTGGAAAGGAATACGACGAGTGAGGTTATAAAATTGGCGGATGGTACAAAATTATTCAGAGTAGTTAAATCACAAGCGGATTGTGATACATTACAGGAGGACCTTGCAAGACTGGAAGATTGGGCATCCAAATGGCAGATGAAATTTAATGTGGATAAGTGCAAGGTGATGCATATAGGGAAAAATAACCCTTGCTGTAGTTACACGCTAGGTTCCATATTAGGAGCTACCACCCAGGAGAAAGATCTAGGCATCATAGTGGATAATACTTTAAAATCATCTGCTCAGTGTGCTGCAGGAATAAAAAAAACAAACAATGTTAGGAATTATTAGGAAGGGAATGGTTAATAAAATGGAAAACGTCATAATGCCTCTATATCGCTCCATGGTGAGAGCGTACCTTGAATTCTGTGTTCGATTCTTGTCGCCGCATCTCAAAAAAGATATAGTTGCGATGGAAAAGATACAGAGAAGGGCAACCAAAATGATAAAGGGGATGGAACAGCTCCCCTATGAGAAAAGACTGAAGAGGTTAGGGCTGTTCAGCTTGGAGAAGAGACGGCTAAGGGGGGATATGATAGAGGTGTTTAAAATCATGAGAGGTCTAAAACGAGTAGATGTGAATCGGTTATTTTCACTTTTGAATAATAGAAGGACTAGGGGGCATTCCAAGAAGTTAGCAAGTAACACATTTAAGACTAATCGGAGAAAATTATTTTTCACTTAACGTACAATAAAGCTATGGAATTTGTTGCCAGAGGATGTGGTTAGTGCAGATAGTGTAGCTGGGTTCAAAAAAGGTTTGGATAAGTTCTTGGAGGAGAAGTCCATTAACTGCTTAAAATCAAGTTTACTTAAGGAATAGCCACTGCTATTAATTGCAGTAGCAGGTGATCTTCTTAGTGTTTGGGTAATTGCCAGGTTCTTGTGGCCTGGTTTGGCCTTTGTTGGAAACAGGATGCTGGGCTTGATGGACCCTTGGTCTGACCCAGCATGGCAATTTCTTATGTACAAAATGTTTCTATATACAGAGGTTATCTGGAAAACAAAAAAATTGCATTCTACATTCTTGATCATAAATTCTCAAGTGGATAGCTTCTATGAGAAAAAACTTGCCCTCATAAAATACAGCCCTTTAATACTGTAATTATATTTCCAAAGGGCTATCCAAACTATTTAAAGCAATATCCCAACAGAGATTACAGGAAAGTAATTTTAAGTTGTAACATATCCAGGAAAACCTTTAAATATCTTTCCAAAGTCTCCCTTCAACAGCTTCCACTGTACCAATGTCAGAGGTGCAGTGTACTGTGTACTGGTCGGGCACCTGCCTCTGTCATGTGCATAAAGGAGTACAACACAGAAGCAAAACCAACCTCCTCCTGCAGACCTTCTTCCACATACGATGGAGTTGATGCCCAGCCCTTGCCCACCATCAAAGGATGGGCAGAAGAAGCCAGTCACACTGGGCACCTTCTTGGCCTGCAGGAACAACATCTGCATCCATGGAATATTACCTGTTATGAACTAGGTGAACTCTTGCAGGGTTCACAAAGGTTATTTGGCTGGAGGTGCAAAAATGCTGCTTCCTCCCTTTATTTGTTGTTTTACTTAACAAGATCCCGCAGCCCAGCTCCCTTCCTGAAGTACAGAATGGAACAGTCCTCCTTATTCCTTCCCCTTCCATGACTCCACAGACTAACTCATCAGCTCCAGAAAACATCAGTTGCTGGATATCAGTGGTTGCCAGTTTGCTTGTTGCAGCTGTGATCCTATATGGAGCTAAGTGTTTGCCTTGGCCTACAGCTTCCTCTTCCTTGTGGCTTTTTCTTGTTTTAAACAAGCTTCAGGAGCAGCCACAGAATACCTAGGCCCAGGATGTGAGGAGCCAAAACAGCAAGCAGAAGAGAAGCAGGGAGAGGAGAAAGCAAATGTTGCTTACCTGTAACAGGTGTTCTCACAGGACAGCAAGATGTTAGTCCTCACATATGGGTGACATCATCAGGATGGAGCCCAATCACGGAAAACTTCTGTCAAAGTTTCCAGAACTTTGACTGGCCCCTACTGGGCATGCCCAGCATGGCACTAACCCTGCAGCTAGCAGGGGTCCCCCTTCAGTCTTATTTGATAGCTACAGGCAGTGACGAAAAAATAAAACAAAACGTTACGAACCCAACACCGTGGGGCGGCGGGCGGGTTTCGTGAGGACTAACATCCTGCTGTCCTGTGAGAACACCTGTTACAGGTAAGCAACATTTGCTTTCTCACAGGACAAGCTGGATGGTAGTCCTCACATATGGGTGACTACCGAGCTGAGGATGTCCAAACATGCACCAAATGTACCCAACGGCATGCAACAGGCACAACAACTGGGGTGGAATTTGGTAGAGGGCATCCTGAACCGCACCGGGCAGGCAGAAGGGTGTTGGTACGTCACGTTGGAAATAGGTTACGCAGGCAGATTGGCCGAAGATGGAATCTTGTCTTCCGGCTTTGTCCAAGCAACAGTGGGCTGCGAACATGTGGCGAGAGCTCCAGGTGGCAGCCCTGCAAATGTCTGGAAGCGGCACTGATCTAAGGTGTGCTACTGAAGTCGCCATGGCCCTCACAGCGTGTGCCTTAACACGGTCTTGGAAAGGAATGCCTGCTTGCTGATAGCAAAAAGATATGCAGTCCGCCAACCAGGAGGAGAGAGTCTGCTTACCCACAGGTCGCCCTAATTTGTTGGGATGGAAAGAGGCGAATAACTGAGTGCTCTTCCTGTGGGCAACTGTACGGTCTAGGTAGAACGCTAGAGCCCGTTTACAGTCGAGGGTATGCAGAGCCTGTTCCCCTGGGTTGGAGTGGGGCCTGGGAAAGAAGATAGGTAGTATGATGGATTGATTAATGTGAAACTCCAAAACTACCTTAGGCAAAACCTTAGGGTGAGTGCGGAGTACCGCCCGGTCCTGCAGGAGTTTAGTGTAAGACGGATAGGTAACTAGGGCCTGTAACTCACTAACCCTGCGAGCTGAAGAGATAGCCAAAAGGAAAATCACTTTCCACGTGAGATATTTTAGGTCACAGGAGTGAAGAGGTTCGAATGGTGGTTTCATGAGCCGCCCGAGAACCAGATTAAGGTCCCAAGAAGGGGCCGGAGGTCGTAAAGGTGGCTTGATATGGAACAAGCTTTTAAGAAAACGTGTTACGAGGGGTTGTACCGATATAGGGACATCCCCGACACGTTTATGGAAGGCAGCTACCGCACTGACATGCATTCTGATGGAAGAGGTCTTGAGACCTGATTCCGATAAATGCCAGAGATAGTCCAAAAACCTTGGGATTGGACAGGAAAAGGGATCAAGGGACTGCGAGGTGCACCATGATATGTACCTTTTCCATTTATAGGAATAAGATTTTCTTGTGGAAGGCTTTCGTGAAGCAATCAGGACACGAGAAACCGAATCTGAAAGGTTAAGTGGTTGAAGGATTAAACCTTTCAACATCCATGCCGTCAGGGACAAGGCCTGAAGATTGGGATGGCGTAGACATCCGTCGTTCTGAGTGATCAGATGCGGGTCCGTTCCCAAGGGAATGTGCCTGCGGATGGAGAGATCCTGGAGTATGGGAAACCACATTTGGCGTGGCCAGTGAGGTGCTATCAGGATCATCGTTCCCTTGTCCTGACGGAGCTTCACGAGAGTCTTCGAGAGAAGAGGAAGTGGAGGGAATGCATAAAGCAGACCGGCTGCCCACAAGAGGGAGAATGTATCTCTGGGCTGAGAGCCCTCGCTCCGAATGAGGAAGCAGTAATTGTCCACTTTGTGGTTCTGAGGGGACGCAAAGAGGTCTATTTGGGGATGACCCCATTGCTGGAAGACAGATGTCGCTACCGAGGGATTGAGAGACCACTCGTGCGGTTGGAAGACACGACTCAGTTTGTCTGCCAAGACATTGTGCACTCCCAGCAAATAGGTGGCCCTGAGGTACATCGAGTGGGAGAGCGCTTCCTGACACAGAAGGAAGGAGCCTGTGCCTCCCTACATGTTGATGTACCACATGGCCACCTGGTTGTCCGTCTGAATCAGGATGACGTGATTTGATAGGCAAACCTGAAAAGCTCTGAGAGCACATCGCATTGCTCGAAGCTCCAGGAAATTTATCTGGTGTTTGGCTTTCTCTGGAGACCAAAATCCTTGTGACTGTAGATCATTCACATGAGCTCCCCACCCGAGGTTGGAAGCATCGGTGGCGAGAATGAGTTGAGGATCTGGTAGATGAAAAGGCAGTCCCTGGAGGAGATTGTTCTGATCTTTCCACGAGGCGAGAGACAGACTGAGTGAGTCGGTGATGTGGACAATGGTTGACAAAGGCTGAGTCGCTTGAATCCATTGTGACCTCAGAGTCCAATGCATGATTCTCATGGCCAGGCGGGCCATTGGTGTGAGATGGACTGAGGACGCCATGTGTCCGAGAAGGACAAGGAATTGCTGAGCTGTTGCTGTATACTGAGACTGCAACTGATGAGCAAGGGACACGAGGGTTTGCACTCGTTGTTGAGGTAGAAAGGCTTTTGCCTGTAAGGTGTCCGTGGACGCCTTGGGGGGCATCTGTGCCGGCATCTAAGGCATTGATGGCGCCGATGTGCGTATCGCCCCCGATGAATGAATCGGTGGCGAGGGACGACATGGCATCGATGGCTGAGGCAGTGCCCCCGAAGGAGGAATGCGGAACGGGGTTTCTCCTCCCAATGAAGCTGTCATCGGGGAGCGCACCAGAGCCATCGGAGACCCGGGAATCACCGGTGGAAGGGCAGTCATGAGCGCCTCCATCCAGGATAGCAGTGGTGCTAGCGCTGCTGGAATCGGGTCGGTGACCGGTTCCACTCTCGGTGCCTGTGTCGGTGCTGGAGGAACCTGGAGTCGTTGCATCACCTTGTTGATGGCCTCCTGGACCAGCTGGTCCAGTTCTTCCCAGAGACCTGTGGCAATCAGCCCCGGCTCCGTGACGGAAGAGGGAGGCTGAGGCACAGTCGGAGGGACCACCTTTACAGGCGGAATCGCGACTCCCAAACCCCGATCGGGTGAGGGTGGCCTCGATGTCCCGGTCGCAGGAGTGGTCGGTGCCGTTCCTGGACGGGGCTTCTTCGATGGTGGCGAGGTCGATGATTTCACTCCCTCGACAGTCCGAGACTTACGATGCCGATTGCGATGCTTCTCCCTACGATCCCCTCGATCTTGAGGGGGAGAAACTGGAGTCGATGGCCATGAAGACGTCGATGGCGGGTGGTCACCGGACGGTTGTCGATGCTGGTGCGACTTCAACGGTGCCAGTTCCGATGATGTCGCTGCGATGGATGGCGTCGGTGTGTGAGCAAGGAAAAAGAGCCCCATCTTCTCCATTCTCGCTTTGCGACCTTTTGGTGTCATGAGGGCACATTTGGTGCAAGTCAGGACATCATGCTCACAGCCTAAACACATTACACAGACTCTATAAGGGTCTGCGATAGACATGGTGCGAGTGCAGTCCGGGCACCGACGAAACCCCCTACACCATGGCCATAGAAAAATCGAGCCACGGTGAGATTGACGGCCAGTAGGCCGCAAGGGCCAAACTTGACGGTAATAAACGAAAAACGGTGAAAAACTTACCGGAGTACAGCGGCCTGAGAAAAGTTAGAGGAGGGACCCCTGTGGGGCAAACTAAATTTTAATTAATTCCGTGAGGAAAATTCCTGTCAGGAATCTCTTCAGAGCTCCTAAACCGCGAGGCTACTGCTGTGCGGAAAAAAAGAAGACTAAAGGGGGACCCCTGCTGGCTGCAGGGTTAGTGCCATGCTGGGCATGCCCAGTAGGGGCCAGTCAAAGTTCTGGAAACTTTGACAGAAGTTTTCCGTGATTGGGCTCCATCCTGATGATGTCACCCATATGTGAGGATTACCATCCTGTATGTCCTGTGAGAAAGAGAAAGACATCTCAGGCCAAAAAGAAACAGCCTTGCAGCTTTTTTTTTTTTTTTTTTTTAAATCTGAATAGGCCTATGTGCTATAAGATTCTCTACTCCTGGGGGAGGGGGGGGGGAACCTCAGTCCCTTGGTAGCTAGGAAAACCACCCTTAAATGCCTGCAACCAGGAGGAGATCCCACCTGAGAGGCAGCTACACGAGGGGGGGAAGCAACCGCAAGAGGGGTTTTTTTTGTTTTGTTTATCACATTTTCAAATACATATAAGTATTATATCTTCATGAAACATGAATAATCCTAACATCTCTAGTTTACAGAAAGAGAAACAAAATAAGGAAAAAGAGTACATAATCACAATACAACACGGTATAGGGGGCGATATAACGGAGGAGAATTAGGTAGTATATTTCAGGAAAAGGTATAGTCCTGATTAAGGTGCATATTTACCATATTTGTTGGAGTCTGTGGGATTCTTCTTTTTTTTTTTTTTTTTTTACAAATTATGAGAATCAAGAAAAGCTCTCAATTGATCTGGGGCAAAAAAGAAAAATATATGAATCCCCATCTTTTTGTTTTTACTAAGCATTTGCAGGGGTATCTTAATAAAAAAAGATGCCCCCATTGAAATTGTTTCATTTCTCATTGAAAGAAATCTTTTACGTCTCTTGGGTAATTTTAGATATAATCAGGAAACATTCTCACAGTTGCACCATGAAATTGGGAATTTAAATGACGAAAGTAACAGGACATCAGTTTACTGATGTCCTGCTCCACTATTAAGGAAACCAACAGAGCAGGATGATCTATAAATTTCAATACCCGACGAGTCAAGAAATGAAGTTAAATTCTGCATATCTAAAGGTAAACCTGCGGGTTCCATTATAGTGGGTCTCATCTGTAGACCTAGGAATAAAGTAAACTTTATTTATCATTGGAAACTCAATATCGGGTATTAAAAGAATTTCACATAGATATCTTTTAAAAGTTATTTCCGGTAATTCTCCCATAATTCTTGGAAAGCTAATCAATCTCAATTTAACAGTCTGTTCCAGTTTTCAAGAATTTCTAACAGTCATGATAATGCTGTTCTATCTTTAACTGTAGCTATGTTAAAGTTCTTAATTTGTTGTATGTCTATTTCTACCTTAGCTACAGACACCTTCACTGTTTCCAAAGCGTTCTCGTGGTCTTGCATTTTATTATTAACTGAAACAGTTAAATTATCCATTTCCTTGTTACAAACTTTTACTGCAATTGAGAGACCTGCCACCAGTTCCCACAGGCTCTCCAACATTACAACCGCAGGCTTTGTCGGAAGTAAAGGCTGCTCACCCAGTATAGCGGATTCCGCTTCCAAAGATCTTGTAGCTGGCTGCACATTCTGGGTTCCAGCACTCTCCCTCATTGATCTTCTCCACGTTCCTTGATGTTCCAACTCCAATGAGTCTCCTTCCTGCCCTGCCTGCTCAGTGACCTCATTGGTCCACGACGACTGCAGTATACTTGTGGGCAGCTCAGCTCTAACAAACGACGGTCTTGTATCGCGGGGGCTGAGTGAAACCTCTGCCCCAGGCAATGGCGTCTCTCCTCCAGGCACTGTCGCAGCGGGGAACTCCCTCCCGAATTCTGCACCTCCAGCCGACATGAAGCTCATTATCAAAGCTCGTTCGGTGAGTTGGGTCAAGATTGAGGGAAAAACCCTCACTTTCCCCTTACGTTTCAGCGACATAATGTTCAAGAGGTAAATTCTTTGATAGATGGTCAGAGCAACTCCACTACATGTCTCTGCTCAGGATGCCATCTTGCCCCGCCATTACCAATAACCTCACCGCAAGAGGTTCTTGCCGGGGCACGCCAGACTCTAAAAGGCGTAACCTTGTCCACAACTGCAGGAGACAAACTCTTGACAAGGGCCCATGACCACTCCCCATTTTCATGACTAGAAGTGAGATCATGAAAGTGTGCCCTCTGTCTCAGATAGCTGAGGAACAGGAAAATCCCAAGAGTATCCGAGTGGTCTAGCAGACAAAAAGGAATATCAAGTTAGTATGTAGCTTTACATCAAGCAGTATTCATTATAAGGCAAATGCCATTGAAGAAATTTCTATGAAAACCTTATAATAAATACTGCAATATGTAAAGTTATATACTAATTAAATCTTTGACAACAAAAATATTCCATAAGCCCAGTATGGCTGGAAGGGTCAAAGCCTTTGGCATGTATCAATAAGTCAAAAGGCTTGGTGAAGTTATTTATAATATCCACTTGAGAAAGCCACAATGGCAATGAAACAAGAGCCCCTTGTTAGGATATATGCGAACAATAGGGAAATTCTGTTTGCGGAGTTCAAAGATAACACTGACATTTGGACAAGATTTATGGGGTGTTTAAAAGTATAGCAAATGTTGCTTACCTGTAACAGGTGTTCTCACAGGACAGCAGGATGTTAGTCCTCACATATGGGTGACATCATAGGATGGAGCCCAATCACGGAACACTTTTGTCAAAGTTTCTAGAACTTTGACTGGCACCTACTGGGCATGCCCAGCATGGCACCAAACCTGCAGCCAGCAGGGATCCCCCTTCAGTCTTGTTTAAAGCTACAGAAAGTGCCGAAAAATAAAATAAGAAAATGTAACGAACCCAACACCGCGGGGCGGCGGGCGGGTTTCATGAGGACTAACATCCTGCTGTCCTGTGTTAAGGCACACTCTGTTACAGTAAGCAACATTTGCTTTCTCACAGGACAAGCAGGATGGTAGTCCTCACATATGGGTGAGTACAGAGCTGAGGATGTCCAAGAAATGCACCAAATGTACCCAAGATGTGCCAATAGGCACAAAGACTGGGGTGGAATTTGGTAGAGGGCATCCTGAACTCTAACGGGCAGGCCGAAGGGTGTTGATACATGAAATAGTAAAAAGGTTGCGCAAGACAGACTGGCCGAAGATGGAATCTTGTCTTCTGGCCTTGTCTAAGCAATAATGGGCTGTAAAGGTATGGCGAGAACTCCAGGTAGCAGCCCTGCAAATGTCAGGAAGCGGCACAGAGCGTAGGTGCGCTACTGAAGTCGCCATGGCCCTCACAGAGTGTGCCTTAACACAGTCTTGAAGTGGAATGCCTGCTTGCTGATAGCAAAAGGATATGCAGTCCACTACCAGGAGAAAGTCTGCCCCAATTTGATGGAATGGAAAGAAAACAATTGAGTGCTTTTCCTGTGGGCGGCTGTACGGTCTAGATAGAAGGCTAGAGCCCGTTTGCAGTCAAGGGTATGCAGAGTCTGTTCTCCTGGATTAGAGTGGGGCCTGGGAAAGAAGGTAGGTAGTATAATGGATTGATTAATGTGAAACTCCGATACTACCTTAGGCAAGAACTTAGGGTGAGTGCGGAGTACTGCCCGGTCCTGCAGAAGTTTAGTGTAAGGCGGATAGGTAACTAGGGCCTGTAACAACATCTGCTTGCAGAGTTAGTGAATCGCCAGAAGAAAAATCACTTTCCATGTGAGATAGCGAAGATCACAGGATTGGAGAGGCTTGAATGGTGGTTTCATGAGCCGACCCAAAACCAGGTTGAGTTCCCAGGAAGGGACCGGAGGATGCAGTGGCGGCTTGAGGTGAAGCAAGTCTTTCAGAAAACGTGTCATGAGGGGTTGTACTGAAATAGGAACGTCCCCAACACCTTTATGGAAGGCAGCTACCGCACTGACATGCATTCTGATGGAGGAAGTTTTTAGACCTGATTCTGACAAGTGCCAGAGATAGTCTAGAAACTTCGTGGTGGAACAGGTAAAGGGATCAAGGGATTGAGAAGAACACCATAACTTAAACCTGTTCCATTTGTAGAGGTAAGATGTTCTTGTGGAAGGCTTCCGTGAAGCAATCAGGACACGGGAAACTGGCTCCGAAAGGTTAAGTGGCTGAAGAATTAACCTTTCAACATCCAGGCCATCAGGGACAAAGCTTGAAGATTGGGGTGGTGTAAGCACCTGCCATTCTGAGTGATCAGAAGCGGGTCCTTTCCCAAGGGAATGTGCCTGCGAATGGAGAGATCCTGAAGGATTGAATACCAGACTTGGTGAGGCCAGTGAGGTGCTATCAGGATCATGCATCCCTTGTCCAGACGTAACTTCACGAGAGCCTTCGAGAGAATTGGAAGTAGAGGGAATGCATATAGGAGACCGGTCGCCCATGAGAGGGAGAATGCATCTTTTGGCTGAGAGTGCTGGCTGCGAGTGAGAGAGCAAAGTCCTGTATCTGCTTGAATAAGACCCTATTGAACTGGGTCATATACAGCTGGTAGGATGCGATCCGAGAGATAAGCATCGATCCCTGGAAGACACGCAGGGCAATGGCATCCAGGAATTTCTGTTCCTTACCTGGGGGAAAGGAAGAGTGGGTTTTATCTTTTTGCCCTTTTTTGGGCAGATTCCACAACCACAGATTGGTGATCCAGCTGAGGTTTCTGGAATCCTGGGGCTGACTGGACCAAATAAGTGGTATCAGCTTTTCCGTTGACTGGAGCAACAGAACCAGGGTGTTCCCAGTTCTTTTTCAGGAGATCCAAAAGAACCTGGTGAATAGAGATGGAGGTTATTTCCTTGGGAGCATCCAGGAATTGTAACAGCTCCATCATTTAATGTCTGTCTTCTTGTTCAGTCTGCAATTGGAAGGGAACCAAATCAGACATTTCCTTCACAAATTTTATGAAGGATAGGTCCTCTGGAGGAGAACGCTTCCTGCTTTCAGTAGAAGGTGGCGATGGCATCTGTGTCTTGAGAAGAATTGTCGGTCCAGATGTCATAAGGATCAGCACCTGCCCCTCTAGGAACCTGAGAAGGACGGGATGATGGTATTCCTGAAGGTCCCGGTCTAGGCTCCGAAGGCATCGAGGGAAGTACTGGAGGCACCGATGAAATCGATCGATGGATCGGTGGCACCGATGGGTGCATCAGCATCGATTGTTGAGGCATCAGCAGGACACCTGATGGCAGAATGTGGAACAGTGTTTCTCCTCCCGATGACAGAGTAAGCGGGGAAGGCACCGGAGCCATCGTTGACCCAGGATCCATTTGTGAAAAAGCGGCTATAAGCGCTTCCATCTTCGAGCGCAGCGGTGCCAATGCTGCCGGAATGGGATTGATGGTCGGTTCCGCGACCAGCACCAATTTCAGTGCCGGGGGACCTTGGAGTCTGTGCATTGCCTTATCGATGGCCTCTTGAACCATCCGGTCCAGTTCTTCATGGACACCTGGAGCAAGCAGCCCCGGTTCCAGAAGGGAAGTAGAGGCAGAGGCATAGCTGGAGGGACCACCGTTAAAGGCGGAGTCTTGGCTCCCATCCGGGTGCGGGTTGCCTCGGTGACCTGGTCACAAAAAGGGTCTGTGCCTTTTCTGGATAGGGTTTCTTCGATGGCAGCTCGGACGATGGCGAGGTTGATGACTTTCCTTCATCGATGGTCCGAGACTTCCGGTGTCGATGCCAATGTTTCTCTCTACGATCCCCTCGATCCTCAGGGGGGTAGAGGTAGTCAAAGGCCGAGAAGTCGTCGATGCCGGGCAGTCACCGGCCGGTGGCTGATACCGGTTCAGATGACGTCTATGCAATAGATGGCGTCAGGGTTTGAGAACAGAAGAGAAGTTCCATCTTCTCCATTCTGGCCTTGCGACATTTAGGTGTCATTAAGGCACATTCGGTGCAGGTCAAGACATGTTTGCACCCAAGACACATTACACGGACTTTGAGGGTCTGTTATGGACATGGTGCTAGTACAGTCCAGGCACCTAATGAACCCAGACGTCATGGCCTCTGAAAAATTGAGCCGCGGTATGGTCGACAGCCAGTAGGCTGCGAGGGCCAAACGACAGGAATCGACCGAAAACAGGTAAAAACTTACCCGAGTACCGCGGAGAGAAAAATTCAAAGGAGGGACCCCTGTGGGATATGAAAGTTTTTAGTAATTCCGTGAGGAAAATTCCTGTCAGGAATCTCTGTGGAGCTTCTTAACCCACGTGGCTACTGCTGCGCAGAAAAAAGAAGACTCAAGTGGGACCCCTGCTGGCTGCAAGTTTGGTGCCATGCTGGGCATGCCCAATAGGTGCCAGTCAAAGTTCTACAAACTTTGACAAAAGTGTTTTGTGATTGGGCTGCATCCTATATAGTCACCCATATGTGAGGACTACCATCCTGCTTGTCCTGTGAGAATATGAGGTATTAGCTTTGACACTGGTTTTTTTTTTATAAAAGGATTTAGGATTTTTGGCACTAAAGAGTGATTTTTTTATATGTAATTAGATAAAGATCACTTGAATCTTTGAAGTACTTCCTTTCTACTAACTGCACTGCCTTTAGAACATACTGTTTATTCACTTCTTGATTCTATATTTTTTTTTTAATATAGTTTTTTGATTTTTGGAATCTTGTGTTAATCCTGATATAGATTATTCTTATAAATATTTATAAGAATAAGTACTGTATATACACAATACCCAAAAAAATACTAAAGCGATAAGTATTGGTGGTCGAGAGAGTTACATTCTTATTTTATTTACTTAGTGGTTACCTTATATAGAGCTATGCCATACAGCAGTGGTCCCACCAGCCAGTCGGGTTTTCAGGATATCCACAATGAATATGCATGAGAGAAATTTTGCATGTTATGGAGGCAGTTCATGCACATTTTCTCATGCATATTCACTGTGGACATCCTGAAAACCCGACAGGCTGGTGGGACCCCAGGACAGAGTTGGGGACCACTGCCATAGAGGTTCCATGAACTCTCAGAACCATATATCCAAGCATCCTGAACACATCCCATACTGATATCTGATTGAATTATCTCCCCAACATGTAAAGTTATGAGTTTAAAAACTGACACAAAACATTCTGATTAAAACAAGACTGTATACAGTATAGGTGATAAAAACATTGGTACAAGAGATTTCTTTTTCAGTTAAGTTTTATTACTCCTTTAAAAAAATAAAACAGCACTTTAATCAAACCAACTCAAGAGCTGACTAGGCTTAAAGATTTTAAGGATTGGCAAGTAACTCTCAAATTTACTTTTGAATACTATTTCCAGCTGACCTCAAAAATGCTTACTGAACGTATTTGGGGGTCTATGCAGAAGCACAGGACTCCAAAATAGCTTCAGGCAAGGACTGAAGCATATTAGGGGAGGGAAAAAAATAATTTGCTGAAGAAAGTACTTCAACCTAGATAACTGAAAACTTGGCAAATTTGCTCCTTTT
This sequence comes from Rhinatrema bivittatum, assembly GCF_901001135.1. Classification (NCBI taxonomy): domain Eukaryota; kingdom Metazoa; phylum Chordata; class Amphibia; order Gymnophiona; family Rhinatrematidae; genus Rhinatrema; species Rhinatrema bivittatum. The sequence continues at coordinate 445,428,452 of NC_042615.1, read as the reverse complement.
AATATATAGGTTCAACTTGATAAATTGTGCCTAGTAATATACTCAAACATACAGATATGGATCTCAGTGAGAATGGGACAAAATTACCAAAATTTGTAAATCACAACCAAGTCAACAGCGCAAAATGCAAAAAATTCAATGCAACAATATAGCATTCAAATAGCATTAAAATTAATTTTCAACAATTGCAGCGACTCTTCAAAACAAAAACTAAATGTGAGAATCTTCATATCATCATTTCATGATGTACACTGCATCAGGGACACAATGAAACAGCAGTGGATTTGTTATTTTCAAACAATGTCACCTCATGGTTTAAAATCTTGAAATTAAATCCAGCGTGTAGTTTTACTCTTGACTGCACAAACTTCACAAACATCTTTTTTGATTCAATATAACTTCGTTTCAATGAAGAATATGATTGATTGAGAGAAGTTTAAAAACCATCTATTTGTCTCTCCTAGCTATTATACAGACAGACAGAGGACAAAGACCAGAAAATCTGATGGCAGCGGTGTGTTGAAGTTTTGCCTCTGGTGCAGTGACCACCACAAAACATGATCATGTCAGGCTGGTAACAGAGTGGGGGCTGTGATTTGAAATCATCCAATAAGAAAAGCATAAATTTTCAAGCACATTTTAAAAACAAGAAAATGAAAAATTAAATCTTAATACGTGGACCTATGATTTATACTTTTGCTAGCAAAATAAGGCTTAAGTTTGCAGCTTGAATAAGACTGCTATTACTAGGAACGGTAACATGGAATAGACTTAGGTTTTGGGTACTTGCCAGGTTCTTATGGCCTAGATTGGCCACTGTTGGAAACAGGATGCTGGGCTTGATGGACCCTTGGTCTGACCTAGTATGGCATGTTCTTATGACAAATTACATTGAGCTAGTATTATAAAGTTCCTCTCTCACATTAAGTAGTTTGTTTTGAATGGTCGCTGAAATTGTTGAAAAAAATGTTTAATTATGTTTGAATGCTATATTATTACATAAAATTACCAAACCCATTCTATTCATAATGCCAACCATGATAAAATATAGAATATACATACTTGTCACTGTTAGCCAGTTTCCTGAATTCTTGTACAGTCATCGGTTTTTTTTGAATGTTGTATTGAGTAAAAAGACCTGACTGACCAGTAACCATCTGTTGGATTGGAGCTGGAATCACCAGATCATCAATGTCATCATAATGTCTTTTAGGTTTCCAACCTTTCGGTGGGATCACCTAAACATGGAACACAATGAGAGAATAAAATGTAACTGATATGGAAGAGACAACATTTTTCAAAAGGAGGAATACTGGTGTACTATAAAAACATTTGTTTCACTTTGCTTACACTTGAACCCCAAATCAGCCCTACATCTCCACAAGAACCTCATGTTGTTCAATCAAGCCACACTCCCAAAAAGGAGAAATTATTTGTGCAACGATAACAATCAGGCAAGAGCACTGAAGGTTTAAGGAAGAAATCAAAGATAAAGATTCCTTTTAATAATCTTGGAGCCCTTTTCTGACTCTGAAGGTATCCAAAACCAGAATTAGGCAAGTATATGAGAAATGGGTAATGGGATCTTTGATGAAAAGCAGAGTTGCTTACCTGTAACAGGTGTTCTCACAGGACAGCAGGATGTTAGTCCTCACATATGGGTGACATCATCAAGATGGAGCCAATCACGGAATACTTTTGTCAAAGTTTCTAGAACTTTAACTGGCACCTACAAGGCATGCCCAGCATGGCACTAACCCTGCATACAAAAGGGGTCTCCCGTCAGTCTTATTCTGTATAGCAAAAAGAGTGTGCGAAAAATAACATAATAAATCTCAAGAGTACCCAACTCCGTGGGGTGGCAGGTGGGTTCCGTGAGGACTAACATCCTGCTGTCCTGTGAGAACACCTGTTACAGGTAAGCAACTCTGCTTTCACAAAGGACAAGCAGGATGGTAGTCCTCACATATGGGTGAATAACAAGCTGAGGATGCCCACGCTTGTACCAAAAACACCCAAAGACGTGCAACAGGCACAACAACAGGGGTGATTGTTTGGATAATGGGCAGCCTGAATATCCCAGCGGGTGCAGAAGGAAGTTGGATATTACGCTGAGAATAGATTGCATAGAACAGACTGGCCAAAGATAGAATCTTGGGTACCAGCTTTGTCTATGCAGTAGTGGGCTGCAAAGGTATGGAGAGAACTCCAGGTTGCAGCTTTACAGATATCAATAAAAGGTACAGAACGAAGATGTGCAACCGACGTTGCCATTGCCCTAATGGAGTGCGCCTTAACTCGTCCCTGAAGCGGAAGGCCTGCTTGCTGATAGCAGAAGGAAATACAGTCCGCCAGCCAGGAGGACAGGGTCTGCTTTCCGACCGGGAGTACCAGCTTAAGCTTATCAAAGGGAACAAAAAGCTGGGTGGATTTCCTAAGGCCTGCAGTGCGTTCCAAATAAAAGGCAAGCGCACGTTTGCAGTCCAAGGAATGCAGAGCCCACTCAGTAGGAAGTGAGTGGGGTTTTGGAAAGAAAGTAGATAGTACTATGGATTGATTTAAATGAAACTCAGATACCACTTTCGGAAGAAATTTAGGATGAGTGCGAAGGACCACTTGATCATGTAGAAATTTCATGTAAGGGGAATATGTGACCAGCGCCTGTAGCTCACTGATCCTGCGAGCAAACGATAACGCCAGAAGGAAAAGGACCTTCTAAGTGATATGCTGCAACTCACAGGAATGCAAAGGCTCAAACGGAGGTTTCATGAGTTGCGCTAAAACTACATTAAGGTCCCAAGATGGGGCCAGTGGAAGGAGAGGAGGCTTCAGATGAAGCAATCCCTTCAATAAATCGTACCACCAGGGATTGTGTCGAGATAGAGACATCCCCCATACCCCTATGGAAGGCAGCCACCGCACTGACATGCACTCTGATGGAAGAGGTTTGTAAACTCGACTCAGAGATGCCAGAGTTAGTCTAAAAACTGATTTGTGGGCCAGGTAAAAGGATGTAACTCCTTTGAATTGCACCACAACGAAAATCTTTTCCATTTAGAATGTTAAGACCTTCTAGTAGAAGGTTTTCATGAAGCTACCAGGACCTGGGATACAGATTAAAAGATTGAGCAGTTGTAGGATTAACCTTTCAATATCCAAGTTGTCAGTGACAAGGCCTGAAGGTTGGGGTGGCGCAATTGGCCGTTCCTCTGAGATATCAGGGACGGATCCGAGCCTAGGGGAATCTGTGGAGGAACTGAGAGATCCCGAAGGATGGGAAACCATGCCTGATGCGGCCAATAGGGGGCAATGAGAATCATCAGACCCTTGTCCGTGTGCAGCTTCACGAGAGAGTCTTGCTGATGAGAGGAAGTGGTGGGTAGGCATAGAGGAGGCCTTCCTTCCAGGTCAGGGCAAACGCATCCCGAGGTGGAACTTGGCGACTGCGATGTAGAGAGCAGAAGTTGCCCACCTTGCGATTCTGAAGTGACGCGAAGAGGTCGATAGTCGGGTGCCCCCACTGCCGAAATATTCTGGCCGCAACTACAAGGTTGAGGGACCACTCGTGGGGTATCGGCATTGGTGTCGATGGTCGATGTTCCTGGAGCGCTTCTCGCACCGCCTGGCGGATAAATCCGCTCAGTTCCTCCATAATAGCTGATGCAGGCAGAGCAGCTATACGTGGTGGCGGTGGGGGCGTCAATCGGCTCTACCACAGAGCCCTGTGGTGGCTCGATGTCCGGCACTTCGAGAGGTGGGGAATGCCTCGGTGTCCAAGGCCTCAGTGTCTCTTACAGCCGAGGTCGCTTGGCTCCCGACTTTTCCGGAGATAGTAGGGATTCCAGAATCGAAGAATGTCGATGCTTAGAACTTTGCTCCATGGCTTTTTCAAGGCCCGATGTTGACTTTCTATATGCCGTCTGCGGCATCAACAAAGACATGGTTTAATGTAACACAGTCAGCATGGATTTACCCAATGCAACTCTTCCTCAAAAATCACCTTCATTTTTTGACGGGGTTAATAAACATGTAGATAAAGGTGAGCCAGTAGATGTAGTGTATTTGGATTTTCAGAAGGTGTCTGACAAAGTCCCTCATGAGAGACTTCTAAGGAAACTAGAAAGTCATGGCATAGGAGGCGGTGTCCTTTCATGGATTACAAACTGGTTGAAAGACAGGATCTTCAGATATAAGGATGCGAAGGTAAAGCCTGAACTCTGGTAAACCTGCAGTACTGCAGCAGAAACAGGCAGACAAGGAGCACAAGGTCCATCTAATCTGAACAGAAAAAAAAAAAAAAAGGTCACACTGTTCAAAGACCAATGGTCTATCAAGCCCAGTATCCTGTCTCTGATAGTGGTCAATCTAGTTTGCTTGGAAGAAGTACCTATCAGATCCAAAGGAGAAGATCCATTCCCTCTCAATCACACCCAAAAGGCTGTATTCCGCAAGCCTACCTGGCTACTAGTTGTTACCACTACCACTACCCTCCCTCCCCTTGACCCGCCCCACCCACCCTCCCCTTCCCCCTTCCTTTCCCCCCTTCTATTACTCCTCTTTTGTTATTGCTCCTTTCTTGGTTCAATTTGTACTCTGAATTTTTGATTCTGTTATTTAATGTTATATTGTTTTATTGTTATATTGTTTTATTGTACTTTCCGCCTGAGTTCTTTGTAAACCGGCATGATGTGTTTCACGAATGTCGGTAAATAAAAGTTAATAAATAAATAAATAAATAATGTTTTCTTCCAGAAACCTGTTATTATAAACCAAGGAATACTCAATGACACCCTCCAGCAGAAACTTCTACAACTTAAGTGTGTGATGATTGAAAAATTCTCTTAAATTTGTTTTAAATCTGTTACCAATTAATTTCATAACATGTTCCCTACTGCTAACACTATTTTAAAAGATTAGCTAACCATTCCCTATTTACTTGTTCCACACCATTAATGATTTTATAAACTTCTATTATATCCCCCGCTCAGACATCTCTTCTCCACACTGAAGAGCCCACATCTGTGTATTTCTTCATAAAAGGAGCTGTTCCATACCCTTTATCATTTTTCTTGCCCTTCTCTATAATTTTTCAAAGTCTATGTCTTTTCTTAAGATGGCGTGACCACAACTGCACACTATATTCCAGGTGTGGTTGTACTATGGATCCATATGGAAGCATTATGATATTCAGTTTTATTCTCTAATTCTTTGTCACCATTTTCTGTTCATGTTCCCTTACACATGTTCATGTTCTGTTCATGTTCCCTCACTTCCTATCTACTAATTCCTGTCTAACCCAATCATCCATAAAAATCTACATTCTGGCATTCTTTTCTTCCAACCCAACTCCCCACACAGACAATGATCCAGGTACCATTGAGCCAATTGTTCTCTACCTGCTTCCCCTCCCTTGTTATTTGCTATATTCATTACTTGACACCAAATCCTACCAGAGGGGTGCAGGAATTTGTTATATTCCATTCTATTGCAGTTGAAAGCTTATTTGATAAATGTATATAATACTATAATAAAAAGCCTCCTCCAATCTTTCTTCTACTTTTGTACAAGGTAGCTCAGTTTGATAAGAAAATGCTGAATGGTCTTTTCCTCTTGAACAAAATTTGATTTAAAGAGAGTATCATAAATCAGACTGACTGCTAACACACATTTCTGTTTTTCACTTTGCAGTTGAATGTCATTGTAATCATTGGTCTCTCTCTTATTTTTTAAATGGATTAAAAAGTACTTAGCTCATGGTGAGGCTTGTAATTATAACCTCATCTTCACATTGACAACATTATAAAGTCAATGTGAAGAGTTTATCACAAGCAATGTGTGTTAGTCTAATTTTTTTTTTGTTTACTTTAAATCAAATTTTGTTTGTTAGGAAAAAACTATTCAGTATTTACTTATCAATTTGCACTGCCTTGCATAAAAGTAGAAAGACTGAGGTAGGTTTTTTTATTATAGTATTATATTTCTTTCTATGACATCTATAAGGAAAGTGCTTGTATCAAAATGTCATCACTGCTATAAAGCAGAGTTGCTTACCTGTAACAGGTGTTCTCAAAGGACAGCAGGTTGTTAGTTCTCACAACTGGGTGATATCACCGGATGGAGCCCGTCGCCGCTAATCACACAGTGTCCCTCTTCAGTCTTTGAGTTTATGAAAAATGAACAAGCAAAAATACCACGAGAAAAACCCAATTCTGTGGGGAGGCAGATGGGTTCTGTAAGAACTAACATCCTGCTGTCCTTTGAGAACACCTGTTGCAGGTAAGCAACTCTGTTTTCTCCAAGGACAAGCAGGATGGTAGTCTTCACAACTAGGTGATTAAGTAGCTTCAGGCCTCTCCGAATTTGAGCAGCAAAGAACATGTGCCAACGTGCACAACAACTGCAGCAACCAAGAAGGGGAACACAGAGGGAGAGTTGGGTTCTTATAGCTGGAAGAGGTTCTGGAGGACGGATTGCCCAAAACGGGAGCTCTGCCGACAGTCCTTGTGTAGGCAGTAATGGGAGGCAAAAGTGTGGAGGGAACTCCTTGCTGCCCTGTAGATTTCGTTGATGGGAACCGCCCACAAGTGCGCTACCAAAACCAATGTGGCCCAGACACAGTGAGTCCAGATATGGCCATCAAGCTGCAGACCCGCCTGCGTGTAGCAGAAGGCAATGCAATTGGCTAGCCAGTGGGACAATGTCTGTTTGGAGACAGCGATGCCCAATTTGTTCTTGTCAAACCAGACGAATAGCTGAGTGGAGATGCGATGGGGCGCTGTCCATTCTAGGTAGAAGGCTAGTGCCCTCTTACAGTCTAAGGCAATGGTTCTCAACCTTTTTTTTCATCAGGACACACCTGAGAGATGATGCTCACATGTGTGACACACTGAACACTTGAACATCATGGGACTTAATATAAGCATATGTTCTGCATCTACAGGAATTCCCTACTTCCTAACCGTGGGTGCAGAGCAAAACTAAGACATTTCCCTGTAAACTCACCATATAGAAAGATATATTCTGATTCTGGTCTCATCTTAATAACAGCATCACAAACTCCCTCTACTACCCGGAGCATTGTAAAATAATACAAACAAGCCCCACTCTATCAAACTTACCATACCTCAGCAGCACTAAATCCAAGAAATGAAACAGCAATAGTGTTACCCATGAAAAGGCAGCAGTTCACCACCAGTGCAATATAATATTGAGAAAATACAAACAAATAAGGCTGATACAAACCTCTAGTAAAGTACCTCATCTCAGTCACAAACACACAGAACACCCTTCACCAAATATAAAATGAAAGACCACAAATTACAAATGTGGAAACAAACCTGGAATGGAAACCCCAAGACCACCTTCTGCATGCAGTGAAAAACTGGAGGCTAGAAACAAAAACATATTTCCTCCTTCATTAAGCAAAGTTCAAAAAAGAAATGCATATCCTCAAAACTGACATAGTATGGCCTTTGTACCCAGTCACTCCCCTCCATGCCCCCATCACCCTCACTTCTCCCAACTACTCAATCATTTCTTCTCATCCTCATAGCCCTGCCCAACATTCCTGACCCCAAATCTTCTTCCCCGTGCTCCCTTTCTACCCTTCCCTCTCCCCTTCCCAGAATACCTGACCATCTTTCCTACCCCTTCCTGCTCAGCATCCCCCACTCCCCAACGCAGCTGACCAATTTCTCCATCTCTCCACTTCCATCTCTCTTCCCTACCCAGATACCCCAACCTCCTTTCCTTCACCCCTCCTTCCCTATCTTCCCATGACTTCCTGCCCAGTACATTTTCCCTCCTCCTGGCTCCCAGACAGCAGAAAAGATTGTCCAATCCAGAGTCTCCCTCCCTCTTTATCAGCAGCAGGTGAGGGCAAGAAGCATTGAGGAGAGGAAGATGAGGAGGCAGAGCAGCAGATCCACAGAGCACACACCTTTCTCCCGTAAACTCCTGCTTTCACATCCAGGCCCCATGGAGTGGAGAGAGGATAAACAGCCTCCCTGCTAGGCCAGGCAGAGGAAGATAAAATTGGGTGTCCTACCAGGCCCAAATGAACAGGAGTTGGTGATATCGCGCTCTGATCTGCATGAAGGAGGAGGAGGGAACAACCTTCCTCTGACCAGGAAGAGGAGAAGGAAGCAAGAGCAGCTTCCTGTCATACCCAATAAAAGAGAAGTCATCCAACTTCTGCCCAGACTGATTAGGAAAGATTAGTCTTCTGCTGGCTCTGCGACACACCTCCCAGGACTTCACAACACACTAGTGTGTCCTGACACACCTGTTGAGAACCACTGATCTAAGGTATGGAGAGAGCACGTTCACCACGGTGAGCGTGAGACCTTGGAAAAAACGACGGCAGTACAATCGGTTGAGGAAAAACTCTGAAACCACTTGGATAGGAACTTGGGGTGTGTATGCAGGGCCACCCTGTCATGAACTTCTTGCAAAGGGAGTATGACACCAGCACTTGCAGTTCACCTATCCTGCGAGCCGATGTGTCTGCCACCAAGAAAAGCACCTAAGAAAGGTACTTCAGGTCACAAGATCGCAACGGCTCAAACAGGGATTTCATGAGTTGCAAGAGAATCATGTTAAGATCTCAGGAAACTGCCGGGGGACGAGTGGGATGTTTCAATTGAAGAAGACCCTTCATGAACTGGCCCACGAGCGGATGGCAAGAAATTGTAGAAATATCCACACCCTGATGGTATGCCCCTATGGTGTTGAGGTGCACCCTCCCTGACATGGTCTGCAGACCAGAGTCAGAGAGGGAGAACAGGTAGTCCAGAAGAGCAGAGGGGAAGTGAAGGGATCTAAGCCAAGACCTTTGCACCAGAAGGAGAATCGTTTCCACTTCAGATTGTAGGATTTCCTGGTGGAAGGTTTCCTGGAATCTAGAAGAATATGATAGTAGAGGCCCTCGGCCTATTACCTGGGTCAACATCCAAGCCGTGAGGGCCAGGGGTCCATAGGTTGGGTGATGGAGCCTGCCCTGGTCCTGGATGAGGAGGTCCAGTGCCATCCTCAGATGGATTGGGGGATGCACCGCCAGCTCCCAGAGGGTTGGAAACCAAACCTGATGGGGCAAGGAGGGAGTGATCAGGATCATGGAGCCTTGATCCTGTTGCAACTTCTGGAGCGTCTTGGAGATGAGGGGAAGGGGTGGGTAAGTGTACAGCAAGTCCAACCCCCAGAGGATCAAGAAATAGTCCACTATCGATCCTTTGCCCCTCCTGCCGAGGGAGCAAAAACGGCGGACTTTCCTGTTGTCTATGGAGGCGAAAAGGTCTATGTCCGGGGTTCCCCAATGGCTGAAGAGGCAGTTCGCTACCTCCTGTCTGAGGGACCATTCATGGGGCCTGAATGCCCAACTCAGGGCATCATCTAGGAAGTTGTCCACTCCCGGAAGGTACACTGCCCAGAGAGTTAAGCCATTGTCAGTGGCCCATATCCAGACCTGGATTGCCTCCTGGCAGAGAAAAAACGACCCAGTTCCTCCCTGCTTGTTCAGGTACCACATGGCTACCTGATAGTCAGTCTGTACCAGGACTACCTTGAACACTCGCAGGGCACAACGGACCGCCCTCAGCTCCAGAAGGTTGATCTGAAGTCATGCTTCCTGAGGCGACCAGAAACCTTGTGTGCGATATCCCAGAATACGCATTCCCCATCCTGTCTGAGAAGCGTGGGTGGTGAGGGTGGCTTGAGATGGAGCTGCCGAAAACAGAAATCCCCATACCAGATCTAAGGGAATAGTCCACCATTGAACTGATTGCCACAATTTATCCGTGACCGTGATGTTGAGCATGCATGTCTTGGGACGCCTGACGCCACAGAGTTCAGCGTCCATTGTGCACAGGGTGACAAGCACCATTGCCGCCACATGGCCCAGCAGCTGAAGCAAATGGCAGGCAGAGACCTGATTGCAGCCGGAAATATGATGTGCAAGAACTGCGAAGGTCTCCGCCCTGTCCTGAGGTAGGTAGGCCTTGTTCTGGACAGTTTCCAGGTGTGCCCCAATGAAATCCAGTTGCATGGCCGTCTGAAGGTGGGAATTGGGATAGTTGATCAGAAAAATCCCAGTGTCTCCAACATGTCGATCGTGAGGCGCATGGCAGTCCAAACCCCCTGTTAAAGAGTTGTCCTTGATAAGCCAGTTGTCGAGGTAGAGAAATACATGAATTCCCTGCCTTCGAAGATGAGCAGGGAATGACAACTGCTAGGCATTTGGTAAAAGCTCAGGGCTCAGATACCAGGCTGAAGGGCAGGACTCAGTATTGATAATGTCTGCCAACCAGAAATCAGAGGTACTGCCGATACCTGTGAAAGATGGGATACAGGCATATGCGTCTTGTAGATCATGGGAGCAGAGCCAGTCCCCCCTTTGAGAAGGAGAATTAAGGTGCCCAGGGAGACCATTTTGAATTTCTCTTTCACCAAGAAACGGTTTAGAGCTCTCAGGGTCAGTATAGGCTGAAAGCACCCGTTTTCTTGGGAATTAGGAAATACTGGGAGCAGAACCCTCTGCCCTGTTGGCCGACCGGCACAAGAACCAGCACGGAAAGGAGGATAGAGCTCCCCTCGAAATATTTGATCGTCCCCTGCTGTTCCCCAATCGGGAAATGGTGGGGAGCAGGGTGGAAGTCGCTGGAAATGAAGCTGATAACCATGGCGAACGATGGATAGGACCCAGTGGTCCGATGTAATTGAATTCCAACAATCTGCAGAGTTGGAGTCTACCCCCAACCAGGGGGGGCCAGGGTTCTGTGGTTGGCTCTTGCTCCCTAGTTGCCAGTCAAAATCCTATAGCGGGGGTTCTGTAGCAGAGCCATGGGCACCCGAGGAAGCCTAGGCTGCCTTTTTCTGGTCTTTACAACAGGTCTCTGAAGCCTAGACCTCACAGCGGGAGGATAATACCTGCGAGACCAGTACAAAGCCCGCTTCGGATATGGCAGAGTGGGTTTTCTGGTGGGCTGGGTGTCAGAAGTATTAACAGACAATTGCTGAAGGGCCTCTTGATAGTCCTTCAACTGAGCCACCGCTTCTTTAATCCAGTCGCCAAAAAAGTTTTCCCCAAAACAGGGAAGGTCGGCTAGATAGACCTGGTCCTGAACCAAGGTGTTCGCCAGGCCCCAAGGCCTGCTGCAGCAGATCTCATGGCTGTTTCAAACACGTCAAAAGTTGCACAGACCTTATGTTTATCACACTCCAGGCCCTGCTGGACAACAGCCTCCTGGAACTGTTAAGGCAGGTGCTCACTGAATTCCAGGGCTTGCTTCCACAAGTTCCGGGAATACTTCCCCATGTAAAGCTGATTGCCTGCATAGTTTGCAGTCAGCAAGGCGCCCTGAAACACTCTGTAATCCAAGGCATCTAGAGCTGTGTGTTCACGCCCCGGAGGGGCCAAGTCATGGGTGCGCATCCTCTTAGTCTTTTTGAGGGCTGACACTACTTCCGACTGGTGGGAGTAGTTGCGGCAGTCAAACCTGGTTGAAGACTGAACCAGGTACATCGTGTCTGTTTTCCTGTTGACTGGTGGCACTGAGATTGGATGCTCCTATAACATCATGGACAGGTACCATCACTACCTCTTTCGGCGCATCCATGACCTGCACGATCACAAGCATTTTGTGCTAGAGTCATGTTCAGTCAGCAATTGAAAGGGGACTGGCTCGGCCATGACCTTGACGAACCCTGTGAAGGAGAGATCCTCCGGGGGTGGGGATCATTGCCATTCCTCCGGAGGAGAGGGTTTAGAAGGTAAATCCTCTGATTCATCCGAAGAAGATACGGATGCTTCCCCTTCCCAGGGATCATAGGGGGCTCTCCCCCTAGCTGCGACCCTCCGGGGATGCGGGAGGATGAAGGCTCACCTGAATGCGGGCCTGGTCCTTGAAGGCATTGAGGGATGCATCGTAGGGCCTTGAATTCTCAAGGGATCCGATGGTGCCATCGGTATCGGGGGAACCAAGGGAATTGGTGGAATCAACCCCAAGGGCCCTGGGGGAGCTGGACAGTGAAGAGTCACCATGAGCCTCTGGCCAGCCATCAAGCCAGATGGCCTGTCCTCCTCCTCACTCACAGTATGGGGGCCAGTGGCGATAGCAGCGGTGTACCCAGAGGCCTCTGAGGAGCTTGTGGTACCGGTGCCGGCTGTGGGTAACATACCGAGCAGCATATCGAACCGTTCTAGCAATGGCACAAGCACCAGCGGAGCCGGCTCCTGAGGCAGAAGTAGTACCCTGGGAACCGGAGGATTGAGACCCTGCAGGGCCTGCCTGACCCCCATCCACACATGCCTTTCTAGCTCCTCCTCGAATGCCTGTGAGGAAAGCACGGTCTGAAGAGGAGCCAGCAGAATCAGGTTGGAGGGGAACCGGATCCCTCCACCGGTGCTGACCACCTGGAGGCGTCTGTGGGGGATGATGTCCTCCACCCTCGACCGCTTCACGGGAGGCACAGAGGTCGATGCCAGTGCTTCCTGGACTTATCCCGGAGATCCCCACAATCCTTCCCCGAAGCCAATGGAGACGTCGAGGAGCCCGACCGAGAGCGGGATGAAATGGACAACGGGCGGTCTCCTGTACCAGTTTCAGGACTAGGCCCAACAGGAGGGTTAGAGCCCGGGGGCGCAGACGCCAGAGCCTCCTTACCGAGCAGGGTGGAGGTCCCCAATGCAGAGGGCTGCTCCAAACTTTGGCCCCGAACAAATTTTACTATTTTGTCGAGACGGGCCCTGTGACCCTTCAGGGTCATCTGGGAGCAAAGATCACAAATACAGACATCGTGAGAGGCCCCCAGGCAAAGGATACAGATGTCACAGGGGTCTTTGATGGACATAGTCCTTGGGCACTGGTGGAAGCCGGACGATGCAATTGGAAGAGAACCCAACGCACAGTCGATGGTTGGAGGGTATCAGAAGGGAGTGCTGTTGGCAATCGACCGCAATGAACCGAAAAAACTTACCGATCTCTGAACGAGAGGGTGAGGGACCCCGTGAGACGCGTAGGAAGCAAAGAAGATTTTGGCACAAAAAAAAAGCACAAGCTCCTGAACCACGTGGCAACAGCTTCACGGAAAAGAAGAGACTGAAGAGGGACCCTGCATGGAGAGCGGCATGCTGGGCATGCTCAGTGAGCCAGTCAAAGTTTCTAGAAACTTTGACAAATGTTGATGATGATGTCACCCAGTTGTGAGGACTACCATCCTGCTTGTACTTGGATAAACATAAGTCCAAACTTTAAATGTACCATCAAGACAAGTCTTTCAAAGACCATTGGTTAGCTAAGTGACTTAGCAGCAGTGATATATATAATGATGATGGGAACCAAAGTTTGATTCCTTAGTCTTGCTTCAGCTCTTTAAAAAAAGATGAGGCTAGAGTTGTAGCAGCAGTACTCACAGCACCAGAGAGGAGAGTCCCAGTCATTTAAAAACACTTACTGGCCAGACTTTGGGTGCCAGTAAGTGTTACTGTGAAAGCTTGGCTACATGGAAGAAAGTTAAAAATGGTGTTAAATGAAGGCTCACGGTGGCTGCAAATAATGGAACCACAGCCCCAGTGTGAGCTGGCTCCAATTGACCTAGAAACATTACTCCACTCACTTCTCAATAGAAGCAGTATTTTTCAGGGAAATTTTCTGGTTCTTTAGAATAAAGAGTGTTTACCTTTGCCAGTCCAGCTCGATGAGCACCTTTCGATTCCATGTGCACTAAATACTTGTTGAAATCCCCAAATTCTTCCATTGAAGGCTTGAAGGTCAGGATTTTGCAGCTTGGGTTTGGAGGATTGTTCAAGTATTCTGCAGCCATTTTGACTAAATACCAGTAGAGTGCCTATTAAAAGAAAAATACAAATTAAATTGTGTGTAAGCTCCAGCTTGAGTGATATGAATTTAAAGGGCTTTAAAAGTTTTTTTTTTGGGGGGGGGGGGGGGGGTTGTTTGGTTTTTTTTTCCTTCCTCAAGTTAGAAAGCTTACTTTCTTGTGTTATGCTATGCCACACTTCTATTTATTTTTATTTACATCTTTTTTACTATACAGACGTTCGAGACGAAAATTCTTATCACGCCGGTTTACATCGAACCAAAATTGGAAAAGTTACAAATAACAAGTATTTTGAAATCAACAAATGTAAAATATAGATGAGAGAAAGATGTATAACAAGTGGGATGACATAACATAACAAGGGCTGATTAACAACAATGTAGAAGAAACAACTAGATTACAGGCTATCTCCGCACGTGGTACGGATCATGAGTAGGGACAGAGTAACATATGGGGGGGTACGGGGGAGGGCAAGGCCAGCGGGGTCAGGAAGGGAAAGAATTCGAAGTCGTAATAGCAAGCATTGTACGTTAACTGAAGCAGGAGTCCGTGTTAATGTCGTGGGATGTTAAGGAAAGGTTTGTCTGAATAACCAGATCTTCAATTTCTTTCTAAAGGTAAGCGGGCATTGTTCCTGGCGAAGTTCTATGGGTAAAGTGTTCCAGTGCGTAGGTCCGGCGGTAGAGAAGGCGCATTTTCTTAATGAGGGGTGGAGCGTAGCCTTGGCAGAAGGATGAGGAGGGTTACTTTGTAGGCAGTTCTAATGTGTCTGGAAGAGGTATGAACCTGGAATGGAATGTTTAGCTGTAGGGAGGACTGATTGTGGATGGTTTTGTGTATGATGGTGAGGGACTTGTAGAGGATTCTGAAATTAATGGGAAGCCAATGTAGATTCTTGAGGATGGGTGTGATATGTTCTCGATTAGAGTTGGTTCGTATCCTTGCGGCGGCGTTCTGGAGCATCTGCAAAGGTTTGGTGGAGGTTGCCGGGAGGCCAAGAAATAAAGTGTTAGAATAGTCTATTTTTGAGAAGAGGGTGGCTTGAAGAACTGTGCGGAAATCATGAAAGTGCAGGAGAGGTCTGAGCCTTTTTAGTATGTGTAACTTATGGAAGCATTCTTTTGTTGTATTATTGATGAATTTTTTAAAGTCCAGTCAATTATCTAATGTGGCTCCAAGATCTCTCACATGTGTTGTGGTGGCAGTAGAGAAATTGTTGAAGGCTGAGTTGATGTCGTTGGTTGACATGACTAGCAGTTCTGTTTTTGCAGTGTTGAGGACTAGGTGGAGGCTAGTTAAGAGGTGGTTGATTGAGTTGAGGCAGCTGTTCCAAAAGTTAAAGGTTTTGGAGAGGGATTCTGTTATGGGGATTAGGATCTGTACATCGTTGGCGTAGATATAGTGAGTTAATTTTAAAATTTTCAAGGAGCTGGCAGAGCGGGAGAAGATAAATGTTAAAGAGAGTGGGATATTGTCTTGTCATGGTTAAACCGGCTTTGGTTTCGTTAACGGTATATAATAAAAATATGTTTAAAAAAAAAAAAAAAAGAGCGTGGGAGAGAGTGATGAACCTTCAGGTACTCCATGAGTGGAGCTTATGGGGTGAGAGTCTTTGTTGTTTATTCTGACCCTGAAGTTTCTGTTGCTGAGGAATGCCTTGAACCAGTTAAGGGCAGAACCTGTGATGCCAATGTCAGCTAAGCTATTAATGAGAATGGTGTGATTTACCGTGTCAAACGCTGCTGAGATGTCGAGTAAGGCTAGTAGGTAAGATTGTCCTTTGTCAAGACCCATGATGATGTTGATGTTGTCGGTGAGGTAGATAAGTAGGGATTCTGTATTTGAGGATTTACGAAATCCGAACTGAGCAGGGAACAGGATCTTATGAGTGTCTAGATCAGGGGTCGGGAACCCATGGCTCGCGAGCCAGATATGGCTCTTTTGAGGGCTGCATCTGGCTCGCAGACAAGTGTCGCCACACTTCGCGGTTCCCCGCTGACCCAGCTGCTCCCCGGTCCTCCGCCGCCCGGGCTTAAAATGCTGTCAGCCCGGGCGGAACGCGGCGGGACAGCTGGAGTCAGCGGCACCGGCGTGCTCTTCTCCTCCTCCCCCCCCCCACCCCCCCGCGGCCCGGAAGAGGAAGTGGTGAGCATCGGGTGCCTGCGCGGAAGAAGAGACCACGCTAGTGTGGTCTCTTCTTCCCGCGCAGGCACCCGATGCTCTCCACTTCCTCTTCCGGGCCGCGGGGGGGGGGGGGGGGGGGGGGAGGAGGAGAGAGCACGCCGGCAGTGGCACGACTGGAGTCAGCCGGGTGCCAGCGCTGGAGTCATCGGGTGCCTGCGCGGGAGTCTTCTCGCGCAGGCACCCGATGCTCACCACTTCCTCTTCCGGGCCGCGGGAAGAAGAGAGCACGCCGGTGCCGCTCAGCACCGGCGTGCTCTCTTCTTCCCGCGGCCCGGAAGAGGAAGTGGTGAGCATCGGGTGCCTGCGCGAGAAGAAGAGGCCACGCTTGTGGGAAGAAGACTGCAGCGCGGCTCGGAGGAAAATGAAGAGTTTCAACCGCGGCCGATGGGACTCCGCCTCCGCGAGGGCTGAAAATGAAGGAGGTTAGTGTTGGGAGGAGGCTGCTGCTGCCGCGAGTTCCTGGGGTGGGGGAGAGAGAGAGTGAATGAGCGAGCAAGCGTGTGTGTTTGAGATCCTGTGTGTGTGAGTGAGATTGCATGTATGTGAATGATTGAGAGCCTGTGTATGTGAAAGAGAGTATGTCTGTGATTGAGAGCCTGCCTGTTAGAGAGAGAGCATGAATGTAAGTTTACCATTGGGAACCTGTATGTGTAAGTTTGTGATTGAAAACCTGTTTGTGTGAAAGAGTATGTGCGTATGATTGAGATCCTTTGTGTGTGAGAGAAATCATGTGTATGTATGATTAAGAGCCTGTGTGTATAAGTAAGAGAGAGACCGTGTGTGTCTGTATGTGATTGAGAGCTGATTTAGGTGAGGGAGCATGTGAGTATGTGATTGAGAGCCTGTGTGTAAATGAGAGAAAGAGAGGACATGTTTGTAAGCATGTGAATGAGAGTCTGTGTGTGAGAGAAAAAGACAGCATGTATTTATGTGATTGAAAGCCTGTGTGTGTGTGTAAGCGTGAAAAGATAGACAGCATGTGTGTAAATGTGTAATTAAGAGCCTATATAAGTGAGTGAGAAAAAACATGTGTATATGTGAGTACTGAGAGCATGTGTGTATAGGTGTGTCATTGAGAGCCAGTGTGAGAGAGAGCGCTGGTATGTGACAGAGAGGAGAAAGTTCCAAGCAAACCACCCCACCTCCTGCTAATTCAGAACAATCTCAGGACACCTGGATATCAAACGTTCCCAGGTATGCAGAGCAAAAAAATTTTTGTATCCTTATTATTTTTCATTACTGGATCTTTGTGTCTGTTATTTTGAAATATTTTGTTGGTATCTGGAAATGTTTTATATGAGTTTTAATTATTGGATATTCCTCTCATCAGCTGTTTCGAAATATGTTCTTTTTGTTAGTACAGTTTTACTGCTGATGATTTTATATTTCTTGATTTGTTTTATAAGGATGGGTGATGTTTCTTTTTTCCTTTGTTACACTGCATACAGAGACTCTGGCTTGTTGCAGTTTCCAATTCAGTTTTTTCTGCATGCTTCTTGTTATGCGTTTTGGTCTCTTTATTCTATGTTAGGTGAGGGACAGCACGTGATTCAGGTGAGGTTTTCTGCTGGCGTGTTGTTTCTGTGTAGGACTCTATAGCAGCCTGACTTGGTCCGTTTTCCTAATAGGAGATGTATTGGTGTCTTAAGGCCTGGTGTAATATTTTCAGAGACTTATTGTACATTAAAAGTGGGATCTTACATAAAATGCACACATTTACTTGTATTTAGTTTTAAACATATTGTATGGCTCTCATGGAATTACATTTTAAAATATGTGGCGTTTATGGCTCTCTCAGCCAAAAAGGTTCCTGACCCCTGGTCTAGATAGTCGGAAAGTTGGGTGTTTAGTTTCTCCATCAGTTTGGCAATGAAAGGAAGGAAGTTGGTGGGGTCAGCAGGATCCAGATTGGGTTTTTTTAGCAAAGGTTTAACTGTGGCGATTTTCAATGGATCAGGTACAAATCTTTGGGCTAGGAAGCAATTGATGATTTCCGCTAGTGGTTTGGAAATGGTGTTTGGAATGGAAAGAAGGAGTTTAGTAGGAATGTGAGCTGAAGGGTGTGAGGATAGCATCATGTTTTTGAGTACAGATTCAATTTCAAGAGAAGAAGTGAGTTCCAATGAATCAAAGGTTGCTTTATGGCAGTCTAGAGAGGTATGGAAGGGGGGCAGTTGGGTATTAGCGCGGATGAGAGGGTCTAGGAGCTTAGAGATTTTTTTCTCGAAGAAAGATGCCAATTCGTTAGCCTTGGATTGGGCTTTGTCGTCAGGAATGGTAGGTGGCGAAGGTTTGGTAAGTGCAGATACATAAGAGAATAAAGCCTTAGCATCGTAGAAGAAGTTGTGGATTTTGCTGGCATAGAAGTCTCTCTTAGTGCAGATTATGATGTTCCTGTAGGAGTGCATGGTGGCTTTATAGGCCGACATCGAGGTCGGGGTAGGGTCTTTGCGCCAACTCTGTTCTTTACGTCTTAACTCTTGTTTAAGGTTTTTCAACTCAAGAGAGAACCAGGGTTTTTTGTTTTTAAACGACGGGCTAATTTCTTTGGTGGTCAATGGACAGATTTTATTTACAACTAGGTATAGAGAATACATCGTAGAGCTGAAGAGGTAGTTGATTGGTTAGTATGATATCTGTGGGTTTCAGCCATGTTTCAGTAATGTCACAGATATCTGGTTCTGAGTCTAGAAGGTAGTCATTAAGAATATGGGTTTTTTTCGTGAGGGATTGTACGTTAAACAGCGTTAGTGAGATGAGAGAGAGACCAAGGAATTGTGTAAGAGGGGTGGTTATGATGGGTATCAAGGTTCTCTTTTGGTGAAGCTGAATAGGGGTTGCTGGCTTTCTCCTGTTTTGGTAGAGGTGAGAGATTATGGGGATGGAGTGAGCTAGCATCCTGAGGTTTGTTTTGTGGCTGTTATGAAAATAGTCTGCTGATCTGAGGGAGGCAGGGGGAAGGGGGGAGGGAGTGGGAGATGACTAATGCACTCAGTGGCTGCATGAAGGGACGCACAAAGGGGCAGGCCCCTTTGGCGCGCGGCGCCAGAGGCGTGTTCCGGGTCCTTAAATAGTCGCCGACTGGTCCCACGTCGCCGCCTGGAGCGAGTTGGTGGGCGGGGTCTGGGGCTGGGAAGGCCGGGTGCATTTCCTGTGCTCTTTCACTGGCTAGGAGGGGGTCCCGCGACGTAGAGAATCCCACCGGGGGTCGGTGGAGCGACGAACAGCAGCAGGAACTTGCCTGCCGGGAGCGGTCAGGCCGGCGCCAGGAAGCTGTTGCGCTGGGCAGCCCGGGTAAGGGGGGGGGGGGGGGGGGGACGAAGAGGCCTGCCTGTGGGGCAGGGCCCTCCAAACTGAGATATAGTTTATTCCGGAGGGACAAAGTATTTAATAAAACCAGTATAATAAAAACAGCAAATGGTATAAATACAGGGGGATCTCTACAAAACTGATGAGAATTATAATGCTAAATTAATTGAATGGATGGACTGAATAGGCTATACGGTCTTTCTGCCATCATGTTTCTATGTCTCTAAATACATGAGTAAAAATACAACATTTTTTAAAAAATGCAATAGTACATTAATAATTAAGGGTAAAATTCCATCCTACCCCACTCTCTCACAGGCTGGACAAAGTCTTTACTCCAATCCAAACAATAAGATGATAACTTTCAAATCTATGTACAAGTACATATGTGTGCGCACATGATGGCACGTGCCAAGATATACGGTCATATAAACACATACGCGTGCATATGCATGCATGTTATAAAATATGCCTGGTAGTGTACATATTCATGCCAAACTTTAAGTGGGCTTGTAAATCCCACTTCTACCATGCAAGTCAGGGAATTTTAAAATGGGCACTTGGTTTGCCCACTTATCAGCTAGGACCTCCAAACCCTCCTGGTTTGATAGCCTACACTCCTCTCCCTCCAGACCCTTTAAACATCTCAGAAATGGCTTGGTGGTTTTATTTTATTAGTTAGACATCCTCCATAGCAGAAGTAAAGTTATGCGGCAGGAATATAAGAACATGTCATACTGGGTCAGACCAAGGGTCCATTAAGCCCAGCATCCTGTTTCCAACAGTGGCCAATCCAGGCCATAAGAACCTGGCAAATACCCAAAACCTACTACATAAATGAAGCTTGACCGACGTGCCGCAAATGCGCAGTAGAGAGCAACTCTACCGCGCATGCGCGGGTAGCACATCGGTCAGAGCTTGCCTGTAACAAAAATGGCGCAGCGAAGAGCAGGATCAGTGGCGGCGGCGGCGCACGTGCGAGGGAGAGAGGGAGGGACCTCCCCCGGAGATCTTCCATCTGCGCCAATCCGAAGGGGTTGTGAATGAGCTGAGAGAGGGGGAGTGAGGGGAGAGGGGAGGGGGAGGTGGGAGGGAGACTAGAGGGGGAGGGAAGAATGAGGGGGTAAGAAAATGGACTGAAAAAAAAAAGTTAATGTAGCCCGTTGTTACGGGCTTAACGGCTAGTCTAAGTCTATTCCATGTTACCGTTGCTAGTAATAGCAGTGGCTATTTACCAAGTTAACTTAATAGCAAGTAATGGACTTCTCCTCCAAGAACTTATCCAATCCTTTTTTTAAACACAGCTATACTAACTGCACTAACCACATCCTCTGGCAACAAATTCCAGAGTTTAATTGTGCGTTGAGTGAAATAGAACTTTCTCTGATTAGTTTTAAATGTGCCCCATGCTAACTTCATGGAGTGCCCCCTAGCCTATTACCCGAAAGAGTAAATAACTGATTCACATTAACCCATTCTAGACCTCTCATCATTTTAAACACCTCTATCATATCCCCCCTCAGCCGTCTCTTCTCCAAGCTGGAAAGTCCTAACCACTTTAGTCTTTCCTCATAGGGAAGCTGTTCCATTCCCTTTATCATTTTGGTCGCCCTTCTCTGTACCTTCTCCATCAAAACTACCCGTATTTTTCACTCCATAAGACGCACTTTTTTTCCCCCAAAAGTGGGGGGAAAATGTATGTGCGTCTTATGGAGCGAATATAAAAAAAAAAAAAAAAAACACAAAAATCTAACAAACCCCCACCCTCCTGACTCCCCCAAGACCTGCCAAACGTCCCTGGTGGTCCAGCGGGGGTCCAGGAGCGGTCCGGGAACGATCTCCTGGGCGTGGGCCGTCGGCTGCCAGTAATCAAAATGGCGCCGACGGCCCTTTGCCCTCACTATGTCACTGGGACCGACCGCTGCTATTGGTTGGTCTCAGTGACATAGTGAGGGCAAAGGGCCGTCGATGCCATTTTGATTACTGGCAGCCGACGGCCCACACCCAGGAGATCGTTCCCGGACCGCTCCTGGACCCCCGCTGGACCACCAGGGACGTTTGGCAGGTCTTGGGGGGGTCAGGAGGGTGGGGGGTTGTTAATTTAAAGGGTTGGGATGGGGTTCCCAGAGAAAGAAAAGTTTTCTGATCTGGGGAGTGGACAGAAATGGCCCTCCCGAGACCCGAAAACAAAATGGGGAGAAAAAAAAAAAGCTATGCACTCCCCTAATTTGCTCCATAAGACGCCCAGACGCAGAGCCGGTTTAGCACAAATTTATTTTTTTTTTAATTTTCCCCCTCTGAATCCTAGGTGCGTCTTATGGTCAGGTGCGTCTTATGGAGTGAAAAATACGGTATATCTTTTTTGAGATGCGGCATCCAGAATTGTACACAGTATTCAAGGTGCGGTCTCACCATTGAGCGATACAGAGGCATTATGACATTTTCCGTTTTATTCACCATTCCCTTTCTAATAATTCCCAAAATTCTGTTTGCTTTTTTGACTGCCGCAGCACACTGAACCGACGATTTCAATGTGTTATCCACTATGACGCCTAGATCTCTTTCTTGGGTAGTAGCTCCTAATATGGAACCTAACATTGTGTAACTATAGCATAGGTTATTTTTCCCTATATGCATCAACTTGCACTTATCCACATTAAATTTCATCTGCCATTTGGATGCCCAATTTTCCAGTCTCAGAAGGTCTTCCTGCAATTTAATACAATCTGCTTGTGATTTAACTACTCTGAACAATTTTTGTATCATCTGCAAATTTGATTACCTCACTTGTCTTATTTCTTTCCAGATAATTTATAAATATATTGAAAAGTAAGGGTCCCAATACAGATCCCTGAGGTACCCCACTGCCTACTCCCTTCCACTGAGAACATTGTCCATTTAATCCTACTCTCTGTTTCCTGTCTTTTAGCCAGTTTGTAATCCACGAAAGGGCATCGCCACCTATCCCATGACTTTTTACTTTTCCTAGAAGCCTCTCATGAGGAACTTTGTCAAACGCCTTCTGAAAATCCAAATATACTACACATCTACCAGTTCACCTTTATCTACATGTTTATTAACTCCTTCAAAAAAGTGAAGTAGATTTGTGAGGCAAGACTTGCCTTGGGTAAAGCCATGCTGACTTTGTTCCATTAAACCATGTCTTTCTATATGTTCTGTAATTTTGATATTTAGAACACTTTCCACTATTTGTCCTGGCACTGAAGTCAGGCTAACTGGTCTGTAGTTTCCTGGATCGCCCCGGAGCCCTTTTTAAATATTGGGGTTACATTTGCTATCTCCCAGTCTTCAGGTACAATGGATGATTTTAATGATAAGTTACAAATTTCATTTTTGGGTTCCTTCAGAACCCTGGGTTGTATACCATCCTGTCCAGGTGATTTATTACTCTTCAGTTTGTCAATCAGGCCTTTCATATCTTCTAGGTTCACCGTGATTTGGTTCAGTACATCTGAATCATTTCCCATGAAAACCTTCACTAATATGGGTATCTCCCCAACATCCTCTTCAGTAAACACTGAAGCAAAGAAATCATTTAATCTTTCCGCAAAGGCCTTATCTTCTCTAAGTGCCCCTTTAACCCCTCGATCATCTAATGGTCCAACTGACTCCCTCACAGGCTTTCTGCTTCAGATATATTTTAAAAAGTTTTTGCCTCTACGGCCAACTTCTTTTCAAATTTTCTCTTAGCCTGTCTTATCAATGTCTTACATTTAACTTGCCAACGTTTATGCATTATCCTACTTTCTTCTGTTGGATCCTTCTTTCAATTTTTGAATGAAGATCTTCTGGCTAAAATAGGTTCTTTCACCTCCCCTTTTAACCATGCCGGTAATCGTTTTGCCTTTTTCCCACCTTTCTTAATGTGTGGAATACATCTGGACTGTGCTTCTAGGATGTTTTTTTTTTTTTTTTTTTTTTTTTTTTAAACAATGACTACGCCTCTTGCACACTTTTTACCTTTGAAGTTGCTCCTTTCAGTTTTTTTCTAACTATTTTTCTCATTTTATCAAAGTTTCCCTTTTGAAAGTTTAGCACGAGAGCCTTGGATTTGCACACTGTTCCTTTTCCAGTCATTAAATCAAATTTGATCATATTATGATCACTATTGCCAAGCGGCCCCACCACTGTTACCTCTCTCACCAAATCCTGTGCTCCACTGAGAATTAGATCTAAAATTGCTCCCTCTCTCGTCGGTTCCTGAACCAATTGCTCCATAAAGCTATCATTTATTCCATCCAGAAACGTTCTCTCTCTAGCGTGTCCCAATGATACATTTACCCAGTCAATATTGGGGTACTTGAAGTCTCCCATTATTACCGCACTACCAATTTGGTTAGCTTCCCTAATCTCTCTTAGCATTTCACTGTCTGTCTCTCCATCTTGACCAGGTGGACGGTAGTATAGTCTTCCCCAACACAAGGGATTTCTACCCATAAAGATTCAATTGTGCATTTAGTCTCATGCAGGATGTTTATCCTGTTGGATTCTATGCCATCCCGGACATAAAGCGCCACACCAAATCCCAGGTGCTCCTCTCTGTCATTGCGATATAATTTGTACCCCAGTATAGCACTGTCCTATTGGTTATCCTCCTTCCACCATGTCTCAGATGCTAATTAAGTCTATGTCATCATTCACTGCTATACATTCTTATTCTCCCATCTTACTTCTTAGACTTCTGACATTAGCATACAAATATTTCAAAGTTTGTTTTTTGTTTGTATTTTCATTCTGCTTTTTAATTGATAGGGATAAGTTATAATTTTTTAGCTCAGGTGAGTTTTTAATTACAGGCACTTGGACTGCTTTTATTATTGGAACCTCACTGTCGGAATGCCCTAATTCTAATGCATCATTAGTATCCTTTGAAGATACCTCCATCCGAACCATGTGCTAATGAGCGACTGTCGGCTTTCCCCTTTGTTCTAGTTTAAAAGCTGCTCTCTCTCCTTTTTAAAGGTTAGCGCCAGCAGTCTGGTTCCACCCTGGTTAAGGTGGAGGCCATCCTTTCGGAAGAGACTCCCCTTCCCCAAAAGGTTCCCCAGTTCCTTACAAAACTGAATCCCTCTTCCTTGCACCATCGTCTCATCCACGCATTGAGACTCCGGAACTCTGCCTGCCTCTGGGGACTTGCGCGTGGAATAGGGAGCATTTCAGAGAATGCTACCCTGGAGGTTCTGGATTTAAGCTTTCTACCTAAGAACCTAAATTTGGCTTCCAGAACCTCCCTCCCACATTTTCCTATGTCGTCGGTGCCCACGTGTATCACGACAGCCGGCTCCTCCCCAGCACTGTCTAAAATCCTATCTAGGTGACACTGGAGGTCCGTCACCTTTGACCAGGTAGGCATGTTACCAGGCAATCCACACGCCCATGAGCCACCCAGCTGTCTACATTCCTAATAATCGAATCACCAACTATGACGGCCGACCTAACCCTTCCCTCCTGGGCAGTAGGCCTTGGAGATACATCCTTGGTGCAAAAGGACAATGCACCACCTGGAGAGCAGGTCCTTGCTACAAGATCCTTTCCTGCTGCATCAAGTTGATGCTCTCCAATCATGAGGACCTTCTTCCTCCAAGGCAACACCAGGGCTGCCAGTCTGAAGTTGGGACTTGGCTACTATGTCCCTGAAGGTCTCATCTATATACCTCTGTCTGCCTCAGCTCCTCTGGGTCTGCCACTCTAGCCTCCAGAGATCGGACTCATTCTCTGAGAGACAGGAGCTCTTTGCATCGCATGCACATGTTCAATTTCTCACCGGCGGGTAAAAAATCATACATGTGACACTTGATGCAAAAGACTGGGAAGCCCCCCTCTTGCTGCTGGACTGCTGCCTTTATCTCAAATTTGTTCAGTTCCTAGTTACGTTTTAGGTTGCTATGGGAGTAGGAATGTGTCTAATTAACATCCTTTAAATGTATTAGTGAATTCACTATGTCTGGTAGTGGCCTACAGGGGAATGATCAAATTCTCAATAAGGTTTTTTGGGTTTTTTTTGTGAAAGTGTCACCTGTGTATAAATTAAAGGATGAGCTAGGGGTGGGTTGGGAAAAACAAAAAACAGTCTAACTTCAGTGAGTCACTCTGGCTGACTAACTGATCTTTTGATTAACAAATGTTGGTACCTAATCAAACCAAATCACACTACCCTTAACACCTTTCCAAGGTGAGTGCTGAACATTTCAACCTTTTTACTTAGGTACACACTGCTCCTAGCTTATTTCTAGCTTCTGGCTACTTTTTTTTTTTTTTTTTATATACAAACACTAACTTCTGCTTATTAGCTGCCTTACAGACTATTAAAAATAAACACATTAACTACTGCTTATTAGCTGCCTATTAAAAAACACACACACACTAAATAATATTCCCAAATAGTTAACTTTGTCCCAATACTTTTAAAAAAGAAAAATTTCCCAAGCAAAAAAAAAACAAAAAAAAAAAACTTACTGATTCCTTTCAGCCACCAGTGCTCCCACTGGATTGTGGGTTACTGAGCTCCCAGCACATTTAAATTATAGGAACAAAACCTTAGTAGTATATCCAACTGCTCAAAACCCTTCACTGGCTCCCTGTAACTCAGCAAATTGATTTTAAATTGCTTTAACTAATTTTCCGAATCCTTATTAAATCAGCATCTCAGTGCTAGCAACATATTCGTAAGCCACGTTGACCTGTTGATTTAAATGTGACATAAATTTCTTAAATAAATACTTCATTACTATCTGTGCTGCCCCTTGCATTCCTCTCATTTACTGGAGATTGAAGCTGCTTGGTTTTGGTCAACCTAAGGGCTTTCTTTTGTGCAGGCC
Source organism: Rhinatrema bivittatum (assembly GCF_901001135.1). NCBI lineage: Eukaryota > Metazoa > Chordata > Amphibia > Gymnophiona > Rhinatrematidae > Rhinatrema > Rhinatrema bivittatum. The sequence continues at coordinate 445,402,287 of NC_042615.1, read as the reverse complement.
CACAACACTGGAATTTACAACCACTTGAGATCAATGCTATGGATGATTTTCTAACCTTTCAGAAGATGTGCAAAGCCTGGCTGTGGCAAAAGGCCTTTCTTGAATGTATATAAAAATTGTATGTTAAACAAAATGAGATCAATATTCAAACATAGCCAGCCTACTTACACTGGATATTCAGCAGCACAGCTATGATCTTGATTATCCCTGCATTTGCCGCTTTATCCAGCTAAGTTCAGCATAGCAGGTCTAATTTATCCAGCTACCTTAACCGGATAAGTCTACTTATCTGGCTATGTTTGCCAGATAGGCAGTGGGCATAACTGGGCAGGGCTACCTATCAGGCTATCTACTTAGCCAGATTAATGACTGATGAACATAGCCAGATATTCAACAGCCACTACTTAGCCAGATAAGTCTTTCTACTGTGTGTGTTGGATGCTTTGTAGATTGTTTTGTTTCACTGTTGTACATCACCTTGGACAATTTATTTAAACTGGTAAAATTTTTAAAATATCTTTTAAAAATAAATACTGTGTTTGACCAGTGTTAAACAATGACATCTGGATCTACAAAATATTTGCTAAGATTGTTCTATGTATTGTTTTGATTCGAATTCTATTTTTTAAATAATTTACTCATTTTTTGCCCTCTTATAAATTATTGTATTTTATATATTTTGCTTCGGCAAGGATTTTAATTTGCTTGATTTTAGTTAATTACTAATTTTTTTTATCCCTTTTATGTATAAATGTTACCATGAAGAGTAGATTACTGTGATGACAGGTTATGCAAAACTGCCTGTCCAAATTTACTGTTAGATCTTGAGAGTTTGTGGAGAAAGTAAGGGGACATAAAGGTGTGCACAGATGACCAGGTTGCAGCTTTACAGATGTTCAAGAGGCATTTCTCGAAGATTAGCAACAGAAGAAGCCATCTCTCATTTGATGAGTTTTGATAGTCTGAAAACTGCAATCCTGCTAAGGTGTACTAGTGTTGGCAACTGGCACAACTAGTCTGTTATGGTAATATAACACAAGCAACAGAGAAGATTTACGATAGCATATTTAAACTCTTGTCTAAGTTTCTTTTTGCAGTCCAAAAGTATGAAGGGTTTTCTCCCCTTCATGCACATGAGATATTGAAAAGAAGTTAGATATGATGGATTGATTGATATGAAAAGCCAAGACAACTTTTGGTAGGAAGTTTGGGTAAGCTCAGACGACCACCCTGCTGTGACAGAACTGCATGTACAGTGGATAGTGAACGAGAGCTTGGAGTCTGCAGACTTCTGGCTAACATAACTGCTACAAGGAACAATAATTTCCATGTCAAGAACTTAAGCAAAGCTGACACCAATGGTTCAAAAGGAAATTAGTTAGAAAGGACAATATTTAAGTCCCATGGGCCGGTGGCTTTTGAACATGCTACAAACCATTCATGAATCTAAATGTTGGCAATGGAGTAGAAATTGCTTTACTATCCACCAGAACATGGTATGCAGATATAGCACAGAGATGTACACACACTGACTATGTGGCAAGACCTGAATCAGAAAGACAGTCAGTACTTTAGCAAATGCTTGGGTTTGCAAGAGAATGGGTCCAAAGTGTTCTGTTAGCACCACTTGGAATATCTATTCCATTTGAAGCCATCATTTTTCTAATTGATGGCCTTTTAGATAAGACTAATGTGTCTACAATGTCTCTAGGTAAATTTAGGTTGCAGGCTGGGAAGCTGGAAAGATAACTCAAGATGAAGGAGTGCTTTAACAATGTA